>NW_023458559.1:25050508-25100708 GCF_013731165.1 Rhagoletis pomonella | reverse complement strand
AAAAAAAATTCTAAAAAATCTGAATAAAATGTTGAAAATCTAGCTAAAACTTTGCAGATTTTTCATAATTTTTGCACAAAGTTTGAAATCTGGATTTAATTTATATGGTGTTTGTTATGTAATGAGCTAGACTTTTATGGAAAAATAATAAACATTAAATAAACAAAAGAAAAATAGCCAAAATTGATCAAAATGTTAATTAGCTGATCACAAGTGTATGTATGTATGTACATATGTACTAGGGATCCCGGTGTTTTTGAGGTCATGAAAATCCCGGGATTAATGCAAGCAAATTAAAAACATCGAATTGATAGTAAGAACTTGTTTATGAATTTGAAGTAGATTTTTGTAAAATGCCGTTTTGACTACAATTAACAAAAAAATTGAAACTATACTTTTAAATTGCAGCCTGAGCTTTTTTTGAAGAAGATTTAAATGAATGTACTCATAGCACTGCTAATGTTAACGAAACATTAAGCTTAAAGTTGCTTAAAAAAATTAAGGAAAAGTTACTTCATTTTTTAAATCAATCTTCTCAAACTTCCCCTAACTACATTAAAATACACGCACATGTGCTACCGCATACAAAGGGACAGGCGAAAAGCACTTGATTTCATGGAATTGTACTCTTGTTGGTACTTTGAGAAAAAATAAGCCCTACACATAAAACATAATGGGCCCCAAAGAGGGCCTGAGAGCAGTACTCTACCGTATTTGGTGTCCATGAAAGAGTAACTATGTGCTTATACGTACCAAACAGAAATAAACCCGTAATTATGCTATTATAATAAGTATAAAGCTGGAGTTGATACCATGAACCAGATGGCTAGAAGATACACAACGAAACGGCGAGTTTGCGATGGCCTTTAGCGATGTTTTTTAATATAATAGATATTAGTTCACTCGTCATATCTTATTTCCTATAAAAAAAAATAATAATGAAATGGTACAAAGAAAATTAACCAGTGACGGCTGTTCATGCGTCAATTGAGCGAGGAGCTAACAAAACCAATATCTAAAATGTACAAATAATGAGAAATTATACGACAAAAATCGCCATTTAAATTACTGTGGATGTTACGCCAAATCCTTCAATTGAACGAAATGCACCAGGAAGAATCGAAGTAACTGGTTGTGGTTTCATTTGCAATAAACAGGAAAAGAAAAAATGACGAAAAACGAGGAAGAACTGCTGGGAATGTGAACAAGCGTTATGTGATGAACATTCCAAAAACATCATAAAATATAATATTTGCTATAAATAAAGTGATTATTTAAACGTTTTTGTTTTCGTAATAAGTTATGTAGTATAATTATTTTTACGAATTACGTCCGTATAATAGAAAAACAACTACAAAATATACTACCGAAGTAATTGGGTACCCGGGTACCCGGGTGGTGGTACGGTATACTACATTTCGAGTCGATTATTTTTTTGATAAATAACACAATTTTTTTACATTCAATTGTCCAAGTTCCTTTATTTAAGCTAAATAACGACGATCCGGAGGATGGGAAAGAAATGTCAACTAATACTCGACTTATACGGAAAAAGGTCCTGTTGTGGGTACCCCGGTACCCGGGTATTAACAAAAGGGTTAAAAAGTTGCAATGCAGATCGTTAGACGATAAAACTATCATTATGAGGTTTAACAGCCTTATTCTGTATCACGAACGATAGGCAACACTAACGATTCGTATGCAGAGGAAAGCTTCAAAAATTATTCCGGCGGCATCATTCTTGCCGGCTTAAACGCAACCGGGACCATTTCAACGTAATATATGAAAAGCAAGACGAAGACGACCGATAGAGTAATAAAATCACAATCTGAGATGTTGTCGTCCGCTGACGAATCGTTCGTGTTGCCTATCGTTCGTGATACAGAATAAGGCTGTAAATTTCATAGTACTGGCTTTTAATTTGAGTTTTATTCGCGTTGGAAGTGGCTGCTCAAAAAATAATGTTGAAGGAATTCGTTGAAAATCCGACATTCTCGAGATCAAAAATCAAATTAAAATTAAATATACCAAACTCAAAAAATCAATGAATGGATTCCTTCTGCTTAAACTAACAGAGTAAGCTAATCATCAAAAACAATCGTTTCGCACCAGCTTAAGGATAAGGTTCTTTACCTCAATTATAAAATAGTCTTATCAGAAGAAGATCTCGCGAGAGAATTGGAAAACGATTATCCACAGTTCAGCGAATGGAACCTTATCGAGTTATAATATATATAATTCTGTTAGATTAAATAAATTTTATAATTACACCATTTTATGATTACACCAAATGTGGTATATTTTAGTAATGACTAAAAAACATGTTTTAAACTTGACTTCGGTCAACTCCCACGTTAAAAAGTTTAAGCTAAAAAGAAACAGGGTGATGTCATCTTAAAACAAAATTTATAGAAGTTGACACAGTTGTCAAAGGGATATGAAATGACGAGAGAATCGAAACTGTCTCATTAAAACTCGATCAGACTCCACAATGGGTCATATGACCCCAAAAATATGCTGGAAGGAGCGCTTGCATAAAGTGTTAAGCCATTGTATTATTTATTTTAGACTTTCAGTAAAGTTTTGGTTGGTTTTAATGAAAACTAATTATTCACAGGTAACTGTAAATCGGTTTGAAGCCAAAGATATGAATAAAGTTCTGGAACTCATCAATTTACGAATGTGTCCTATTTACGTCAAATCGAAAAATACACGGTATTTATTCAAAGCCAAATTAGTAGAGATGCGCGAACTATGAAAAAACATAAACTAAAGATAGTTTAGTGGAACAAGTTGACTACTCAAGTCTCTAGAACGGGTGTTCAGAAAAATTTTATCATTATCAAAGAAATTGTCTGTTATTTATTTATCCAAGTAAAATATGAAACTTTCGCTAACATCTATCTATAGGGTAACACTTCCCTTTATTTTAATATATTAAATATTATTTTCTGAAAACCTGTTAAAAAGATATAACCCATTTTATGCGTACCGATTTTGAGTGAAAAATGCTTTAAACATATTTAGATAATTTGTTTTTGTACATTTTTGTTTAATGTTTTTTTATATTAATCATTACTCCCAAAAGTATCTGGTATTAACATTGTTATTTGTGATATATGCGTTGCTCAATCCATGGGTTTTTAAATACAATTTAAAAAATGTATTACGTGAAGATTTGTCTTTATTAATAAATATGTGAATTTTACAATCAGTTTATCGCAAATTTTAAATATTTTAATTTTATGGTATGTTTAAATGAATTCGGATTTTGAATTTTTACTCATATTCATATTCATAAAAGTTACGTTTCAATGTTTGTCCCGGGATTACTTAAAAAATATCCCGAAATCCCGGGATCACAATTTTCTATGTGAATTTTACAATCAGTTTATCGCAAATTTTAAATATTTTAATTTCATGGTATGTTTAAATGAATTCAGATATTGAATTTTTACTCATATTCATAAAAGTTACGTTTCAATGTTTGTCCCAGGATTACTTAAAAAATATCCCGAAATCCTGGGATCACAACTTTCCGCATATTTTAGCATCCCTAATACGTGCATTAGGGTGGTCCAAAAACAGTAAAGTCGGAATTGTAGTGCTCTCACCCCCTAGGATTGTTCTATATCGAAAACAGTATACCCCTATTTTTTTATTTTAAAATAAAAAAATATTTAGAGGTCGCTCAAAGCGCTCAAAGTTTTCCATGTATTTTTATATGGGGAAAAAACAACTTTACTTGTAAATGGTATGGAATTCTTGAAAATCAATACTTTTCAATCGGAAAACTTTGGTTATTTTCAGGAGTCTTTCAATAATTTTTTAGTGGCCCCCCATTGAATTTTTCAGGGCTTTAGTGGATTTTTTGCGGACCTATAAATTATAGCTGCGAAGAAAAAATGGCTAAATAAACAATTGAGTATTATTATTGGGAATCTGCTGTAGAGAAACAGAGTTATCCGATAGAAAAATATTGATTTTTGAGAATTTTATACCATTTCTAAAAGTTGTTTTTTCCCCATACAAAATACATGGAAAACTTTGGGCGCTTTGAGCGACCTCTAAATATTTTTTGATTTTAAAATAAAAAAAATTGGGTTATAATTTTTTCGGTATAAAACAATCTTAGGGGTGAGAGCATACAAATTCCGATTTTACTTTTTCACGCATATTTTTGGACCACACTAATGTACATACATATGTAAATGTATGTTATAAGATGTTAACAACACGGCATATCGAAAGGGAAATGAAAAGACCACGAAAAAGCTTAAACGACATATTATGCTTGGATTTTTTAACATACGTACATGCGTACTGAGAGACGCACTGATTGGACAAACACTGAATGACATGAAAGTAAAGCAAAAGATCAGTGTTGCTACTTATGCAACTAACAGGAACTGAATAAAAATTAAATGAAATACATTACGAGAACAACAATAAATGTCACAGACAAAACCACATACATGCAAATGTATGTACAATAACACAATCAACTTGAACATTTCACTGAAGAAAGTGAAAATCGGTTACAGTTTATTTATAAGATATTGCGTATTCATATGTGTTTATGAATGTGAATACCCATCGAAAGTTATGTGAGGTTAAAACGAAAAATAATCAAAAGAGAATTATCTACTAAAAATCACAGCAACAAATGACTTACGCAAAATTTGATTAGCATTTTAATATCAAATAAAAATATCTTTACACAAACATCAAAGTAAACAGACGCCAACCTCAAAAAAGCTACAAAAGGGGAATCCTAAAACAAAAGCGAAACAAAAACTCGACGAAAATTATAGACAAATAAAATGTTGGCGCAAAACAAACAATATAGTACAGAAGCGATAATAACAAATTAAAATAAAAAGTTAAATATTTATGAATGAAGGTATGATTCACTATAGGAGAAACGAAAATAGTAGCGCGTAAATATGTAACTACATTACTTAACCGATAAAGTGAAAATACATCATACACAGAAGTACGTATGTATATATGTATGTATGTGCATATGTACATGTATAGATAGATTCACACGACGCCTAGTATCAAAGTTGCTTGACTGATTGCGAATTTCAAATGAAAAGGATGAGATCGATGATCATACCTTATTGAATATAGCAGGTTTTAAAATATGGCGCCTTTTTGAACGAAACTGCTTTTGGTTTAGTCACAAAAATTTGCGAAAACATAAGGAATCGTTACGAATGTTGGCAATTTCTTGCGCTAACCACAAATCACTGTGTCCAACTAAGCAGGTCTTTGTGAATAACGATAATGAAATAGATTTGTTACAATATAATTATACCGTCGTTTAAAGTACAAAACCGCATATCAACAAAATGCAAAACCGCGTATCAAGATAATGCAAAACCGCGTATGTAAGATTGCATAAATTATTTTAAAGATAGTAAAAACACTCATTTCAAAATGGTTATCTTTTTTATAAAGCAATCGCATTTCTGGCTAGCATATTTCAGGACGAATGGATAAGGATTGAGCCAAGAGCTTGTGTGAGCAAATCCGATTTTTGGCAGCCAATGTCAGTTACGCGGTTTTGTAGAATGACGATACGAGGTTTTGTACTTTAAACGACGATACATTTCTGATTCTTCAAAGCCACGTATCTTAAAACACGTAGATTAACCCTCAAGTATAGATGTAGTTTCAGTAAGCTAACTGCGAAAGCTGTGCTGTACGAAACGAGGAAGAAATACTTTCGCTATCGCTAAAACTCCACCGCCAAAAAATTTTAGCGACTTCCTATCTTTAAAGATTTCCGTGGAAGTTAGCAGGACAACTTCTGAAAACCAATCAACGAAACCAGCTAAACCCAAACTAACTATCTGATAATTTGCCGTAAATTATGCGGTCTTTATCCGTTGGACTAAAAATTTTTTCGCATACATATTTAAAAACAAGTAAGAGCAGCGCTGTCTTCAGCTATGCCGAAGGCTTCATTCCTTTCATGAACCCCTGCAAATTTTACTTTAACAGATTACTGCTTTTGAATTCATCTGCATACATCGATAGAGGAGTTACATACTTATATAAAAAATCGCATCTAAACAATCAGAGGTATGGAAGATATATCTTATATAGAACCAATCTAAGTGATTTTCACTGCTATGTGATCGGTATGTAAACCGGTAACACAATTTATTGGGCTTAGCTTCCTACATAAAGGAGATATATCGCAAAAACTGGTATCTGAACAATCAGTGGTATAGGAGATAAAGCTTATACAGCATAGATTTGGACGATTTCCTCAGTAGACTTTGTATTATTATTTATAAAATATCTTACGAAATTTATCGGTTTTAGCTGTTCAAATAAAGGAGTCTTACAGTAAAATCCCATATCTGAACAATCAGATGTATGGGAGATATATGTATGTCATAGTCACCCGATCCTCGCTATTTTCACTGTAAGTATTATGTTAATAATGAGTGAAAACGGTGCGAAATTTCATGTTCCTAGCTGCATAAATGGAGGAGTTATCATAAAAGACCTCATATCTGAACAATCAGTTGTATGGGGGCTGCAGGTTATATTGACCCGATCTTTGCTATTTTCACTGTAAGTCTTCTGTTGATAATGACTGAAAACCGCGCGAAATTTCATGGTCTTAGCTACATAAATAGAGGAGTTATAACGAAAAATTTCATATCTGAACAATCAGTTGTATGGGAGCTATAGGTTATAGTTACCCGATCTTTTTAATTTTCACGGTAAGTTTTCTGTTGATAATTATTGAAAACAGTGCGGAATTACATGTTCCTAGCTATATAAATGGAGGAGTTATAACGAAAAATTTTATATCTGAACAATCAGTTGTATGGGAGCTATAGGTTACAGTGCCCCGATCTTTGTAATTTTCACTGTAAGTATTCTGTTGATAATGGGTGCAGGTATTGCAAAATTTCATGTTCCTAGGTGCATAAATGGAGGAGTTATAACGAAAAATCTCATATCTGAACAATCAGTTGTATGGGAGCTATATGTTATAGTGGTCCGATTCTTCCGGCTCAAACATATGATTAATAAAATCTGAAAATAAACCCACTTACCAAATTTCATCCGGATACCTTGAAAACTGAGAGACTAGATTGCATACAAACAGACGGGCAGACAGACAGACGGACAGACGGACATGGCTAAATCGACTCAGCTCGACGTTCTGATCATATAAGTATACATTTTAATGGGTCTATCTCTTTTTATTCTGATACTTAAAAACATCGGACCAAAGTTATAATACCATTTCATGCTCATGAAAGGTATACAAAATATAGTGTGCTCTGCCAACTTCCGTGGAAGTGAGCAGGACAACTTCTGAAACCAATTAAGGAAACCAGCTAAACCCAAAATAACTATTTGATAATTTGCCGTAAATTATCCGTTCTTTATCCGTGATAAGAATAATTTTGCCGCGGACATACAGTGACGAGCAAAACTGTAACATGGTGTAACACTTTTTACTTCAGCCATCGCTATCTTTCCAAATTCTAACGACTCTCATATTTTTGTTGTATATTCTTATTGGTACACCTGTACTTCCTCTCTCATAACCAATTGAAGTCAATCCAACAACAATAATAAAACCAGCAGACAAAAATGTAAATTAAGGCATATGTTACAGTTTTGCACTTATATATTTTTAATAACTTTTTGACATTTTTAACGAAAAACAAGTAAGAAAGTCTAAGTTCGGGCGGAGCCGAACATTAAATACCCGGCGCAAGTATTAAATATATGTTTTTTTCACCTTTCCGAAAGCTACCGCTAGATGGTAAGCCGGGGTGTATCAATTTTGAGTAAATTAGCGTCCCCAAATTTCGAGATATTGAAGTTTCAAGCATTTCTGAAATTTACCGTTGTATAAAAAGCGGCCGTAATTTTAGTCCGATTTCAATAATTTTCAACGTTTTGCTTTTATATGGCAAGGACAATAAAAATACCGAGTTTGGTATAAATTAGTATAACGGTTACCGATATACATATATGTGATCATAAGTGGGCGGTGCCACGCCCATTTCCCAAAATTTTACCATAAACGTATTTCTTGGTGAAGAACTGTTGCAAGCATCAATTTTGAATAAATTAGCTTTATTAATATTTACTGATTTATCGAAGATTTTGTATTTCTCTAAATTACCGTTATATGGGATGTGGGCGTAGTTATTGTTCGATTTTTAAAATTTTCGGCCATTTAGCATGCTGTTCCAAGGCCAACAACTGTTTCGAAGAAATTGGTGCAGCGGTTACCAAGATATACACATGTTACCATAAGTGGGCGTGGCTACGCCCATTTTCCAAAAAATTATAATATTCTTATTTTTCGTCTGAATTATTGTAAATATCAATTTTGAGTGAATTATCTTCAGTAGTTACTAAAATATCGCAGTTTTGGTATTTCTGGAAATTACCGTTATATGGGAAGTGGGCGTGGTTACAGTCCGATTTCGCCCATTTTCAATACCAACCTACCTTGGATGAATGTAAATCTACATACCAAATTTCGTTGAGATATCTCAATTTTTGCTCGAGTTATCGTGTACATGGACGGACGGACAGACAGACATGGCTTAATCGACTTCTCTATTCATTCTGAGCATTTATGTATACATTTGTCTATATCTATCTCGATTCGTTTTGGCTGTTACAAACAACCGTTATGTGAACAAAATTAATATACCCTTGTGCACAAGTGCGCTCGGGTATAAAAAGAATTGTTAACACAATGTTCAACATACTTTTGCTTTTTTTAGTTCCTGGATGCAATTTGGCATACCTTATTTGTATCTCTGTAAAAATTCTTGAGGTATATCCTCCCATATATCACTAGTTTGCTTTCACAGCTCATGTACTCGATTTTACGGACTTTGATACTAATTAAGCTGTGATTTTAGTTGATTTCGCAAATTCTCGATGAGATTCATGTCCCCGGATTGTGGAGGTAATTTCAAATTAGCAAATTTTAACTTTTGTATCCAGTCTTTGCGAACATGTGCAGTGTGTTTTGAGTGATTTTTAAGCAGAAACTCTCATTTCGACATCTTGCAAATTTTGTTGAAATATGAACAGATACTGTTCCTTACGCATAATGCGTTCTAAAGGACCAACACAATTTTTTAAATACAACCCCAAACTATTATTGACCGACCACTGTGATTCACAGTTTGCCTAACATGATGCGAATGGGCTTAATTTGGGCCTTCGATCCAATACCGTGCCCGGCCATCTGATTGAAAGCGATTAATTTAGTCTTGTCAGACCAAATAACCTTCAATTGAAACTTAAAAAATATGTTTTTATTGCGTTCTGAACGGCCTAACATATCCCAATAGGCAACGGTTCGGTTTTCGCGCGATGCAGCAAAATGCTGCCACACTCGCACATGTATTTTGTTCAAATTTGATTTTTTCTTCTTTATGATGCCTTTGCGCTCAATTTGGTAATTCTTCGCCTCGCTGTCTACTGATTTGCATTAAAGTTTAATACCTTAAGCGCTTCTGTAATAGTGGCTGCATCGCTACTTGCTGCTAACTTCGTAAGATATCGGACCGTAATATTTTTTGACAGACTTCCTTTGTCCTTGGGAACACTTTAGGCTATATTTTTTCTCAGTCTTAATATTTTCAAGAAGCGAACTCCACAATTTTTTACCACTTTTCCTGCGGTCCCGCCCTTCCGCAGTAAATCTATTATTTACATTTATGGTTCCTGATTAACTATATTATTTACTGGTGATCACTTCTTCAATAAATTACAATACAGAAAAAAGTATCTGACTTCCAACTATGTAAGAGATAACTTTGAAATGCAAAACTGAGAGTGAGTGCAAAACTGTAACATTTGCTTTAACTTACATTTTTGTCTGCTGGTTTTTTTATTGTTGTTGCATTGACTTCAAATCGTTATGAGAGAGGGAGTATGGATGTACCAACGAGAATATACAACAAAAGGATGAAAGTCGTTATAACTTGGAAATATAGCGGTGGCTGAAATAAAACGTGTTACACCATGTTACAGTTTTGCTCGTCACTGTATTTTAAAAAATATCCGTGGAAGTTAGCAGGACAACTTGTGAAAACCAATTAAGGAAATCAGTTAAACCCAAACTAACTATCTGATAAATTGCCGTAAATTATCCGTTCTTTATCCGTGAAAATAATAATTTTGCCGCGGACATATTTTAAAAAATATCCGTGGAAGTTAGCAGGACAAATTCTGAAAACCAATTAAGGAAACCAGTTAAAACCATACTAACTATTTGATAATTTGCCGTAAATTATCCGTTCTTTATCCGTGAAAATAATAATTTTGCCTCGGACACATTTTAAAAAATATCCGTGGAAGTTAGCAGGACAACTTCTGAAACCCAATTAAAACCAGTTAAACCCAAACCAACTATTTGATAATTTGTCGTAAATTATCCGTGGGACTAAAAATTTTGTCGCATACATATTTAAAGAAAATATCGTGTGCTCTGCAAACTTCCGTGGAAGCTAGCAGGACAACTTCAAAAAAACAATTAAGGAAACCAGTTAAACCCAAACTAACTGTCTGATAATTTGCCGTAAATTACCCGTGAAAAGAATAATTTAGTCAGCCATAACTTCGGAACCATAATTCGTATGAATTGGAAGTTTGATATGAAGACATAAGGGGATGGAATTTAGACCGCGTGAATTAAGGCCGCGTTCTTAATTGTTCGGCGGCCTAATTTAATTTTTTTCCCCGGCCTAATTTCACTTGGCAAAATGAATTATGCACGCGCGGCCTAATTTCACTTTTTGATCGTTTTTGATTGGGAGAATTAAATTATCCGCATCAAATCACAAATAAATTTAATTTTTCCTTTGGTCGACAAATCAAACCACAAAATAAAGAAAGGTGTTATCTGCAAAAGGTGTTCCCCGCCCCTCTTCTTTGGCATCACAGAAGGGAGAATTATACTTAGTGAGGGTTATAATCCCTATGCGCGGCCGAAGACCGCCTACGCAGAAAGGTGTTCTCTGCAGGTGTTCCTAGATACATTGAAAGAGGCTTATTAAAAATAGGAGTTATGCTTGAAAAATGAAACCTACTAATTTTTATGTTATAATAAAACCTTCTCGACCGTCGTAGCCTCTTCAAAAATAGGTATGTAAGTGGGATTGTCGTTTAGGTCACACAGTCAGGTATTTATACCATAAAAGAGATTAGTCAACCAACATTCCACAAGTTGTTTGCAGTACCATCTGCAATGGGAGGAGCTACTAGCGTTTTGAGATTGAGGTCATGGTGACTATTCCACCTGCAATCACTCGATATCTCTCCCATATTCTCCTATCTTCTGACGCTGATTTTGTAGAAAGAGGGATGATTTTTTCATATAATTCCAACTTGTATCAACAACATTAACTGAACTAATCTTTCGTCTACTTATGTCAGATTCATACACTTGCGATCAGCTAATCGTGTTGATAAATGTTAGCTAGTTTTCTTTTGTTGGTTTAATGTTTATTATTTTTTCACAAAAGTCTAGCTCATTATATAACTAACACCATATAAATCCACATTTCAAACTTTGTGAAAAATTATAAAAAATCTGCAAAGTTTCATCCAAATTTTCAACTTCGTATTCAGATCTTTCAGAGTTTTTTTCATTATGCAGTTTTATAGCCCATTGAATTCTGGTTTAAAAAAGTGCAAGTTTGAAGTTGCTAAAAAGGCGTTGAAATTTTAGATGAAACTTTGCAGATTTTTCACAATTTTTGCACAAAATTTTAAATGTGGATTTATATGGTGTTTGTTATATGATAAGCTAGCCTTTTATGAAAAAATAATAAACATTAAATAAAAAAAAAAAACATAAAATAGCCAAAATTGATCCAAACTTTGCTGGCTTAACTAGCTGATCACAAGTGTACTTCTCTAAGTACAATATGAACGCAACCACTGTGCGGCGATATAGATACTATATGTTGATGATTGTAGCAAAGCTTATACAGGCCACACGTCGATTGTTCTTCGAAGTTTAGTGAACCGATTTCACACGATATTCTTACCGATAGGTCTGATCCTATAAAATCGCATTCTGTGCACTCTCATAAGCTGGTAACATAAACAATTCCACAAACCCTCATAGCAGAATTTCTGAATATTTTGACTGCATTACCAACGTACTTAGAATCGTGGCGATAAATGGTAACATTTTTTGGTAATCAAACTTTGCGAATACAAAATCATCGGTAATGTGTTTGGAAAAGGGCGTGTGTGTTAGTAAAACAGTGTGAGTGTATTGAGCTCTTGATTGTGTAACGTCCAAGTCACGTCAATCAAAGGAATTTAAGGAGAATAGAATATTCTTATCAAATTTTTACCATACATACATACATACATATCGTTACCTAAAAGTGAAAAGGACAAGTCCATTTTTTGAAATTGTTCAGGAAAGACGAAAAATTGAGTAGTTTCACATTAACTGTCATTCTGCATCAAAAACAAAATTTTGAAAAAAAGTGGGCTTGGCACCTTTTCACCTTTAGGTAGCGATATGTATATACATATGTATGTATGTATGTGATATATCAATCTATACATAAATACGCCACAAGAAAATTTTGAACTCCCTTTCTTGAGGGCACCGTTCACTCGATTTCAACAAAACATACACCAATTTAACCCTAGAAAGATAACTTACGTCGCAGAGGCGCCCGCTCGACGAACATATTACGATCTCTTTTCATACGAATTAGCGAATTAGCTCATGCTTTATAGTCAACTCAGTCGTCGGTCTACCCTGTCGTAGGACGGTTGTATTTTTGCGGTATCATAGTTCAGCAGCTATAGACATGCCGTGCGCTCGAGAGGCGTATGGTTATCTTTTGTGTAACTTTTAGTGTTATTATTTACTGATATGGTAAAGTGCATTTTTTTGTGTTATTGTTTTGTTTAGGGAAAAATCATTACTTTGTCATCATGACCAGTAAAAAGCTACTGGATGAAGACGAAATATGTGCCTATTGAACCAAGAAAAGGAGAGCGACGTGGATGAATGTCAGGAATGTGACAGCGAGATAGAAGATCACCTGACGGAAGATAGCGTTCAGAGCGATTATGAAGATGAGTATATCGACAACAAAAAAGGCGTTACTGCAGCTACTACACGTCGAAAAAAAAAGAATGTCTAAGATGACCTGCGTCAAGTGCAAAAAGGCAGTTTGCGGCGAACACAAAAATAACGTTTGTCATGACTGTCTCTAAAATTAGAAATTAAGTATTTATTGTTTCTTTTTGGACTGATTATATAATAAACTATTGGATTAAAAAAAAAACACATTGTTTTTATTATTTACGAGATTAGGTTCCATATACAGAATAGTATTGATGTTTGTTAATTTTTCATAAAGGGTTTAGTAATTTATGTTTAAAAATATTTAAAATGCACAAGTTTATAATAAAATTTCATTTTGTTTTTAAAACTGTTCTAGACTTATAAAATTACTAGATTATTTACATAAGTAGTTGATATTAGAGTAAAATAGACGCGTTATAAAATCGTGCGCTCCTGAAGCGTATGGTTATCTTTTACGTATGTTGTCATATGGTTATCTTTCTAGGGTTAAAGGATATAACTTCCCCTAATCCAGAAATGTTAACCCCGTTACGTAGGGGGCGAGGCATCTGACACACAGACAAATATGTGAAAACCGAAATTCTATATATTATTCTGAAACAAGGCGCTTATTCCCAGCGATCTACAAGTCGTGCAGAGACAAATTATACATCAAATTAAAGTGCTCGATCTGAAACTTTGCACAAACTTTTCAGATTTAAAATTCATTGACCCATTTTCGAAATATTTGCGTCGAAAGATTTACAAATTTTTACATTGAGCAAAGCATTGCTACGTTCATTTCGAAAGGCAGCGTCTCAGCGGGACATAAGAGAATGAAAAATTGTTCCATTTATTCGCTTTCGTCTCTGTTTTTGTTTCATATCCATCAAGCATTGCTACCAGGGATGCCGTTTGGATCTAAATAGATCCAATTGGATACATTTTTAGACGAATTTTTGCGGGATACTTATTTTTTCCGATCAGTATAAATGTGGATCCTTTTTTAAATAGGCCAAAATTTTATATTTTCTATAAAGTTTTTTTTTCGTTAAACATTTTCATTAATGACGTTTTTTAAATGTTTTAAAAATCCCTACTTAACCGTGAAATTAGAGCATTTTATTTTTTGTGAACGAACATATGAAGAGATCTCACCAAAGCAGTGTAAGGCGCAATTGTTTAGTTAGCTAAAAAAGATGCTTTAAGCAAGATCTTAATATATACATATATAAAGTAAATATATCTTTCATATCACATATTTTCATTTGTTTATTTAAAAAGAAAGAAGATCTCAATGTAGTTTAAATACACTGTTTAAAAAACAAAATTAGATTTATTTAGGGAAATTTTTATGAATTTTACTGAAAATACTTTAAATACACTCTAATTTTTTTTGTTTATTTGCGCATATTAAGGGTTTTTCAGTGCACGGCCGTGGTTTAAACTAAGTTTAAACGCCCGATCTGGCTGGTTTAAACTAAGATCAGCCAAACAAATGCCAGCCAGCTGTTCAATTTAAACTCAGTTTACTTAATCTAAGTTTAAACTGGCACTGAAAAACCGGACCTAAGAGAGGTAACTATTTTACTCTTTTAATGCAAATGCAAATTGGCACACCGCGTAATAAAATTAAACACTACCTGTTTACTTTAACATACCAAATTTGTCGCAGAGAGCAAAATAACACATAAAATGTTTAAAATAGAGTAAATGTAAGCCCATAATGTTTATTATTTGTAAGAAATGTATTTTTAGTTGAAAAATCTTTGCAACTTTAAACATTTTATGTGTATATTTATGTGTATATTTTAAAGATCTCAAGTTCAAAATCAAATCCTGAACATCTTATACGTATGTATATTTATACAGTTTCCTGTTGAAAAATACCAAACAAGCATTTCAGTAAATGTTTTTAAAAATAACTTAAAGTAAGTTTGCTATAATAAGCGTCAAATAAGCATTTTTAATATTAAGCTTATTACAAGTTTTTTCAAATAAACCTTTAATAAGTTTTGAGAGCGAATGTTTATAAATAACTTAAACTTATAAATGAAATGCAAATGCCAACGACATGAAGTAGTAAATATAGCATTTTTTCAATCGTAAGTGACGTGTTTACTTTTTTTAAAATATATTATTAAAAGAAAAAATTAAATAAAACCGATGCGATAAAAAAAATCCAATCCAGGACCCGCTGCGCTAATCGGTGGAGCATTCGAGTCTTCAAATGATGAGTTCTCCTGATCCTTTCTTAGTTTAACATTCAATTAAAAATGTATTAAATTTTTTTCAGAAAAGTTCATCAATGAGAATGGCGGCGATGAAGCCGAATATATAGCAGCATCGATGTCGTTTTTCCAATTTGCCAATAACCGCATGTAATTGAAAGCACGCAACAAGATGTAATAATTAACTTTTTTATGCTTAATTTTTGTGTGTTATCGTGAATTTGTATGCTAAAATGTCTTTTCCCTATTTATATTTTCGCGACTGTAGATGAGTCCGATGAAATATCTTTAAATAAAGGGTTATAAAAATGTTTATAAAAAGCTTTCTTTTGAAAATTTTTAGTAAGTCTATATTCATACGCTTATATACAACTTTTTTTGTACCTGGAGCCTTGCCGGCTTTCATGCTTCGCAGGGCTAGCTTCAGCTCGTCTGTCGAAAACAGTGGTGCCTCGGCTTGCTCCTCGACGAACACTGTGTCGGCTCTTAGTGGGTGTGTGGGAAATAGCGCATCCACTATATTCTTAACTCGGGCCTCATCCGTCGCCTGTGATGATGTATGGAACTTTTTCATCACTATTTTGTATCCCTGGCCCCAGGGATCGCGATCCACTTCGTCGCATAGCGCTTTCCAGCAGTTCCGTTTGCTCTTCTGTATCTCGGCCCCAAGTGCTTTCTTTGCGCTTTTGTAGGCTGCTGCTCTGGTCAGCGCCTCGGGTCTACCACGAGCGCGCGTTGCGAGTCTCCGCATTCTATGGCAGGCCCTTCGCAGCTCAGCAATTCGGTCATTCCACCAGTATAGCTGCTTTTTACCTGACCATGCTCTCCTCTGTGGCATTGAGGCTTTGCATGCCCGGTGAATGCAGCGCATAGTTTCTTCGACCAGCTTAGTACAAGACTCCCTGTTGTGGATCTCTCCCGTTGTGGGTGAAATGCCTTGGGAATCTGCTAGGAGTGACGTATCGAACTTGCGAACATCGACCCTAGACGGGTTCCATCCTGGTTTCCTGCGAGGGATACTACGTGTTTGCCCTCGCGTGATGTCAGTGACTTGGAAGGTGATGTAGTTGTGGTCGCTACCACTCAGGTCTTCCATCACTCTCCATCCGTCAGCCCTTCGGAGAAGGCTTTCTGAGACCAGGGTTATGTCGGGGATAGAGTATCCAAAACCCGGCCTTCGATATGTAGGGGTCGTTCCGGTGTTGAGGATGGTCAGGCCAATGCGGGCTGCCATTTCAAGGACCAGTCTTCCCCTGGTGTTTGTTTGGGGCATACCCCATTCCACGCCTCTTGCGTTGAAATCTCCAGCAACAATTATGTGGCCGGTTATATCGCGCAATTCGTCTTCAAGGTCTTCGAGCTTTCCCCTGAAGACAGGGACTGTGTCGTTTGGAGACAGGTAGCAGCTCACCACAGTGATTTGCGCCATTTTAACCCAGACGTAGCAGCGTCCTACCCCGCTGCTCTCTGCGCGATGGTTGGGGTTAGCAATCCATATCGCGGCCGAGCCTGATTGGTCAACATGCCAGGTTTCTTTTGTTCTATAGGGTTCACTGATGATGACAGCGTCTGCTCTTTGTTCAAGAACCAATTGGTCCAGCAGGTCATCAGCTACCCTACTCCTGTTCATATTGCCTTGTATAAATTTAATCATATTCTCCCAAGCTTTGTCTTAGCCTCAGCAAGGGCATCCCTGAAGGCCTTGCACGCTCCCGACCCGGGCAGGTGATGGGAATTTTTCTGTCCATCTCCTGCCGAGCACAGGTAGCAGCTTGGGCTTTCTTTACACGCAGAGGCTATGTGGCCCTGCTGACCACATTTCCAGCATGAACTGCTTCTGTCTGGGCCTTTGCATGCCGCCTTTTTGTGGCCATACCCCAGACAGCGGAAACACCTTTGGACATCCGCGCGCTCTCGGACGCGGCAGATAATCCAACCTACTCGCAGCTTCCCCTTTTCAATAAGAGTCCGGCCTGGCAGTTCATCGATTTCCACCACGGCCATTCTTTGTTCTCGCGAGTTTACAGCGAGGAGAGAGACGCGAAGTTGGCCATTCATCTTGTCTCCTAACTCCCCGCGTATAGCGTTCTCCACTTCTGGGGCCGTGGTTAGGCAGTCCATGCCCAGAACTTCTAGACGTAAACGTCTAGTGAGAATACGGGCGTCTCCAAGCTGGCCAATGGCAGTGCACACATTTTCCTTAAATGCTGTGTGGTTGCCACAGCGCTCCATTTCGATGAGCACGCCGCCTTCGCGGGTTTTCCGAACAGATCGAATTACGGTCTCCGTCTTCTCGGGTTGGAGCTTACCGCGTATCGTTCCCAGCACCTCTGCATAGGTTTTGCCTTCAGCTGGCTTAATTATTAATTTGGCGAGACTCTTCTTTTTTCTCACCCTCTTCTTTTTTTTGCGGCTGGTCGCCTCGCCCTTATTGACCAAGGGTTCACCTGGCGCTGGCCCTGGCTTGGGCTTTCTACTTTTTCCAACCGTTTTCCATTGATTGTCTGGTACGGTTTTCTGTGCATTGTTGTTATTATTGCCATTATTATTAGGATTATTAATAATAATGTTTTTACTACTATTATTATTATTAGCAGTAGTATTTTTCTTCTTTTCCGGCTCGCCTGTAGGGGAGTCGGATCGAGTTCGACCTCTCTTTTGCGAGCCAGGGCCAGCCTTCCGCAGCTCGGAAAGGGTAGGCCCCTTCCGGCGCTGCTCTCGGAGGTAGCTTAATATATTTAAGCTCTCCTCGATTTGGGCCATACCTGTTTTTATGTCCATGGACACATTCTTTTGCTTAGACACAGCGCTCTGCATCTTCTTCAGGACAAGCCGAATCTGGGCCAATTGCTCATCTTCATTGCCTTCGCAAGTTCCCAAGCTTGCGGTGACATGCTTGTCGCTGTTTGCAGCAGCCGGCGTTTGAAGACGACTATCCCGGCTGCCGGGAGTTGCCGTTTGGCAAGGTGTAGCCTTCTGCGCCACGCCGGCGGCTTTCTCCGTGCTCGTGGTGCCGGAATTTGCCTGCAGAGGAGTTTGTGGCGGGGAGCGCACGACTCTACTGCTCTTCGTGAATGCGCTGCATTCTTCCTCCGTATCATCGACGTTCGTTTCGTTTATTGGTTTTGTTTTAATCATTTCAGTCAATTGGGTCTCCGCTTCAAGCCGCTATCTCCACACGTAGCACAGTCGCTTTTAAGTGTCCCGAAGTTCCCTTCTCTCAAAGGAGCAGGCCATCGCGAGGGTTGACACAAGTCCTTATGGGATATTGTGTTCAGAGCCAAGACAGCGCAAAACCAGGAGTAAATCTCAACTGGACCTGTGCGGCCAACTAAATGGCGACGTGTATTGAACGTACTTGAAGACCTGCCAGGGTTTTAACGAGACGGAGGCGATCGCAGCATTAGCCCACCAGCCATTTCTGTGTGGTGTCACCCTCACATACTAAAGTGGCGGAATACTGCTCTCGCCAGCCCAATGTCAGACTAATCGTATACATGCTCCAGTATGCCATGAACAGGATCTAACTGGTCTCAATCCTGGGATGCTTTTTGGGGGGCGGCATCTGTTCGCCCGGACACAGGAGATTCATCAAGCATTTCTGATCTTTTAAATCAGGCCCTCGTCTCCTGCCGCTCTTGGTCTGGGACTGCTTATTGGTTATTCGCAGCTAACCTATCGGAGTAGGCCGTTCACGATCCGCCCTGTGTGACCCCGGTAAGGTCCTGAGCTTAGCCCTTACCATTATTATTATTATTATTATTATTATTATTATTATTATTATTATTATTTTTTTTTTTTTTTTTTTTTTTTTTTTTTTTTTTTTTCGTAGGAGAGGGAAATGTTTTATGCACTGGCCGGGGGCGCTAGTCTCTATACTACCTTCCCCGAGTGTGGGACTCCCACCGAAGCGTGTTGGGCTACCCACTAAAACCCAAACTGCCACCGCCCGCGCAAGAATCCCGCATCTGGCACCGCAATTCTGCATGTCTTCAGATGCAGGAGCGCGCTGTTAGAGCCTTGGGGCTGCTCTTTTGTAGGGGCGTTTCATTCGGGTGTCCTCAGTAGACAACCGTCCTCTCGTTTGCAGCGGAGTACGAATTTCACGTATCTCGCAACTGCTTCCCACTTTTCTGCGCTGGAAATCATTATCCCAACTATGTTGTCCGGAGTAATGTCTCCGTGTCTTTCTTCCAACATTCTGCGCGAAATCAAGAAGTGTTCGCAGGTGAAGAATGTGTGGTACACGTTATCTTCGACGTTTCCACAGTAGTGACAGAACGGTGAGTCCACCCTTCCCATTCTATGAAGATATTCTCGGAAGTAACCATGACCGGTGAGGAATTGCGTCAGGTAGAAATCGACTTCCCCATGTGGTCTGTTCAGCCATGTTTGAAGGTCGGCTATCAGGGAGTGTGTCCATCGACCTTTTGTGCTCGCGTTCCAGTTTTGTTGCCACTGCTGGATCAGTTGCTCGCGCGCCCTTGCCGCGGCAGCTGCTCGACCTATCTCGGCACTGAGATTGTAAATCTCTTTTCGCTCGTAAGCAAGTAGCTCAATTGGCATGACGCCAGAAATAACTAGAACCGCGTCCGCGGACACTGTACGGTATGCAGAAGCAATGCGTAGTGCCCCTCTGCGCTGTACCGAAGACATTTGAACCCGGTATTTTTTGACTTTCAATGCGTCAGCCCATATTTCTGCCCCGTACAGGAGCACCGATTGGACCGCTGTCATCAGAAGCTTCCTGCGGCATGGCTTCGGGCCGCCCACGTTTGCCATCAGCCGGCTTAGAGCCGCCGTGCTCTGCGCAGCTTTTTCACATACTCCATGGATGTGTTCCCAGAATGTGAGTTTGCTGTCCAGCTTCACCCCTAGGTATTTTGTAGACCTAGAAGTCGTCACGGGTTGAGGTCCGACCATTATATTTATAATTGTTGGGATCCGTTTCCTGGTGAGGAGCACGATCTCCGTTTTGGCTGTAGCCAATTGCAGACCGTGATCGCTCATCCATCCACTGACGTTGCGCATGACCTGGTTTAGCTTGAGCTGTGCTAGCTGGACATTTCTTGCTGTTATGACGGCTGCCACGTCGTCCGCGAAGGCGACAAGGAAGGCGCTCTCCGGCATTTCCGTGCGCAACAGACTGTCATACGTGGCGTTCCAGAGGTCCGGGCCAAGTACAGACCCCTGTGCCCTAATATTATTATTATTATTATTATTATTATTATTATTATTATTAACCTCTTGATAGCGAAGAAAGACCCATCAACTCATGTCCGCGGTAAACTATATTTTCGAGTGCAACAGTATTCCCCAGAACTCCCCCAAAGAGTTTTTCCGAGCTCTTGATTCGTGTCTAGTGACGATATTATTATTATTACGTCGAAGATACCCGCGCTGCGACCTAAGAAGATATATTGTGCTAAATCCAAATTGTAATAACTCAAACCGTAGGCTATTTAAAAAGCTCAGCACTTTGGATGAGGCCATTTTCCAAATTTTAGATGGCGAAGGCAATCGTTATCCAAGGTGTATCAATCTACGATTCATGCTTCGTGCACAGGCACATAGAATATACTCGGGGGTTTCTTTCACCAGCCGACAAACACTACAGTCCGTCTCTACAGAAAGACCCATTAAATTAAAACCCTATGTTAACTTGCAGTGTGCTGTCAGGTTGCCAGTAAGTGTTCTAAGTTCAAGGTGTCTTTCGGAGTTCCTGCTGGAAAGAGATATGCATATCTTTGATTGTCTTATTCCCTTCGACTTCCGCCAGTGGGCAGCAATTTGAGATTATTCCCAGCTAGCTCCTAAGTACGTCTGCAGTGTATCCTTTAGATGTACCGCAGGGGCCATGTAAACGCATTTGGGCTCCACGCTCTGCGAGACAGTCAGCCCTTTCGTTGCCTTCAAACCCTTCATGTCCATGAACCCTCCACAGCGTGACGCTATTGTGGGCTTGAAGGTGGTTCAAGAGTTTGCAAGCCTTGATGCCATTTTAAAAGACTCTAGGCCTTTAACGCTGCCTGAATGTCCGACATAATATTTATTCTGGCCTCATTTACCTTCTACGATGACATTCGCGAACACAGACTTCAATTGGGAAGACCTCCGCCTGAAATATGGTTGAGTACGAGTAGATTGGCAGACTTTTCTGGAATCTTGGTCCAAGTACGCCATAATTTATATCGCTACCATTTTTTTTTTTCAAAGTTTAATTTTTGATGCAGAATGACAGGTAATACGAAACTACATCGATTTTTCGTGTCTCCTGAAGAATTTCAAAAAACGGACTTGGCACCTTTTCACCCTTAGGTGACGATATATGGATGTCCGTATTGCATATTGGCAAAATAAGGTATACGTTTGTACTTACGAATCAGGTATATTTACATGTTTGTGGCCGCCATTACACGAACGCACCGGTGAAATATTTGTGTAAAAAAGGTTGCTAAAATGTTTGGAGATACGTACATATTTTCTATTTTTCGCAAATAACTATTACTCATTGTCCCGAAACCTACTAAAATCCAATCAAGCCTACCAACCTACTAAATGGAAAGAAACCTACCAGTTTTGGTAGGAAAAGCCCATGTTTGGCAACACTGGTACATATGTACATAAACAACGTTGTTGCATATCCATACATTCATACACAGCATCAACAACAACATCGCTGCAGCGCTGTGCGCTTTTGATTTGAGCATTGTTATGTTCCAAATATTCGTTTCCGTCCCTGTTTTGGTTTCATATCGAGCAAAGCATTGCTATGTTCGTGCGAATGTGATACAGCGGAATATCTGCAAAACAAAAATGGTGCTTTTGCCTCTGAACAAATACCCATATATAAATCTTACATGGTTTATCTCGATGTTTTTTTTTCAGAGGCAAATATGGTTCTATTTGTATTATAAATCTATATAAGTATCTATATATAATCGTACGGAGACAATTTACTTTCAAATTAAGGTTCTGGATCTGAAACTTTGCACAAACATTTGAGATTTAAGAATCACTCGATGTACATATTTGCACGGAAAGATTTTTAAAATTGTACATTGAGCACTTTCAAAATGTAAAACTGAATCTCACACACGCATTCTCATTTTCACCAATTTTGAACAATTTTATTTCTTTATTTTAAATTTTGTATAGTTTTAAAATGCTGGAAAACTTAAAAAAAGCCTGGCGGGCGAACTGAGGGAACGGTAAAGTATTTTAAACTCTCGATAAATTTGCGTTTCAGAGAATCTGGCTATTTCAGTTTTCTCATGCAGGTTACAAAAGGGCGAGAACTCTCGCCAGACTCAAAAATTAAGATTAGTCCCACAAGAGATTATTTTGCGAGATTTAGCCGATTGGGTATTTGAACCTCAGCGTGGTGTAATTAATCAAAGCCACTTGAAGGATCGATCAATTTCGCGTCCACAAAATAAGCATTGTACGATAGTTAGTAAAGAAATGGTTACTATGTTGCCTGGAGTAGAAATGGCGTCGATATCTACTGCCGCTTCTGAATATCCACAGAAGCAAATAGAAGTAGGGGAGTTGCACCTCATGACTTGATACGTACGGAGACAACACTTGCTTTTTTATTTAAACGTCGCCAATTCAAAATGATTGAAGCGTTCGCAATAACAATAAATAAGCCTCAAGGTCAGACCCTAGCAAGAGGATTGCATAACGCATGGCGTATTGATTAAAGTACGATCTTGCCCAAATACCAAGTTAAACTCAACTACCAAAAGCAATGCATGTGGTTTTTATAATAAAGAAATATGTAGATTTCTTAGACCACGGAGCACGCCGATTTTCGGGGATTATTACTAGTATATTTAAAACCAATTACGCTGGGGAACTGAAACTTAGCAGGGATGCAAAAATTGTAAATACCCTGCTTACGACGAAAAATTTTAGATATATAGGGGGCTGGCACTGAAATTGTCATATCGCTTTTCTCTCGAACCGCTTATACTAACTTTCTCAAATTTTTACAGCAACATAAGTTATCAATACCGTATTTACGGCAAAAAGCCGCCGATTTTGGAAAAGGGGCGTGGCACCTCCCATACAAACTGAAATTCTAATATCGCTTATCTCTGGAAATGCTTATGCCAACGCCCTGAAATGTGGCACAGCCAAATATGTAACTATGATAATATGAACTTTTGATATCGCTTATCTCTGGTACCGCTTATGCTAACGTCCTGAAATTTTACACAGCAACATACATTATCAATACCGTATTTACGGCAAAAAGGAGCCGATTTTGAAAAGGGGCGTGGCACCTCCCATACAAACTGAAATCTCATATCGCTTATCCCTGGAACCGCTTATACTAACTCCCTGAAATTTGGCACAGCAAAATATGTAATCAATACCGTACATACTGCGAAAAATGGTAGATTTCGGAAAAGGGGGCGTGGCAGCTCCCATACAAACTGAAATTGTCATATCGCTTTTCTCTGGAACCGCTTATGCTAACTTTCTGAAATTTTACACAGCAACCTACGTTATCAATACCGTATTTACCGCAAAAAGGACCGTGGCACCTCCCATACAAACTGAAATTCTCATATCGCTAATCTGTGTAACCACTGAAATTTGGCACAGCAAAATATGTATACCGTACATACTGCGAAAAATTGTAGATTATGGAAAAGGGAGGAGGCACCTCCCATACAAACTGAACTTTTCATATCGCTTATCTGAGCAACCAGTTATGATTAGGTAATGGAATTTGATACCCCTACATCTATATTCATATAAAATGGAAATAATCATTCAATTGGGGACCATTTTCTATCAGATTTCTAAATCGCATTGAATGATTGCTATTTTGTGCAACGTTTTTTAGAAGGATCAGTGCATTTGTCTTCCGATAGGTGGCGCAGGGATTGAGAACTATGTTGAAAAATCCTATTTATGGTCAGATTTGTTTCATCTTTGGAATACATATTTGTAACATAAAATTTGGTGTAACTTGGTAGCCTAATCGTGACCTAAAAATAAGGGGCTTTGGCCAAATCTAGGCAACATCCCTTGTGAACCCGCCGTTAGAGAACGAAATATTATATTTTGTTGTACACCTTCGAGGTACTGTCTTAACCTTTACCGATTCTGATGAAAAGAAAGCGGAGTTTATGTACAGGTTGTCAATTTTGTTTTCAACCTTTTAAGAGGCTCTCAGACCAGGATAATCGAACAGTCTGAATTGGTATATGTTTAACATATGAGTCAGTGAGGAACCGGTAGGCATCTCATCATACAAATATATACGTATATTTTTTATAAATGAAAATTCAAGTTCCTTTCTCGGTCTAATTTCGAAAGCTACTGAAGAAATTTGGTTTTAAATTTTCCTGAAAATTCGTTATAACTTTTGGTGGTGGACTTCAAAATCGTCATTCGCTTAAACGAGTCAATATTGGTGACAAGCAAAATTAAAAAGTGTATGAAAAAAATGTCGAATTTCGACAACAGGGCGATACTAGTATTTTTAAATACCTGTGCGTGAAAATATACATAATTGCAATGCAGACAG
Source organism: Rhagoletis pomonella (assembly GCF_013731165.1). Lineage (NCBI taxonomy): Eukaryota > Metazoa > Arthropoda > Insecta > Diptera > Tephritidae > Rhagoletis > Rhagoletis pomonella. The sequence continues at coordinate 25,075,810 of NW_023458559.1, read as the reverse complement.
TTATCGAAAGCTCAAAAATGAGAACCTTCCTGAAGAACGCCCATACAAATCATATTACATAATGTACAATTGTACATAGGAGCTGTTTCTACAGCTAAACACCTTAGAAATTTCCAAGACAGACAGGCGGTCGATCGATTGCAGCCATAAAGTGTGTCAGTTAAGACGTCAATGACATTTGTATAACATGTTCAAATGCACAGTATTTATACATACATACACTACAACTTAATTTTAATTTACACACATATGTGCATTAGGGTGGTCCAAAAAGAGTAAAATGAGAATTTTAATGCCCTGATCCCCTAGGATTGTTCTATATCGAAAAAAGTATGCCTCTATATTTTATTTTGAAATCAATAAATATTTAGAGGTCGCTCAAAAAACAAATTTTCGTAGAAATACCAAGAATTCTTGAAAATCAATATTTTTTGATCGGAAAATTCAGGTTATCTTCAGGAGACTGTCATTAGTAATACCCAATTGTTTATTTAACCATTTTTCTATACTAATGATTTTTTATTGCTACCCCATTGGATTTTGAGGGGTTTTGGGAGTTTTTGGAGGAGCTATGTAGGTATATATTATAGTTTTATAGTTACTATGAAAAAATGGTTAAATATACAATTGGGTATTAATTATTGGGAATCTCCTGCAGAGAAACAGAGTCCGATCGAAAAATATTGATTTCTAAGAATTCTATACCATTTCTACGAAAATTTTTTTTCACATATGAGATACATACATAAAAACTTTCAAGCGCTTTGAGCGATATAGGGGCATATTTTTTCGGTATCGAAGAGTCCTAGGGGGGAGATCATAAAAATTCACACTTTACTCTTTCACGTGTATTTTTGGGCCACTCTAATGTACACACATATGTGCGCACATCCGTGTTAGGGATGTTCAAATAAGATCGGTGTTTCCAAAAACCGTTTTTTTTAATTTGGTTAATGACCTTTTTCAGTTTTTTTTTTTAAATTTAGGTGTTAATCGTTTTATTGCTTTTAAACCGAAAACCGAAAACTCGGTTTTTACAATCCCCAGCAATGGATAATTGTTTTGCAATTCTTCGAGATAGGAATAAAATTTTACGTCGTATCACAAACTTCAAATTAACTACTCAATTTTTGTTTGCTGATCCTGTAGCTAAGCATAATCGATAGTGAAGTCGATTGTGAATATTGAAATTTCGTACAAAGTTTGAAAAGTTGATTTATATGTCGTTTGTTAAAACATAACCAATACAAAATTAACAAAAAAAGATTACCATGAACAATATTGGACAATCACTGTACACTCAATTTTGAAGTTGATAATATATTACCATATACATACATACCTATATATGTACATATGTAATTATATACACATCGCTCATTTATTTTAATCAGGGACGTGAACCGGATGAAAAATTTGGTCGGTTCGGTTCAGCGGTTCGAACCGTTTTTGCACTTTTGGATTAGTTCGTCACAGCGGTTTTTTTGTTCTTTGAACTGGGGTTTCGGTTCGGCTCAACGGTTCGAAAAACAAAAAAATAACGCGCAAGGTTAAGGGTCAAGTGTCTGTCAAATGAGATGGGTTGCCTTTACATTTGATATTGTCACATGGTAAACAAACATGGTAGGTATTACCATGTCTAACAAAAAGAAAAACGGTGGGTACTTTTATCTATTGAAAATTGGTTGAAACTAACCTCTAAACCTTTATAGAAAGTGGTTCGGTTTTCGGTTCGGATCAAACATTTGTGGAAAATTCCGGTTCGGTTAACGGTTCAGTTAATTAATAGAAAAAAGCGGTTTTCCGGTTCAAAACCGGTTCGGTTTAAAACCGGTTCACATCCCTGATTTTAATAGTGTCCTAATATCCAAGAACTACAAATTTTGAGTTGAGTATGCTACCTTTTCTTTTATGTTGTGTAAAAATTCCATAGCTGTATCGATTACCAGTATCTCACTAGAACAAAATACGCATTTATTTTTACTATGGGAGTATATGCAAATTCAAAACTTTAAAGCCGTTTTCGCAAGGTTTGCTCTTTTTAATTATGACACTATTGAAGTAAATTTTACTTAATTCGTTTTTTTTTTCGGTAAACCGAAAAGATCAGGTTTTTATGCAGTTTTTTTAAACGGTTTAAAACCTGAATAAAAAATCGTGATTAATAAAAAAAAACAATTTTTGAAAACGGTGTCCATCCCTAATCCGTGTAACAAATTCGTATTTCGTAGGTAAACCATAATTGAATTTGCATGCTCCAGTTCGTTGGTTTGCCAAGGAAAGGGGGGAAACAGTCTTCGCCACATTGAAGGGTGTTAAATTTATCGATGGGAGTTTTACAAGTAGAACTTTTATTGCATGTGGACGCTAACTTAAATGTAAATACAAATGTATGTACATATTTATGTGAGTTTGTAGACAACGCCTGTAATGATGCTTAGAGCAGGGGTTCCCAAACTTTTTTCACCTCGGCACCCTTGTGCTAAAAAAATTTCGCGGCACCCCTACTCGTCAAATGTCTACGAAAATAAGAAAACACATTGCAAACTTTATGCTCCTTTAGCTTCAATGTTAGGACTGCAATTGTTTTGATGATTTCATTATTTCCTTTAAGTTTATTGGGAGCTTTGACAATTTTACCCTAAACTCATTAGGCGCTGAAAGCTTGCTGGTGTATTTTTTTTAACCGACTTCACAAAAAGGATAAGGTTATGAATTCGTCGGAATATTTTTTTATTATTTTTGTCTATGTATGTTACCGCATAACTTTGAACCACGTTAACCGATTACTATAATTATTTTTTAAAGGAAAGGTGTTACCTGACAGGTGGTCTAATTTGGTTTAAATCCGATCATTGGATCATGAATAGATTAACGATAATCTTAAATTCTTAGATGGGAATTGAAATCGGTTTTGTTTTTTTTTTTCTTAAAAATTACTTGTTTATGTAAGCATTTGTTGAAAATGCAGTCTCACATAGAAATTTCCCTATTATGAGTTGCATTCGACTGTGGTCGAAAGTGCTGATCGAACGAATTTTCATTTGGTATTATGGTGCTCATTCGATGAAGAATAGCGCTATTGTGAATTTTGCTCGATTATGTTGTTTTCAATAATATATTTTTCACCGCTTACAAATCGAGCAAACTAAATAGTGTGCTTATACATATGTATGCAAATTTGTGCAAATTAAAATGAAATCAAAAAGAAAGCGAGTTTATAATAACGTGGTAAAAATGAGTTCAACGGGGTTCTGGTTCAACGATTCGTCAGAGGATAAGAGCTTGGTAAACTGGCCAGGAGTGGAAAATGTTTAAGAGGGTTTAAGTGTAGTCTTTCGAATATATTGTGACATAAAATATATTTAAGAAATTTGTCCACAGATTTATTAAAAACTTCTGACTGTCTAAAGAGGTGTTTGTGAGCCAAATATATTTAAAATATTTTAAAACCATCAACAGCTTACGATTTTGTTCTCAGAGATCGTGCCAACTGAGTATTGGGAATTTCTTTCACAAGTGAAACCAGCCTTTTGAGCTTCTGTTTAAAATTCACGACGTTAGAACTGCATGAAATTAATAAAAATTGTTTAAAATTAGTGTCTAGCGGCCATAAAGTAAAAAACAAATGCAAAATCATACATTTTTCACAATCTAACACTTCGCCGATGGTGTACATCGAAAGTAAAATTCTGTTCGACAGAAAATTCTATACCCAACGAAAATTTCGGCACGGTTGCATAGCTCATAATTTCACTTTCGATGTTCGATCTTCGATAACCAGCGAAGAAAATAATTTTTACAGCCAATTTCACGAAAGCAATTTAAGTGATAAATAATTTAAATTTTTTGAATTTTACTTGGAAATTGCTAGCGAAACAATTTTTTTTAGCGTTAACTTCCAAGTTACATACGTTTTTCTGATTTACTTTGTTTATTTATGGGGTTTTCATGCCAATTGCTAGAAATTCTAAAATAAACTTGTCACCAATAAAAAAATCTCGACGTGCTTGAAAAAACCAGAGATGTATTTTAATTTCGCAGGCATCTGTTATCTTCGCAGCGTCATCCAATACGGGTTTTAAATCTAGTGGCGGCATCTTCCTTGTCGCAAGGGAATACCGAGGAATCATACAGTGATTTCTCGTGGCGTTTTCTGCCTCTTGCTTCATCCTAGATATCGCTCCTTTCGTTTTGTAACCACCGCAAATATCCGCACACTTGCTCCATTTCAAACCATTGTTCTGTACAAATTTGTCGATAGCTTTAAAAATTTCGTCGCTAGTGGCGTAAGTCTGAAGTACTTCGTTCTACTTCGATTTGCATTGCGAATGGGTACCTCACTAACACCATAAAACTGGCTCTAAAATCGTGTTGATTCGCTCTTTGACAGTGTGATTGTGAAGTTCCAAAGAATAAGTAATATATACACGTGCGCGAAGCTGCTGCGCTTGTTACGAGAACAGCCCAGCCAGCAGTAAATCCGAAAATTAATCCAAAAACGGGAAGAAAAGTGGATGAAACGCGGATTAGGTCTACAAAAGTACCGAAAGTGGTTTTGAAAAGGGTACGTTTTCGTCTATTTTTCTGAAAATTTTCCGAATCAATTTTACGTTGACAAAACGTACTGGGGAACTACGCTTAAGAGCGAAATATCCCTTTGCTGCAGGCTATTTGTGTTGTGTATGGAGTTTGACGAGCCGCTGAAGGTAATTTTAATAAAAATCTAAATTTTTTGATTTTCTGGCCGCCAAGTCGAAGTTTGATCAAACCGCTTGCGTTGTGTATGGACCACTAGCGGCACCCCAGGCATACGCTCGCGACACCCCAGGGTGCCGCGTCACCCACTTTGGGAAGGCCTGGCTTAGAGACTTTAATATGCACATAAAAATGCATATGTACATATCTAATATGCAAAAGTATGCATGAGCGAATGTCTGCAACGACCACATTTTAATTGAATCATTGAGAAAACTTGGGTATTATACACTTTGCCAATGCAAGTAAATACAAATCGTTGCCTTAATATGCCTACATAGGCCCCAACTAACAGTTTTGTTTCTTAACAAAGTAGTAATAGAACGTCTTAAAAATAAAAGTTATTCATTTGCGAATTGCGTACACTGAAACTAATTTATGGCCTTTATCATGAGTTGCATTCGATTATCGAAGATCGCTGGTTTCGTAGATCGAAAATCGAATGTGAAATTCGTACTATGAGCTATGCAACGTGTCGAAATTTTCGTTGAGTATCGAATTTTCTGTCGAACTGACTTTAGCTTTCGATGCTGTAGCGAAGTGTTAGAAAATTGTGAAAAAATATAAGATTTTGAGTTTATTTCTTACTTTTTGACGGCTAGACACTAATTTTAAACGATTTTTATTAATTTGATGCAGATCTAACGTCGTGAATACTAAACACTAGCTCGAAAGGCTGGTTTCCCAGAAAATCCCAATTCTCAGTTTGCACGATCTCTGAGAACAAAGTCGTAGAGCTGTTAATAGAGCATTGCTGCAGCAGGTTTTGTGTAACGAACAGCGAAATATATTCGAAGGACTACACTTAAACTCTCTTTAAACGTTTTCTACTCCTGGCTAGTTTACTAAACTCTCATCCTCTGACGAATCGTCGAACCAGAACTCCGTTGTACTCATTTTGACCAAGTTTTTATAAACTCGTTTTCTTTTTTACTTCATTTTAATTTGCACAAATTTACATAAATATGTATAAGCACACTATTTAGTTTGCTCGATTTGTAAACAAAGCTTCTCGGCGGTGAAAAATATACTATTGTGAACAACCTAAACGAACGAAATTCACAATAGCGCTATTCTTCATCAAATGAACGTCATAATACCACAGAAAAATTCGTTCGATCAGCACTTTCGACCACAGTCGAAGGTCGAATGCAACTCATAATAGGGACCTATTAGTGTAGTAGCGTTTTTTAATTCTATTAGGTCCTTACTGAGTGATGTACTGACATTTGAACAAAGCTGAATTTCGAAAGTACATGAGTTAGGGCGATTCTATATTAATGATATGTACAGTTGTCCACAAAATAAAAGGAGTGCGATATTTGGACTAGTTTGGCTATTTGACTTTTGTTTATTATTATTTTCATGAAAATCTAGCTGGCTATACAACAAAAATTTCGCAAATTTTCACCCAAATTTCAAACTTTTTAATCAGAATCTTTAGAAAAAATTGTGGTATGAAGTTTTGTACCCCATTAATTCTAGTATAATAATGTGCAAGTTTCAAGTTACTAAAAAATCCCGTTGATATTTGAGACTTTTTTTTGGTTGAAGATGTTTCACGTTTTTTCCATACAAAGTATGTTCGAAAATTTTCTTTTATATTTAGGACACTGCCAGCAAAAAAAAAACTTGCCAAAAACCAACGAAACACATTTTTATTTGGAGCGTTTTTAATACGATTTCGTTCTGCACATCACAGATGCTTTTTCATAGTTAGGGACCACAAATAAAAAACGATTGGTCTAACAATCTACAGCGTGGCGACGAATAACTGTTACCCAGGTTTTTTTTGAAAATTAAAGGGTCCTTTAAAGATTTTGCGAAAAAAGTATTTTATTGATAATTTTCCACAGATTTTACTTTAGTTGCATTAATTAGTTTTTAAATTTTAATCCTTATTTACATTTGCCAGCAGTGTAAACTTTGAGAGAAAAGTTCATTTGGCACGCAAGTCTTTTTCAGGTGTATTTTTTCTTAGGCTTTGTATAAAAAAAGTACAAAAAAGAAAAAAACTGTATAAGGTTGGTCGAATGAATGACCGTCCTAGTCACCAGTTCCGAGTCTATTCGATTTTTGAGTATGAGGCCTTAGGTTGGACAGAAGGGGGAGTATAAGGGACTCAAAATGGAGAAAATTAGCCTATGGTTACAGAAGATATGGAATAAATTAACTGACGAAGACCTGCGTGCCAAATGAACTTTCCTCTCAAAGTTTACACTACTGGCAAATGTAAATAAGGATTAAAATTTAAAAACTAATTAATGCAACTAAAGTAAAATCTGTGGAAAAATAACAATAAAATACTTTTTTCGCAAAATCTATAAAGGACTCTTTTATTTCTCAAAAATATCTGGGTAACAGTTATTCGTCGCCACGCTGTATATATATAATCTATATATATAATACGCGAAGGGATTTTTTGTGCAGCATAAAAGATCTGTACCGTTCGCCCGAAAAATGAGATGTCAAATTAAAGCGCTTGGTCTGTAGATGTGCAATAAGGTTTTACTTTTTCGGAAAGAGTTGCCACCTGATAAAAAATTGCATTCAAATAATTTAATAATCAATGCCATCAGATCCACACCGTTCGTTCGATTTTCAAAAGTGAGGTACCAAATTAAAGGGCTTAGGGTGTGGATGTTCAAGAAGGTTTTACTTTTTCGGAAAAAAAGTTGCCACCTGTTAAGAAATTAAGTTCAAATTAATTAAAAAGTTAAATCAATTATTAAATATGGGTATCAATCGAAATGGTTTTGAAAAGGCTTTATAACTTAACTACGTATAGGAGGGTTGTCACATGTTAAAAAAAATTTAATTCAATTTTAATTAAAGGAATTTGGTAAGTAAATAAGGTATCGCTATATGGATGTCATACAAAAGAGGTTTAAGAAGGTCTACTACCTGAATAGGGTTGCCGCCTATATTAAATACTAACGATGGATGTCAAATGAAAGAGCTTCAAGAATTACTTAGTTTGACAATTTAGAACATTTTTGATGTGTTTGAGGGTTGTCCCAGTTTAAAGGGCCAAACTAAAATTATTTAATAAGTTAAATGAGTTACAAACCGATGGATATCAATGGAAATGGAATGCTAAAGTTCCTGGGCGAATTACATTACTAATTGTTTCAATGCAAACTATAAAAGGTATTAAAATTGCTGGGGTTCCTTGTGGGACTAAATGAGCAAATATATGTTGAGTATTATTAATTCATCCGTAAATTATAAAACATAATCATAAAGGTAGGGCCAAAGTTAAAGTTAAATCCTTTATTTAAGAACTTAGTTGAGGAGGATTGCCGCGTGTTTAAAAATAAATTTCCACTTAATTCATCAGTTACATGAAATATTTATAAGAATGTCGGACGAAAAATATTTAAGGAAATTTTAGTTTCAAAATAATTTTTAAGACGGTTTCCGTCTGTTTTGAATGTGGTATTTCGTTTAATTTTTCATAAGTTACATAAAATTTTAAAATAGGGTTATCAAAAGAACGAGTGTTAAGAAATCTTTAAGCTGAACAATTGGTTTTTTTTTGTTGAAAAAATTAAGCTCAAATTATTTAATAAGTTAAATGGATTGTCAAAAGATGGGTATCAATCGAGATGGATTTGAAAATAATTTATTTCTAAACTGTATTTAGGAGTTGCCATGTGTTAATTGAAACATGTATAACAATGCCAGGCGAAAAATTTTAGTTTGAAAATACTTTTAAAGGGTTTGCCACCTGTTCGAAAAGTCGAATTTGTTTTACTTACGAAAGATACATAAATGAAATATCGAAATATTAGTGTCAAACGAAAGAGTTTTAAGAAAACTATGGGCTGATAATATTTTTAATTAGAGTTGCCATCTATTTTTTTTTTTGAAGGTCATCACATCTGCACCGTTATTTCGAATTTCCAAAATGAGAAGTCAAATTAAAGAACTGGCATTCTACATAGATGTGCACAGGTTTTATTTTTTGAAGTTACAGGGAGATTTGAAATTTGAAGAAATGAAAACCGACACCATGCGAGACCTCTCATCACTGAGAAAAGGTTTAGATTAATTATTAGGAATATTTTTAGAGGTTTTTGAATAGGGTTTCACCTGTTTAAAAAAATTAATTAAAGGCTGGCGTTTTAACGCCATGCGGGTTCACTAGTTTTTAATTATTTAGTGATTAGGAAAACACTTTATTATCATTTAAATATGTTTGCATCTGACGGTATTAAAAAACTTGTGGGCCCCTTGAATGTAGCAAAAAATAGCACAAATATATGTGTTTTAAGTTTTGATCGAAATTCTAGAGGGGAACTGATTTCCACATGAGTGGAACTGGTTTCATTGTCACATATGAAAAATATGAATTTAAAAGCAAAAAAAGTTTTTGACTGACCGAGTAGGTATAGATGTCGGCCAAGGTATAACAACTTAAAGGTCATTTGGACATTTCTCTGTTTTGAACTTCGACTGAAATGTCAACTCAACCCTATTCAATTAAAAATTTTAATTTTTTAGTTTAAAATTTCAATTGTGAGCTGTGCGACTGATTTTAAATACACAACAAAATCAAAAGGAATTACGAGCAGTGTGCTGTGCGTGGCAAGAGCCAGGGCAACATATAGTGACGGGCAAAACTGTAACATGGTGTAACACTTTTTACTTCAGCCATCGCTATCTTTCCAAGTTCAAACGATTTTCATACTTTTGTTGTATATTCTTATTGGTACAGCTGTACTTCCTCTCTCATAATTATTTGAAGTCAACCCAACAACAATAATAAAACCAGCAGACAAAAATGTAAATTAATGCAAATGTTACAGTTTTGCACTCATATATTTTTAAGAACTTTTTACTTAACAATTTTCACGAAAAAAAGAGCTATTAACTCAATGTCCAGTACCCTTTTACTTGTTTTAGTTCCTGAATGCGATTTGGCATACCTTATTTGTATCTCTGTAAAAATTCTAGAGGTATATCCTCCCATATATCCTTAGTTTGCTTTCACAGCTCATGTACTGTATTTTACGGACTTTGATACTTATTAAGCTGTGATTTTAGTTGATTTCGCAAATTCTCATCAATTCTCTCAAAAGTCATTTCAAATAAGCAAATTTTTGGTTTTGTATACAGGTTTTGAGAACATATGGAGTGTGTTTGGAGTGATTTTTGAGCAGAAACTCTCATTTTTTCGACTACATCTTGCAAATTTGGTGAAATATGAACAGATACTGTTCCTTACGCATAATGCGTTCTAAAGGACCAACACAATTTTTTAAATACAACCCCAAACTATTATTGACCGACCACTGTGATTCACAGTTTGCCTAACATGATGCGCATGGGCTTACTTTGGGTCTTTGATCCAATACTATGCCCGGCCATCTGATTGAAAGCGATTAATTTAGTCTTATCAGACCAAATAACCTTCAATTGAGACTTACAAATATTTTTTTTTTATTGCATTGTGAACGGCCTAACATATCCCAAGAGGCAACGGTCCGGTTTTCGTGCGATGCAGCAAAATGCTGCCACACTCGCACATGTATTTTGATCAAATTTGCTTTTTTCTTCTTTATGATGCCTTTGCGCTCAATTTAGCAATTCTTCGCCTCGCTGTCTACTGGTTTGCATTAAAGTTTAATAACTTAAGCGCTTCTGTAATAGTGGCTGCATCGCTACTTGCTGCTAAGTTCACAAGATATCGGACCGTAATATTTTTTGACAGACTTCCTTTGTCCTTGGGAACAGTTTAGGCTATATTTTTTCTCAGTCTTAATATTTTCAAGTAGCAAACTCCACAATTTTTTACAACTTTTCCTGTGGTCTCGCCATTCTGCAGTAAATCTATTATTTACATTTATGGTTCCTGATTATGTATATTATTTACTGGTGATAACTTCTTCAATAACTTACAATACAGAAAAAAGTCATCTGACTTCCAACTAAAGTATACACTTTTACACACATACCAACATTCGTATGCATATTGCTAACCAGTTGATCTAAATAAAAACATAGCTATCGTATCTCTCATCAGATAACGATATGTGAATGTATTTATTTAGTTTATGTAACCCTAAAATGACACAACTTCGGTATGTTTACTGTTTTGCTTTGCTTTTTATCTTATTATTTGTCATCGTTACTTTTTTAATCCATTTGTATGTATTTAAAAATATACAGCAGTCTGGTTTATCGGTAATTTTATCACTGTAAGCACAAAAGTAAATATTCTGTTTCCTTTTGTTTTCAGTACTTGTTTTCAGTAGATATTTGTTGTTGACTGTATCTGCTATGTATCATTTAGCTGCTACTGTAAATGGAATATCAACACAAACGCAAAAACAAAGTCAACAGATTTTACAATAAACAACATAAACAAAAGAAAATATCAGAACAAAAATATTGCTCAGGTTCGTAAATGCATTACTCTGCATTACTCCAAAAACAGTCCCCTTTATTTCTAAACTATAATTGATGGAAACTTCCAATATGCGTAAAAACGGTTAAATGTCAAAATGGGGGAAGTTGCGAAAAGAAGAAATTTCTGTGAACTACATACATACATATAGTTTGTGAATAAAAGCATGATAAAAACATTACATGGTAAATTCATTCTTTTAATTCGTCGGCCATGATTTTTTTTTCTGACGTTTGCCAACATTTTAAAATCATATAAAATTGAAAATAAAAAAATTTAACTGTTCACAATTGTTGCTGTTTGAGATTGAAAATGAGAATCTGTGTGTGAGTTTGAGTTTTAAATTTTAAAATTATATTGTTGGCAAACGTCAGACTGCCTCTCAATGGTTTTACCTTGTTATATTTTTATCATGAATAAAAGAGTTGAATTATTTGCAGTAATACTGCGGGTCGCATTTACGAACTGACCCATGCTCAAAAATTTCTACATAAGGTTTATAACATACATATGTCCATTAGGGTGGTCCAAAAGTTCATGTGAAAAAATAAAGTCGGAATTTATATGCTCTCAACCCTAGGATTGTTCTATGCCAAAAAATATACCCCTATCTTTTTATTTTGAAATCAAAAAATATTTAGATGTCGCTCAAAGTTTTCACTGTATTTGATATGGGAAAAATAAAACCACTTTTCGTAGAAATGGGATACAATCCTTGAAAATCAATATTTTTCGATCGGTAAACTCTGTTTTTCTTCAGGAGATTCCCAATAATAATACCCAATTTTTTTATTTAACCACTTCTTCATGGTAACTATATTTTACAGGTCCGCCAAAAACCCAAGAAAATGCAATGCGAGGATCAATAAAAATTCTTGGTACTGAAAAATGGTAAAATAAACAATTGGGTATTATTATTGGAAGTCTTGGAGAAAACCTGAGTTTTCCGATCGAAAAACATTGATTCTAAAGAATTCTATACCATTTCTACGAAAAGTTCTTTTTTCCCATATAAAATATGTACAGTGACGGGCAAAACTGTGACATGGTGTAACACTTTTTACAAGTTCTAACGACTTTCATACTTTTGTTGTATATTCATATTGGTACACCTATACTTCCTCTCTCATATTGATTTGAAGTCAATCCAACAACAATAATAAAACCAGCAGACAAAAATGTAAATTAATGCAAATGTTACAGTTTTGCACTCATATATTTTTAAGAACTTTTTAACAATTTTCACGAAAAAAAAGAACTATTAACACAATGTTCAGTACAGATACTGTTCCTTACGCATAATGCGTTCTAACGGACCAACAAAATTTTTTAAATACAGCCCCAAACTATTATTGACCGACCACTGTGATTCACAGTTTGCCTTACATGATGCGCATGGGCTTACTTTCGGTCTTTGATCCAATACTATGCCCGGCCATCCGATTGAAAGCGACTAATTTAGTCTTATCAGACCAAATAACCCTCAATTGAGACTTAAATTTATTTATTTTTTATCGGACCGTAATATTTTTTGACAGACTTCCTTTGTCCTTGGGAACACTTTAGGCTATATTTTTCTCAGTCTTAATATTTTCAAGTAGCGAACTCCACAATTTTTTACAACTTTTCCTGCGGTCTCGCCATTCCGCAGTAAATCTATTATTTACATTCATGGTTCCTGATTAACTATATTAGCCGTCATCGATTCGCCATCAGTTAGCAAGTGGCGAAACGAACGAACTCAATGAGGTACAACCAAACTTGCTATCGTCTATCCGTGCTAGCTAACTTTGTTGTTGCTTTCACATGCAAAATTTTTCGTTAAGCGACCGGAACTCAAACATAGCAAGCAGCGAAGTGGCGAATCGATGACGGCTATTATTTACTGATGATAACTTCTTCAATAAATTACAATACAGAAAAAAGTCATCTGACTTCCAACTAAGTAAAAGATAACTGTAAAATGCAAAACCGAGAGTGAGTGCAAAACTGTAACGTTTGCCTTAGTTTACATTTTTGTCTGCTAGTTTTTTATTGTTGTTTTATTGACTTCAAATCGTTATGATAGAGGGAGTAGGGGTGTACCAACAAGAATATACAACAAAAGGATGAAAGTCGTTAGATCTTGGAAATATAGCGGTGGCTAAAGTAAAAAGTATTACACCATGTTACAGTTTTGCTCGTCACTGTACATGGAAAGATTTGAGCGCTCTGAGGACCTCTAAATATTTTTTGATTTTAAAATAAAAAGTAGGGGTATATTTTTTCGATATAGAACAATCTTAGGGGTGAGGTCGTTAAAATTCCGACCTTCCTTTTTTTAAACACCCTAATGCACATACATGCATTCCATGAGTGTGTAAAATTGCAGCAAATAAAACTTTTTATAGCGTTGAGAGTATAAAAACTAGACCTTCTAGTTTAAAATATGTCAAAAGGACTAACATTTAGCCGGATCGATTTTCGTGCCGACTGGTTTGATAAAATTTTGGCAACACTTCTTTTGAATGGTATTTGATTCCACGAAAAATTTCGACTGATTCATTAATCAGCTTGAATAAGATCTGAATATGTAAACAAAACACACATATTTCATAATTCGTATACTGACCGTTCATGTTCATATAAAGTAATTTTGTTGATATTGTATGAAACCAAACTCCTTCTATGGAAACATTTTAGCTTCCTCCTCGTACTAGACTAAATGCCGGTAAGGGCATCAACTTTATTATCGATTTTTCTAATTTTAGATTTTCATATTTTCATATGTGACAATGAAATCAGTTCCACTCATGTGGATATCAGTTCCCCTCTTGTGAAAATCGTAGAGCTTTTTATTTTATAAATATTGACACAGAATGCGATGGGAACTTTTACTTGATAAAAATTTTGATAAACTTTCTTTACAAATAATTTATCAAGAAAACACACAATTGGGCGGTAAGTATTCTTAAAAATAAATGAATAAACAAAAGTGGCAAACATGGGTTTTGAATTAAGAAAATGATAGGATAGGAAACCAACGACCTAGTGCTTTACAAAAATACAGTCGGAATCGAGATATATTATTTACGATTTTAAAATTTCCTGGTTTTTCCAGCCGGGTATCTGACTGCTGACGTATTAGGTGGCAATATCTGCTGCATATGTACAAAGGTGCCTAAAAATGTTCCTACTTGTATGTACATTCATACATACATTTGTATACTTATTTACAAATCTTCACTTCAACAATTGGAATGCCGCATTTAAGGACAACTCTGCCTACTTTTGGATTAGTGAAACCGCGAAGTGTTTGTATTTAGCCCCTTAATAAAAGGAATTTCAACATTTGCTATTTTTTAATTAAAGTTCCAGTACCAGGTTGACCGAGCTTTGCCCGGAGTGAATATACTTTTTAAAGTCTACAAGATTTGGATAGCTTTAAAAAAATATTTTGAAATTGAAAAAAATAATTGGATTTCGATATCTAGTAAGTAAATTTCTTACTCTAAAATTTAGGCGGCAACCCCATTCCGAAATACGCTGGAATTAATAGTACAAATCTTGTACTGTGTATACTTACAAAAAATTCTGATTGAAATTAACAAAATACAAATTTGTATTACATAGAAGCGTGGCAACCTTGATCGAAAATATTTTCTGACCAAAGTTCTCAACAATACCTTTCATTTGATATCCACATTGCGATATTTTAGATAAATTGTGAAGAATCGAAAATAAGTGGCAACCTTACACTATTATCTTAAGGGATAACATTTTGTATATAGGGAGAGCATTGTTTAAGAAACTTCTCTTGGTACCCATGAATAGTAATATTTTACCTTTTTTTTCTAAAAAAAATTAAATAAACTTTCGATTCAAAATAGATGGCAACCCTATTAAAAATATTTTTTAATAAGGGATCTTTGAAATACCTTCCATTTGATACCCATATTATGAAGTTTTAATTAATTTGTAACTAATTTCGAATAGGTGGCAACCATATACGAGTCTTCTCGGAGATAATGCCTATTCAGATAACCTTAAAATCCAAAACATTATCTGTGTACAAAATTTCATCAAAATCGTTAGAGCCGTTTTCGAGAACCCTATGGATATATCTGTGCTCGTATGGAAAAGTAGCTTATGTCGAAAGGCTGACTTTAGTATAATGCGGCATGCCCTTTATTCTTTAAACGACAAGGACTTTTTTGAAGAGACTTAATAAGAATATTGACTTGCTAGTATCGGAATTATTTCTTGCACGTTTATTTGCCAAAAGTTGTTCAACGGCTCAGTGCCAGTGAGTAATTCGCAATCGTATGCTGCGAATGCCGATTTATACTAAAGCCAGCCTTTCGACATAAGCTACTTTTCCATACGAACGCAGATATATATATATGTATATACAAGAATTGCTCGTTTAATATAATAAGATAAACATAAATAATATGTATACATAAATAAAATAAAAAATATATAAAATCAATAAAAACGTACACATGTACTAGGGATGTTTCGAGTGTCATATTTTTCACATTCGCGAATGCGAATGCGAATGTTAGGAATAACATTAAAAAAGCTATAATCAAGCCATCGTTTTTATTACTTAAACATTTTGTAAATTATTAGAACATTGAACGAGTGCTTAACCTATACAGTGTTTTAACCTCGTAGTCAAAGATCAAAAGGGGCATATTCGCCACTTCGCTGCTTGCTATGTTTGAGTTCCGGTCGCTTAACGAAAAACATTGCATGTTAAAGCAACAACAAAGTTAGCTAGCAAAGATGGACGATAGCGAGTTTGATTGTACCTCATTGAGTTCGTTCGTTTTGCCACTCGCTAACTGTTGGCGAATCGATGACGGCTTATATTTCAAAAAAAAGTAATTTCGCTACCTTTTCTCCCATGAGGCGATTTCTTAGAGGCTCGTATAAGGCCGGCTGCACTGAACAATTGCTCACTTGGAACGCTGGCGGGTGAAGCGCTCAAATATTTTTAGCAGTACTTGTTGAAGGCCCATCAATGTTGCTAACCGTTTAGCGCCTGAAGCTAAAAGCCGGTTATTGTCCACACCCTGGTTAGACAGACTTAGAGCCATTTCAACAATATTAGAGTGGACTCTCTGCCCATGTACACATTCTCATTCGCAATCATTCGTATCATTTGATCCGAATGTGAATGTGTAAAATGATGCGAATCATTCGCATAACGAATACGAATGCAAATATTCGCAACTTCCCTGATATATACATGCATACATGTGTATGCATATATTTACGTACATATGTTTACATACGTACTTTTAAAACATAAACAAAAAATTGGGGTCATAAAATAGCTCAACAAGAACCACTACACGTTCTTCAAAAGTATACTAATTCTAAATTTGTAGTTTTTGATATCATTTACCGTTACGATTACGTTTAATTTCCGGTAAACGACATTAATTTTGGCTCTCTTTACGAGAGAATTGGCGATTTATTTTTTTTTTATAGAAACTCAAGTTCATGGAAATTTTAATAGCCACATGAGTAATTTCTGCTCCAAAGGCAAAATAAGACAGCCTTTATCTATTCCAAAGCAATCCAGCAAAATTATTGACATTTGACACAAAAAAGGAAACTTTTCCTAGTCTGCGGAATTTTCAAATAAAGTCAACCCAAAACCCAATTTACGAAACAATAGCTGTATTCCCGTGGCCAAAAATCGGGATCCGGATAAAAATTTTGTACGCAAATGCTAACAAAAACGGTGAGATTCAGGAAGTGTGAGAATGAGTTTCAAGTATCAAAATTTTGTTTACAGTTCTCTTCCGAAAAACTCACAGCATTTTATTGCTGAGTTTTGCACTCGGTGTACACTGCACTTTCTCACAGTTGTAGAATGCAGAGTACTTTATGATCTATTCTGTTTGTTTTGTTTCACAGATAATTTGGCAGCAGGTTTGGTAGCCCTAATAAATGTATGTACTATGTATACATAAAGAGATATACATACTTCCATTGTTTATTTTAGCCTACTCCAAATAATTCCTATTAAAGTTAAATATTTATTTAAATAAATAACATTTCGTTTAGCCCTACAAGGCACTTCTTTTTTATATGCTAAGGCCCATGTTCGTCGATTCGACGATGCCTATTTTGATTTCTTCTGCAGTGCTTCCGATGTAAAATAAATTCGGGGCATTTTATGCGTTTTATTAAATGCATTTTTTCTTGTATATATTAGTTTATTCTTGTCAGTTTTTAACTTATAAATTAAATATACCAATCACCTTTTTTCAGTCAAGTTAAGTATCGTGCGTGAGATCACTGAATAAAGTATCTAAAATCCATAAGTGTAATAAAACTTTCAAATAAATTAATAAAACTATAAAACAAACTTTTCTTAGGTAAAAATTGTTATTTTAAACAAGAGACACAAACGTCAATCTTTTGATCACCGCATATGCCTTTTCTGCAATTTGCACCTAAGACTTTGTCATTCGGCGTTTATCACTGGATGACTGGAAAAAGGAATGCGATTGACTGACGAAATCTAGTGGAAACATTCTCAAAAAAGAGAAATTTGAACAAAACGGTCACTCATGATTGTAAATCTGGCACTCACTTAATTCAGCGTTACTTACTTCGTCGAAACGAAAACGCATTTTTTGAAACCCGTTACTTACTGGCTTCCAATGCGGCTGGGCGTTTACATACTTCTCAGTTATGGCTCAGTTATGCATACTTGGCATTGCATGACAGTTGTCACATAAGGAATCTGGTAAATGAGCTTTGCGGGTAAGCGGTTACCCAACGCACAGCATTACATATGTAGGAGTCTGTTGGTTTTTGATTTCTACGTAAAAATGGCATGCCATGCAGTGCAGTGCATAGTATGCATAAATGAACTATATACTACAAATAATATAAAAAAAACGAAAATAAAAAATTGCAGCGTCGTTAAAGCGTTAAATGTACTTTTCTCGCATAAAGCGAGTTAACTTCTATCTTCTTCGTCCTCGTGCTTGTAAAACTGCTACAATTTTACAATTAGTGCTGCCAACCCCAGCACTAATTGTCAGAATTGATCGTGTTACTGAGCTGGACAACTAACAGATACACGACTAATTAAAACAAAACATATGGCTGACATTTGATTCGCTAATTTTAGTTTAAACCACAGCCGTGCACTGAAACACTGGCCCTTAATGTTTGAAAGTTCAAGAAAAGCAAATGAAGTAATTTGTGGCGCGCCCTGAAAAAATGTTCTTAAATAAAAAAATTTGATTTTAATGAGCGCGGTTATTTACCGATCACCAGAAAATATTTTGATTCAACTCAGGATAATTCGTGTCCGGCGCTTTCCACTACTGTGAAAACATTGTGAATTTGAGAATTACGAACCAAAGGTTAGGTTGAATATTTACTTCGGTCAAGTTAGAATCTTCATATGAATACTAAATGTATTTATAATTAAAGCTATTTTCAGTGTATGAAAATCAACTACAAAAAACATGCAAAGAGCAACAGTGCGAAATTCGGTGCCCCTAAAAGTATGTTATAAATCCTGTACTACATTATAATATAGTCACCACTGAAAATGCTTAATTTTCCCAAAATACCCAACCGAAATCAAAAGTGTTAACATTTTAAGTGATTTCTCTCCTCAGTTTCGTACAGGCTGGTAATTGCATACTTTTAGGCACTATGATATTGCAAATCTGCGGGCTAAACTAGAGATATTGATTTATTCTGAATTTTCAGTTTCAGAGAAATAGTACTGATTTTCCAGAAAATTTTTTCAAGGTGAAATTAAATAATTTTGATGTGAAATTGGAACGAACCTTAAATTGAAATAATGAGTGCTTTATTAAGATGGAACTGGAAGTTTCCTATTTAATATTTATTGTCTGATGCTAAGCTTAAACTGCAGGTTAACACTCGGTGAAGATAGGCTGATACATAATTTTATTAAAATTTTAATTGCACAGTTACCTGCGGATCGACTGTCAAGTGCAAAGCACAGTTTGGGTGCATTGGAAAACGTCAAAATACAAAGCATCAGTTCTAACTTGCGCAACCTAGTAAAAAATTAGCATCTAACCGTAGTTGCGCACATTTGGCATTACAATCTGCAGAGGTTTAGAAATAAAAGAGACTGAAGCTTTGTATTTCGACGTTTTCGAATGCACCCTTTAAAAGATATTTCCCCAATATTCTATCTTTTAAATTTAATCAATGCACAAACCAAGAATTTTTAATAAATATTTTTGAAAAAAATTACGATTGCGTTAATTAAACAAAAAATGACAACCGACTTCAATGCTCACACACAAATTTAGGAGTACCGTTAGTTTCCCAATTTGACACAGGTCGTTTTGGTGAACTCGAAACGACGTCGTTACGACGTCGCTCTGGTAAAGTCGTTTGGGCGAACTCGAAACGAATTCTTTTTTTCCATACAAAATTCAACGTCGTTCCGACGTCGTTTTTTCTCATCGAATCGAAGTCGTTGCGACGTTGGTATGGTGAAGTCGTTTGGGTGAACTCGAAACGAATCCGTTTCTTCGAACCCACAAGTTTTTTGAGGAACCTTCGGTCTGGGTTGGACAAGTTCCACGCCCACATTATTACATATCAAAGTATAAATAAAAATCATTCATTTGGATAGTAAACCGTTTTTATTATGACAATTTTTTATTATGACAGAATATTGAATCCACAATGTACACTTGTACTCAGAAAACTAAGCCGCCTACATCTTTTTTTCAGTATTCATAATATTCTTCATATTACTTTTTATTTTTTTACATTTTTTTCGTTTGCGACCGTCGCCGGCGAACAAATTGTTCACTAAAACGAGTCGGAAACGACGTCGTTTGGCAAATTGGGTTTGTTCATGATCCAATTATCTGAATAAACCAAATTAATATGGGACCACCCTTGGGGTACCACTTTGCGATAAAAAAACAAGTAAGAGCAGCGCTGTCTTCGGCTATGCCGAAGGCTTCATACCTTTCATGAACATCTGCAAATTTTACTTTGACAGATTACTGCTTTTGAGTACATCTGCATACATCGATAGAGGAGTTACATACCTATATAAAAAATCGCATCTGAACAAACAGAGGTATGGAAGATATACCTTATATTAGCACCAATCTAAGTGATTTTCACTGCTATGTGATCGGTATGTAAACCGACACAATTTATTGGGTTTAGTTTCCTACATAAAGGAGACATATCGCAAAAACTGGTATCTGAACAATCAGTGCTATAGGAGATAAAGCTTATACAGCATAGATTTTGACGATTTTCTCAGTAGACTTTGTATTATTATTTGTAAAATATCTTACGAAATTTATCGGTTTTAGCTGTTCAAATAAAGGAGTTTTACAGTAAAATCCCATATCTGAACAATCAGATGTATGGAAGATATATGTTGTAGTCACCCGATCCTTGTTATTTTCACTGTAAGTATTCTGTTAATAATGAGTGAAAATGGTGCGAAATTTCATGTTCCTAGCTGCATAAATGCATGAATTATAACGAAAAATCTCATATCTGAACAATCAGTTGTATGGGAGCTATAGGTTATAGTTATCCGATCTTTTTAATTTTCACTGTAAGTTTTCTGTTGATAATTATTGAAAACAGTGCGGAATTTCCTGTTCCCAGCTATATAAATGGAGGAGTTATAACGAAAAATTTTGTATCTGAACAATCAGTTGTGTGGGAGCTATAGGTTATAGTGAACCGATCTTTGTAATTTTCACTGTAAGCATTCTGTTAATAATGGGTGCAAGTGCTGCAAAATTTCATGTTCGTAGCTGCATAAATGTAGAAGTTATAACGAAAAATCTCATATCTGAACAATCAGTTGTATGGGAGCTATAGGTTATAGTGACCCGATCTTTGTAATTTCCACTGTAAGTATTCTGTTGATAATAGGTGCAAGTACTGCAAAATTTCATATTCCTAGCTGCATAAATGGAGAAGTTATAACGAAAAATCTCATATCTGAACAATCAGTTGTATGGGAGCTATATGTTATAGTGGTCCGATTCTTCCGGTTCCGACAAATGATTAATACATTATAAAAATACACCCACTTACCAAATTTGATCCGGATATCTCGAAAACTGAGAGACTAGATTGCATACAAACAGACAGACAGACGGACAGACGGACATGGATAAATCAACTCAGCTCGACGTTCTGATCAAATAAGTATACATTTTAATGGGTCTATCTCTTTTTGTTCTGGTACTTACAAACATCGGACCAAAGTTATAATACCATTTCATGCTCATGAAAGGTATAAAAAATCAAAAACGGTTCACGTGGTCTAAAGTTATCCAATCACATACATAAAAAATATGTAGGCGGGCTCATAAAATACACTGAATTGTAAGCTTTGATTGTAGAGAAAAACTTTTTTTGTACATACTGTCATAACTCAAAAAAGCGAAACTCGAGAAAAACGGCTATAAAGTTTTGAATTCACAGTGAGTGTCAGTAAAAATCGTACAGTAAATTTTTTCCATATTTTGAAAATATTTTGCTGTATGTAAATTTGATGAATTTTTAGTATAAATATAGTTCATACTACAACAAAATCCATCAAACTCAAAGTTTCTAACTTTGTAACAATTAAAAAAATTGTAAAATTTTCATCAAAATTTCACACTTTTTATTCAACTTTTTTTTGGGTATGCAGTTTTATAGCCCATTAAATTTTAGTACAACAAAGTTTAAGTTTGAATTCGTTATAAAATGCCGTTGATTTTGGGCAATTTTTTCGAGGGGTTTGCGCATATTCCTCCATATAATAAGATTATAGTTTAAAAACGAAAACCTCGCTATTATAATTTCCATTCGTACTGTCGTTAGGTATGTAACTTGAGAATAGAAATCGCTGCATCTTTTAGGCGCATCAATATTACATAGTTACATCCCGAGTTAATAAAAGGGAGGTACAAATTTGTTTGTGCGTTTAAAAAATCCAAAGTGAAATTTAACTGAAAATTTTACGATTTTTTTCTTAATTGTTACAAAGTTAGAAACTTTTAGTTATATGTATTTTGTTACAGTATGAACTATATATTTATTAAAAATTAATAAAATTTAAATAAAACAAGATATTTCCAAAATATGAAAAAAGGTGTTGTACGATTTTGACTGACACTCACTGTACATTTACTCCCATAGTAAAAATGAATACATATTTTGTTCTAGTGAGATACTGGTAATCGATACAGCTACAAATTTTTTACACAACACAGAAGAAGATTTAGCGGTCATATCTGCATACTTTGCTCAATATTTGTATTTATGGATTATGACACTATTGAAGTAAATGAGCGATATGCACTTCGCAGAAATTTATTACGCACGACGTTCTGTATGAATTAACACTAAAATTAATTATAAATTGCATTTGGAAATACTTTTTTTATTTGTTATAAAAATTTTTCTTAAGCATAAATACATTTGAATTTACATTAAATCTTGGGATTTTCAAATACCACGTATGTATTATCAAGGCATATTAAACAAGGTAGCAGTGATTTTGACATTTCCCTCTTTTGGACACCGACTATAATGTCAAATGATGAACCCTTTTCAAGTTGGCACTTTCTAATTTTCATTAAAAATTCAATTGTGCTTTTAGATAGTTTTGAATTGTGTGAATTTTTTTTTGTTTTCCGACCACATGCATTTATAGATACATACATATACAAAAGTGAAAAGGAGCAGGAACTACGAGCGTTGCATTGTGTGCGATTCTTAAAGGCGCCTAGTTGCGAAGTTAGAAGACTTGGTTGCCTGAAGCCACGGAATTTCAGAACTGAGTAACAGAATTTTCTTACAATATTATGCACACATAACCGCGTCAGGACCTAGATTTACACTGATATACATACGTATGTAGAAGAAAAGATTAAATCGTTTTTTTTTTTTTAAGTGGGGATGTTTTTTAGAAGTAAATATTTAACTAAACGCGCAAAAACATTGGGTGAATAGAAACAAAAAAATGTGTAAAACAGTTTCATACAACATTTATTTCATTTAATGACGTGGTTTCCTTTATGAGGTATTCTTTTCTGTCCATTTGTATATGTGCATATAAGATGCGAATGCAGCTAAAATTCTTTGAAGGTAATATTGGAGTAATCCTTAAAGTTAGTATAAGTACATACATATGTATGTATTTATGTTGATGCATTTCCATGGTGAAATTATAAGCAGGTGAAGTAATAAAAAAGCTTTCTCGCTTTATTTTCCTTACATGCGGCTATCTTATACAAATTTTTAAGGCAAATTTTCAAATAAGATAGGGTCAAATCTTTCATCTCTCTCTTATTACTACACCTGGTAAAATTTCACCATGATGAGGTTCAATTGATGCTAATTTGTAGCAAACATAGCACGCGCACCTCATAGGGTTAATTTGTTTGTTTACAGTTTTTTGACATTATAACTAGCTACAAGAGAGTTCGAGCTAGTTGTCACTTCTACCTTGTTAAATATGCCTTGTGTATTATATTATAATTGTTTGTCATCAGAGAAATGGTTTGATACGCACTCTTCGACGCCTTTATAAATGGACCAGTGTAGGTACATATGTACATACCAACATATGTATGTATGCTTATGACGTTCATAGAAAAACGTGGCAAATTTCGCGCCCGATTCTTTCTGCCCCACGTGATGAGCAACAGGCAGTTGGGAGGTGTCAGCAACAACAAACGCCAGACAGCACCTCCATACAATCTCATCACCCGCACTTAAGCGAAAATAACGGAAGAACACTCACTGCTTGGAAAATAATGGCCCCGTCAGAATGGGTACTTTGCGTACGTTCCGCTCAAGGATGAAACTGACAGTTGAGTAGACTGTGTGTGTTTGCATAGAGAGCGTCATATTGGCAAACCTCGAAAATTTAAACAAGTTGTATTACTTCAACAAACTCTAAAAACTAGAATTACTCCAAATCATACAAATCATATTAAAACAAGTTTCATGAGAAGGGCCATCCAAAATGCGTAGTTTTGCGATTTTAAAAGAAAAGAAAAAATCAGCTTCCACTTTTGTCACATAACGTCACTCTCTTTGATTTCGTATATTTAACGATTTTAATTCGATTTTTTTTTTTTGGTTAAATATAGAGCTAACTATGTGAAACACAAGGGTTCAGAGAAGTAAAAGAAAACAATGTTTTTCCTTGTTTGTATCTCATTGAAACGTACGACTGTCACGCTCGTGACTACTATAGAAATGCCCATACTTTTTAAAAAATTAGCTATGTACAATTTTTTTCGTTTCACAACAAAAGAGTTACAATAAAAGCTGTAGTAAACGTTTCCATTTCCAAAGTGTAGTGCTAAATTGACACACGTCAACGATATAAATGTATATTTTGTTGGGATCAATAGAGAGTATGTACGTCCCTAGAATATAAATCCTTAAAACAAAAACTCACAAACCGAAAAAAAATTCAGCTAATATGATGACATAGTACAGGTCTATACTGGCCCAAAAGCAAACCGGATTACATGTCCTACTAAACTTGGTTACAGACGTGTGTCAAGTTAGCACTACAATTTTCGAAATTGGAAAAGTTAATTACGGCATTAATTGTAGTGTTATTGTTGTAAATTTGTTGTGGAAAGAAAAAATTTGTAGCTCTCGTTTTTTAAGAAAAAATGGTATGTAGTGCTAACTTGACACCATACACCTAGTCGATAGAATTGAAATATCCAATATGTTACTATGCCATTAATTGTAGCTTTTAACTTTAAAATTTGTTGTGAAAAGAAAAAATTTGTAGCTTTCGTTTTCCTGGAAAAAATTGAGTTGACCCTTTTTCGAACAAAATTTAGTATGTAGTGCTAACTTGACACCATGCACCATGGACGACACAATTGAGATATTGAAAAGGTTACAACGGCAATACAACGGCTTTTTGTTGTAAATTTGTTGTGGAATGAAAAAAATTGTAGCTTTCGTTTTTTAAGAAAAAATGGTATGTAGTGCTAACTTGACACCATACACCTAGTCGATAGAATTGAGATATCCAATATGTTACTATGCCATTAATTGTAGCTTTTAACTTTAAAATTTGTTGTGGAAAGAAAAAATTTGTAGCTTTCGTTTTT
>NW_023458559.1:25034633-25045508 GCF_013731165.1 Rhagoletis pomonella | reverse complement strand
CCAAACATCTAGTCGATAGAATTGAGAAAAGGTTACAATAGAATTAATTATAGCTTTTTTGTTGTAAATTTGTTGTGAAAAGAAAAAGTTTTTAGCTCTCGTTTTTAAGAAAAAGGTATGTGTTGGTGTTGGTTGATTTTTCCGACAGGGTGGTAAGATGATTTATTTTGGAACGAATTTCCGTCAACCCTTGTCAAGTTTGGTTGGCAGACTTCTGCAGATGTTTGCAGATGTCTGCAAACCAAACTTGACAAGGGATGACGGAAATTCGTTCCGAAATAAAAAAAGGTATGTAGTGCCAACTTGACACCATACACCTAGTCGATCGAATTGAGATGTTGAAAGGGTTACACCGGAATTAATTGTAGCTTTTTTGTTGTGGAAGGAAAGCTACAATTTTTTTCATTTCACAAACAATTTTTAAATTTAAAAGGTACAATTAATGGCGACTAGGTGTATGGTGTCAAGTTAGCACTACATACCATTTTTTCTTCAAAACCGAGAGCTACAAATTTTTTCTTTTCACAACAAAATTTACAACAAAAAAGTTACAATTAATGCCGTTGTAACTCTTTCAATATCTCAATTCTGTCGTCAATGGTGCATGGTGTCAAGTTAGCACTACATACTAAATTTTGTTCGAAAAAGGGTCAAGGCTCAATTTTTTCCAGAAAAACGAAAGCTACAATTTTTTTCTTTTCACAACAAATTTTAAAGTTAAAAGCTACAATTAATAGCATAGTAACATATTGGATATCTCCATTATATCGACTAGGTGTATGGTGTCAAGTTAGCACTACATACCATTTTTTCTTAAAAAACGAGAGCTACAAATTTTTTTTTCCACAAAAAATTTACAACAAAAAAGCTACAATTAATGCCGTTATAACATTTTCAATATCTCAATTCTATCGACTAGGTGTATGGTGTCAAGCTAGCACAACATACCATATTTTTTTAAAAAATGAGAGCTACAAATTTTTTCTTTCCACAACAAATTTACGACAAAAAAGCTACAATTAATGCCGTAGTTAACTTTTCCAATTTTGTGTAAAGTGTAGTGCTAACTTGACACACGTTTGATATTTGGGTTTAAAACTTACTATCGCGCGACCTAGACATTAAAAAAAAAAATTTTAATTATTAAATAAAAAAAAATAAATATACACCCCTATGCTGTAATCCGAAAGTTCGTAGTTACGAATTCGTAGCTCCGTTCAGAAAATTCGAAAATTGGTATGCTGTAATCCGATCGTAACTATCAACGGCGTTACGAACTAAAATAGTGAAATTCGAAGTTCTTAATCAGCTGCTTTGACAGAAACAAATCAAAATAAATATAATCGCAAGTGAACAGTGAAATTAAAAAAAATTTTTTAATCGTATTTGAAAAAGCTTTTCCTTAATTAAGTAAAATAGAATGGATTCAGTGGCCGGTGCACTTTTGTCTCAGGAGGAAGAACATGCTGCAGTCAACTGTTGCATTAATATACAAAGGAGATTGCTACGAGACAGTTCTGATCCATTTAGCTTAAATGATAAATATATGCTCCCTCTTTTTAAGGGCGTCCATTCAACTAAATATTGTGTTGCTTTAAATCTTGCAACGCTTTCCCAAAATTCCGCCACATCCTCTTTAACTATTACAAAGCCTCGGGCAATGTCCGGCCTTTCGCTCATGCATTCCACCAGTTTTTCGTATTGCGAGCGATTTGTTGTGATTGTCGACTTGATAATTTTGTAAACATTTAATGATACATTGTTTTTTATTCACACTTCAACTTACATACATATTTTTGCGTTTCCACACTTTATTTTATTGATATTTTAAAAGAATTCGCTTCGCTCCGACACCAGTTGCTCTTCGTAGAAAATTTCCGACAAATACATACAAATTACAGCTACGTCGGATTCAGGCATACCAACATTACGAATTTCGAAGATGGTCTCCGAATTTCGAAATTACGATACGGCAACGCGGATTACAGCATACCAATTTTAAGATTCGTAGCAAAATCGAATCTACGACGGATTACAGCATAGGGGTGATAGCTAATACTGGTCAAGAAAAGGAGTTTCTATTATTACCATCAGTGCAAATTACAAATCCCGACAATCCCGGGATTCCTTGCAAACAATTGTCGAGACCTTAAAAAGTCCGGTATCCGGGATCCCGAGATTAAGATTCCTATTTTGTACAGTATGGCAACACATCTTATGTGTCAGTTGGAAACCATAGGTTCTTTCCCGTACACAACGCGGGGGTCCAAAATAGGCCAGAAATCATTCCCGTACTCAACAAAATGGGTAATATTGGTATTGGATCGTAAGTGTCTTCTTCTGCCCGAAACAGCCCGGACTTTTTCTCCGGTTAAAAATGCATATCAGTTGTTTTGTTTTTAGATGTGGCCTGCATTTACTTGGTGCTTTTAAAGAATAGTGAATGGCCTGTTGATGTATATTCAATCTTTATATACTTAGAATCAAATTTGTGAAACAAAAATTCAATTTCCAAGTTTGCAATTAAGTGACAAAAACAAAAACAACGCGAATCAGCTGCTACGCACGGCTACAGGATGCCATCTCATGTCGTCCGAGCATCACCTCCACCAAGAAAGCCAGATGCTGGCGGTGAAAGAGCACAACACATTGCTATCGAAGTAGTTCCTCGTGGGATGTCACCATGGAAATCACCACAATAACGCCCTACTTCGAAATGAACCGCCATCCCGACATATCAGACGTCACCTGCTCGATTGGAAACCCCGACGTTGAGCCGTGCGTAGACCACCCATTCGACGTAGAGAAATGCAGAGCGGAGCTTAACCACCTACACACCGATGCGGTCAGGTCGAGTCTTCGCACCAGAAACGACAACATCGTTCTAGGCAGTCGACCGCCGCCCATCAACATCGACGAAGCTGAACTGCCAATAAAGACCAGGTGCACCCTAGCACAACTTCGTTCTGGGTGGTGCCTAAGACTAAACAGCTATCTCTCCCGGCTGAACGCAGAAGTGCCAGACACATGCCCTGCATGCGGGCAAGGTCCACACAACACCCAACAAATCTTCGCATGCGCCTCTAACCTCACGACCCTGACACCTTAAGCATTATGGACCGCGCCTATCGACGCCACCCGCTTACTTGGCCTCAGGCTCGTCGAGTCCGAGGACGGAGACGACCCATGACGAAACCCCGGGGCGTTGAGTACTGCTGCTACAACAACAACAGCAACGCGAATCAGCTGTTTCTCAAATTCTGGGCACGAAATGTGGTTTTTTGCGTTCCCGTACTTTTGGATTATGTTCTATTTTTGAGAGCAAACTTTTCGCTTATTCTCTAATTAAAGGATCCGGTCCGGATTGTTAGGGAAAGAACCTCAAGTATTATTGTAAATACTTATGGGTGCAATTCAATGTAATTTACAAGTTAATAAAAGTTGGATTAAAGTGATTTATATACAAGATAAAATAAAATAAAAGTGAGCAAACTATTATGTAGTGTTATGTGCATTTATATATATGAAAGTGTGATAAATGCACTTTTTGATAAGGAAATCAAGTGAAACGACTTAAGAATTTTTAACAACAAATAACATGTACAATATACATGTTTTAGAGGATACCTCCCTTAACATCCTGACAAAGTTTCATTTGTAAATTCCACCTGGTTTTCTTAAAACAATACTAAAGTACATCAAAAATTTGTCAGTTTATACATATTTTTATTTGTTTACACCGAACGACGTAGGACGCTCTGGTAGTTATAGAGATAATAGACTACTCACCTATGCAAACGATCCGTTTGCGCTAATTCGTCTTCCAGTTCAATTATGTCAAACAATTCCTTCTCACCAGTCCTCCCAAATATTCCATTAGGAATTTTTCGCAAAAATTTTTTTAGAACACTGGCAATAGTATAAACTGAATAGTTGTCTACATTTACTAATCGTCCTGATTGCAAGAAGTGAATAAGTTTTTTCATAGCACCTTGATGGCCAGGCGCCCGGAATACGTCTCGCTTATTTGGCGATTCTTTATTAAGCTTAAGTATAAGGACTAGTAATGGTCCGGGAATGTTTTCGTTGTTTTTGCAAACTTCCTCCAATGGTACACCAAATTTGACTTTCTCCAGCCGATATGTATAATCTGGTGCTGAAGTACCGGGATGTCCGCATGATGTGACAACACTGCTAATGTCTGCTGCACGACGCGCCCAACTGGACATCTTCACTGCTTGTTTTTAAATGTTTTAGACGAATGCCGTGTAAAGGTAGAAGTTTCGACACGAAACACGATTTTTTAAACAGAACTATTTAAGAAAATTCTTCTAATTCTAATTTTTCGGTATATTATTCATTCAAAGCCCGTGTGGCAGCTGCTATACGTTCCTACCCGCCATAACAATCTCTTCATATGTTTACACTGTTTCCCCTCAAAAGATGTACGTTCCACCTTCCACACTTATTTAAACTCTATTATAAAAGCAGTTTTCGTAGATTTCCCTTTTTAATAGCTTTCACTTTGATTTAACTGTTCGTTTTTTACTTTTTCTTTGAAAACTTTTTGTATAGGTAAATATACATATATACAAACACACTAACTCCACAGTCGTTATATCCAATACCCCTTACAAATAGTATGTGGCCAACTTCCTCGGAATTGTCTTTGCGAAAACTGACACAGAAAGCCTTAGTTTTAAGAAAACTATAGCGATAAAACTGCATAAACAATTCGGAAATTTATTTTCTACACCAAATTTTCGTTTCTCCTGGGCTTCATGATGCCACCACTCCTGCGTGGAAAATAGTGCTTTTTCCACAGCAACGTTTTCATCTTACTTTTTCTAGCCACACACACATTTTCTTGAAACCTTAGAAAAAATTCGAGGCAACCACTAAACTTTTATGTGGATTTCATGATTAAAATTCCAATTATATACACAATTTTCACTCAATTTAAATTAATTTAATTTAATCCCAATTTTTTAGGTTTTCCGTGTTCCACTTCGTCACTTAACTCTGTTGTTGTTGCTCCTCCTATGTGTACACGAGAATGAAAATGGAAGTTTCAGGGATGTAATTCAGAGTACTTGTTAGTAGAGTTGACTATGAAATTTCAGATGCCATGAATGCATTATGGGCTTGTCAGAATGGGCCCTGTCACACGGTCAGTAATTATCACGATATTTGGATCGCGATCCATATTGATGGATTGATGGATCGCGCACGAATGCTACATGTTCAATATTTATCGCGTCAGTATTTGCATAATTTTTGTGCTGAACGCTTATTATGACGCAAGAAAATATTTCTACTTTGTGCGTATATATTACAGATAATGCATTCCACAATTACTTTAAAATTTCCAATGTTAATTAAAATTTTTTGAATTTCTTTTGAAAGGTTTTAAGCAGGGAGAGCGAAGGCAGAGCGAATACGTTTTCGATGTTCGTATTATGAGAGTACAAGATGTACTGACGAAATGTATGGATCGCGTTTTGAAAGTGCTACACGTTGAATATTTATTGACGGTATTAGTTGCGTTCCAGATAACTTCGTATAAAAGCCTGTAAAACTGCCAAATAACAAAATTACTCTCTTGAAAGAGATGAGCAAGAGAGAAAAAATAAATCAAAGACGATCAAATATCTTTATCAACCGTTTCGCGTTTTGCTTGACAAAAAACAAGCGCACTTGCCTTCTGACCGTCGTGGTGAGTAAGTGCGCGGACAAGAAAAAGAAATTGCTTGTTGAATTAACGCGCTTATTTGAACATTTGCGGGCAAGACACGAGCCAATCTCACACATATACAATGCTTGACGTATTTATTTGATTGTCTCCGCGGCGCTTAAGGGCCATTTACATAATGCTTGAAATACAATACCGGCGAACGGCAAACTTCGCCGAACTGGGCGATGCTGTCGTTCACCGTTCGCCCAGCTATTTCGCCTACTTAAACAGAATTAGAGCGGTAGCGAAAACAGCTGATCCCATTTGGTCGCCTTTATAATTTGGGTGACCATATTTAGAAAAAACTAAACCATATTTAGAAATGAGGAAATGATAACAAATATAAATTGTAAAACAAAGAAAGATTATTATAAATAATTTGTTTCAAGCCAGATTTAACGAATCCACAACTATATTTTTCAAACAACAAAAAAAAATCGTGTTTAGGTTGTTTTCTTTTAAAACTTTGAAAGCAAAAAACAAATACGGCCACCTTTGGCATGCACAGATGTCATCGCCCAGCAGGGCGATAGAAATAAATCTATCGCCATGAAACGCCGCCAAGCGAACTTCGCATTTCGCTTTGGCTGTGTTCTATTTCATATGCTTGCGGGTGTTCTAATTTTGACAGCGCGAATTTCGCTGTGGTGAGTTCGCCGTTCGCCGGCATTGTATTTCAGCAATAAGACTTTCCTCGCTTTGTTTGACAGTTCAAACTTTGACAACAAAGCGTGAAACGCAGAAAATATGCTACAACAAAAGCTTTGACAGCTTTTGCGTTCTCCTTTTCCTCCATATTTTTTATCTGTAAAATAGATAACAATATAATAATATGCATTAATAATAGCAATAATAATTCCTTTTACCCTATTTTTGTCACTAAATGCAAATGTAAGCGCACGAGAACAGATACATGTAGACAGCTGATTGCGAAAGCGGGCAAAAGTTGAGAGTTGCCCAAGATTTTGCTTCGTTTTGCTTTGCTTTGCTTCAAACGTTTTTTATGTGAGCATACTCATGCATATGCCTACATCGATCTTATATGTCAAAGCAAAGAACTATCAAGCAAAGCAAAGAAAGTTGTATGTGAATCAGCCTTTAATGTTCTTTGCTATCTGTTTTTGTTTAGAAATGCAACCCTGCCTATCGTTGGACACTTTTCATGAACTTGCAGGAAGAAAAATTTCGGACTAAAACCTGCAACTTCTGACTGAGAGAGAGAGCAAGTTACACTCACAAAGTTGTTTGACTTGCAGGTTTTTTGGCAGCTGGAACGCTTTCCTGCAAAAACAAAATTCAAATTGTGAATATCGTGAGCATCTGGAACGCAACTATTGCGATCCGCAATCCAGATTTCAAAATTTTTAGAAATTTTGCGATATGGATCACGATCCATCAATACTGCATGCTACACCGTCAATAAATATCGCGATACTCGGATCACGTCAATAAATACTGACCGTGTGACAGAGCCCAATGGGCACTACTCTGTTCGTTCAGTAAAGGCCTGTCCACACATGAACGAAAGACACAAGATCACGTAAGAACAAGAGAGTGAAAAAAGTCGATTTTTTTAGCGGGTTCTACGCCATCTTGTTTCACTGGAAAACGAGCGAAAAGTAAACAAAGCAAAGAAAACAACGAAAACCAAAATTAGCTAAAATTATTGTCAGCCACTTTAAACGCACAATTTAGGTAAATTGATGCAACAAAATGCTTTAAAACGTGTTGTCATGTTGAATTAACTCTTCTTTACTTGAATAAAAGTGTAAATTAGTGGTGCTTGTGATGTAAACAAACGCTCAGCTGACGAACCCGCTTTCGCAAACTTTTTTCTCAAAACCAGTTACAAATACAACGTCGCGTTCTTACGTGATCTTGTATTTTTGGTTCATGCTGTCCACATATAAAGGGCTAACTATAATATGAATAAGCTGCCGTAACTGACTGTCAGAAAATAAACGAAAAGTCTGTCAAATGCATAAGCAGCGTAGTGTAGACTTTTAGGTGGCTATATTTTACTTACATGAGTTCAGTTTTGCCACATTGAATTAGATATAACAATAGCCACTATCAAGCAGTTTGTTGTAGATCACACAATTATAGTAACCTAGAAACGCCGAAGAACTGTTCGCCTTGCGAAACTTTCAGGATAACCTGGTGTTTCTGCTACATCACAATTTTATAATTGGAATAATTTAGATAAATTATCAAATAATAAGCAGTTCACGCTAGTTCTTTTAAAGTAAATTTGTGCATAACATTTAGATATCTACTATTTGTATGTTTCACAGCATGCTTTCGATAAACATCGACTTCACATCACTGCGGTTGTTCCGGCTATTTCACACAATTAACAAGAAAATGATACCTTATTCTTTTGCATAATCATGCAATGAAAATAAAAATTACATAAGCGGATGATCAAACTTGACATTATTTAATAAAAATATAATTTTTCCAAAATATCGTAAAGAAAAATCGTTACAGTTTCACACTCGTTTTGCTATATCGTAAACTAAGTCGAAACTACTTAGTAGAAGTCTGAAATGCGACTATGAATAGAGGTAAATTTTAAGTTGGTACTTAAATTTAAGTTGCAGCTTTGTTAGTTTCGACTTAGTTGCTGGACTATTAATACGCGCCATTATAGTTTCAGAATAGGATTTATGTCAAGAATGATAGAATACAAGATTGCGCCGTCCTGGGCGTTGACATTTGTGTACCACAAGTAAACAAAGAATAGAGCGAAAAGAAGAACGAGTTGAAACTGCCAAAGCGGTTCACTTTACTGCGAAAAACGTGTTTTAATTTTGCTAAATGCGAAAGTATTGCATTTGTCTTCTAATCTATTAGAGAACAGTGAACATTTTAGTGTACTCCATTGCTTTGCAATTAAGGGCCGGTTACTCAATGTCTGGTTAACACTAGTCTCCGGTAAAACATCGTTATCGACGTTACCGACTCCATGTTATATGCATGGAGCCAAACACGTCGATAATGATATTTAAACGGAGATTAGTGTTAACGACATATTGAGTAAACGGCCCTAAGACTGCTTCAGTAATCGTTTTAGTGCACTCCATTGCTTTGCAATTAAGGCTGCTGCAGAAAACTGCAGCAGCATCTCTGCGGACTGATTAGTTAAGTTGCTAATGGAGGCTGCGTGGAGCAGAAACAAAATCATTCTGAGGAAATGCTGTTAATATAATAATAGAGAAACATTTCGGGAACGGCTTTGCCGTGCCCTATGTACACAAAATGCAGTGATTCGACCCAGCGCTACACTTGCATCTACGCTTCTTGCATCTTGACGGTTGTCGCAATTTAACACACAGCACTTCATTGTATTAGTTTTTACGCAGTCTTCAACTCAAAAATCACTCACAAATTGCAATTAACACGATTTAAACTAATTTTTCACTTATAATTCAACTTTCTCTTTCGCTGATTTGTAAACGAAGGTTTATATACAAGTTACCACAACTGTCAAAATCGGCAAAACCAAAGTAGCGGTACCACTGACGGCGCCACCTTTGTTCGCTGCACCGTGGATTTATGTGTATTCGCACGTTTGCATACGCTTGCTTATTCATATTATAGTTAAGGCCGGTCCACATAGAACTTTCGTGTTGGCTTTGGCGTTGGCGTTGGTTTGACAGAACGCACGTTAAAAGTATGCTTGCTACAATGAGCGCTTGGCAGCGAATGCTTGGGCCACTACATTAACATACTAGCGACAGATAAATTAATATTTCATATCAATAATTGCATTAAAAACGATATTTCTTGCCCGCACTTGATTAAAAAGGAAAATATTTCACATAATTTTATTTATTTGCAACAGCTGACGAGCGACGCACGCGAAAAGATGAGAGTTGGCCATCTTTTTGCTTTGTGTTGGCGTGAGCGTTGTCGAATTTTGGCTATGTGGACGGCTGCATTTGAATTCATGTATTCATAGTCAGCTGTTGAAGCGACGCCAACGCCAACGCAACGCCAAAGTTCTATGTGGACGGGCCTTTAGCCCTTAACTTTGGCGTTGCGTTCATGGTTGCCACAATTGGTAACTTTCTACCAAAGGGGTTACTTTTAGGGCCGGTTGTTCAATGTCTGGTTATCACTACTTGCCGGTTAAACATCATTATCGACGTTTTCGACATCATGCATATAACATGTGATCGATAAAGCAGTCGTTGTACTTAACCAGAGCTTCTACCTCCAATTAGTGTTCATCAGACATTGAACAACCGGCCCTTAAACGGTTTGGTAACTTGGTAACTTTTATTTCATTTTGGTAACTTTTGCAACTAATGGCCCTATGATGTATGGCGACTGGGGTCTAGTTTCTGGTCTAGTAGCCATGGCTACCAGTATCGTAATTTGTATTATGTATAGCGATTAGTATCAGTATATAGAAAAGCTCAGAAAACATCCGAATTTACTTTTTTAACATGAACTTTTTTAAGTAATTGGCAACTTTGCTCCAATGTGTTGAACAATTTTTGTGAACTAATAACAAAATCGTCGATAGCGGGAAACCAAAAATTCCGCTACTAGACTCAGTAGGTGACAGTTAGTAGCCAGTAGCCATACGTAATGCGAATTTTAGTATAAGGTTGCCCATCGACTATCAGTCGCCATACACAATAGGGCCATAAATATCTATTTGCATTAATAGAAAGAAATGAACTAT
The DNA here is from genome assembly GCF_013731165.1 of Rhagoletis pomonella. Classification (NCBI taxonomy): domain Eukaryota; kingdom Metazoa; phylum Arthropoda; class Insecta; order Diptera; family Tephritidae; genus Rhagoletis; species Rhagoletis pomonella. Next base: position 25,035,078 of record NW_023458559.1, on the reverse strand, counting down.
GTTTTGCATGTGTGTAATTATAAAAGCCCTTCGAGTTTCAGTGGCAGCACTACCGACACTTCTCCAAAATTACTTCGATATAACGAGAGTCAACTCACAACAACTAAAACAACTTTCGAATTTTTGCGATAAATTTTGAATTCTACCATCTCACATTTTAATAGTGGCCATCTGGCAATTTTCGGTAAGGTCCATAAATCGTTTTGATTATTCCGGCACAAAAAAAAATGTCGCGTTCTTTTTACTAGACCCACCTACCGACATGTATTTCGACCCACTGAATTAAAATCTGAGGTCCGTTTGACACGTACACTAAGTTATGAAAAAGCGAAAAAATAGCAAAAAAATTTGCAAATTTCGCAATTTACTCGAAATTTTGTACGAGTCAAACGGACGGTTAAAAGCACCCGCATCTTTTTTTTTGTGACGGTGCCATTATTCCGTG
>NW_023458559.1:25027880-25034623 GCF_013731165.1 Rhagoletis pomonella | reverse complement strand
ACTAAGATAGAATGGGCTGTAAAACTGCATACTTAAAATCTTTCTAAGAAATCTAATTAAAAATCTCGAAATTTTTACGAATGTTGATTTTTTTTTAAATATTGCACAAGGTTTGAAACTTGGATTTATTCAGTCTCTGTTAAAGGCCTGTATGCAGCTCTCAAGAAAAGCAAAAACTCCATATAAAATGACGTACAAGAAATGGCTAAGAAATTTTCTTGAGTCAAATTTTCTTAAGGCAGTACGCAGTTCTTGAGAAATTTACTACGCTTTCTACTACGGTTTTCTAAAGTTTTTTGTGAAAAAAGAGCACAAGGCAACCCAGGTTTGCAACAGAAATATATGCCCATTCCATTATTTCTTGAGGAAAGAGTGAGGCAACAGGCTGTGAGGTATCATAAATGTCAAAATTCCTGGGACACACACGCGAAATAATGGCAATTTTTTCTTGACCGTTTTCTTGAGAGCTGCATACAGGGCTTAAAGAATAAACTATATTTTTATAAAAAATAACGAACATTTAATAACAAAAACATAAATTGATAAAACTTGTCAATGTGCACGCTAAGTTTTCAGTTAATTGTGTTTTTGTTTATAAATATAGGGCTGTATGAGTAAAAAATAATCAACTGCTTTTTCATAAAATTTCAGACCTTTTTTTAATTTATTTGAATAAATCGATATAGTCTGAAATTTTAAGGTAAAGCAATTACTTTGTTTATTCATACGGCCCATTGTAAACAAAAAGTTGTTTTACGTCGGTACACGTAGTTCCTCAAATAACAACCGAAAAAACTCAATGTGTCTGATGAATAAAAACCATAAGTATGGAATCCTATGCCCCTTTTTGTCTATTCTCTTTCTAACAGCGGACGTGCCTGCCAAACAGCGGACGTGCCTGCTAAACTGAAAAGCATGATGGCGGCAGTGTTTGACAGGCACGTTGGACGATGCGAACGGCAATGGAAGGTAAGAAATGGAAGATGGATGACATGAGAATGAAAGAATTATGAAATAGCAGAATGTCGAACCAAAACGAATTTCAAAAATCTCACAATGCGAATGACGTCAAAATGAAAGAAATGCAAAATAGCGATATATCGAAACAGAAGAAATAGATGACAGGCACGTGTTCAAGGGTTTCGTGTAACAAAACTAGTTGCTGTGTTGCGCTATTGAATATTTAAAAACTTTTTAATGGAGTTAAATTTACTCATACGCTTTTTTACTTAGTTGACAAAAGTACATATTTCGCCAGCCAAAACGTATATATGTACATAGGTATTTATACAGCGTGACGCTACAAGATTCATTAATAAAAACCGTTCATGTGAAACTGTTCTAAGTCACAACTAAAACTATGTTCACATTACCAACATAAAATACTTAGTTTCGTTTAAAATACCTCACTAAATTAAGTGCGTTCATACACGCGATTCTTTATTTGTCTTGACAGCTTTGTATTATTATTATTATTATGAGCCTTGAGCACTGCGACCTCTAGGGTGGTCTATTGTGCGTGGCCCTTTACCCTATATATGAAGGCTTTTAATATAAGCTAGCACTTCTGTGGGCTTTTTGTTCCATATTTCGTATGGATTAAGTGTTGTACCACCTAGGTGAGCGAGTCTGCGTCTAGCGAGAGCAACACATTCACAAAGGATGTGTTCTGGCGTTTCTTCGTCCATCTCACAGAAGCGACAGACGCTCGTGTCTGAAAGATTCATTTTACTGAGGTGATAACGCAGGGAACAATGTCCCGTGAAGTACCCAGTGAGAGTTCGAAGGTCCTCCCTGCCTAGATTTATGAGCTTTTTTGAAGCTTCTTGTGATGGACAGATGAACCGCTTAGCTTGTCTTTGCCCCGGGCATTCATTCCAGTGCCTTTCGAATTTTTTGTCGACCCACTTGTTTATGACCTCCCTTAAGTGGGCTTTGGTGAGCCCGCAGAAGGGTTCCGGGCCATGGAATAGTGTGGTAGCTCCGTGTTTTGCTAGGCGGTCCGCCTGTTCATTGCCGTCATGGCCCTCGTGCCCCGGCACCCAGCCCAGTAATACTGTGTTCTTGCTTCCAAGACCGTTTAGGGTGTTGAGGCAGTCGTACACTAGTTTGGATGTTATTATGTGGGACCTCAGTGCTAGCAAGGCAGCCTGACTGTCCGACATAATGCAGATGTTTTTAGAGGATGTGCCTCTTCTGAGGCATTCTCTGCCACAGATATCGTTCGCATGAATCTCTGCTTGGAAAATGGTGGGGTAGCTGCCCATTGGTATCGATCTTTTAAAATTCGGCCCAAATATACCAGCTCCAGTTTTTCCATCTTCAAGTTTTGATCCGTCAGTGTACCAAACTTCAGCTCCGGGTTTGGTGTAGGGGTTTCCTATGCTCCAGGATGCTCGGTCCGCAATAGATACCTTGAAATTCCTAGAAATTACTAGTATCGGAGCTACTGAGTCCCTCATATGCATTATGGGGTCATTTGTGAATTTCATAAGGACCTTCATATGACCTGTCATGTTTCCGGTTTTTAACTCGGAAGTGTTAGGATTCTCAGTGCCGAGAGACTGGCCTCCCTCTCTATTAGAATTGGGAAGGGCGGTATGCCTACAAGAGCACTAAGTGCATCAGCAGGACAGGTCCGCATAGCCCCTGTTATACCAATGCACACCATTCGGTGTAGTTTGCTTAGTTTTGCGCTAGCAGTTCTTTGTGTCGCTTTTGTCCACCATGCCAAGGATGCATAGGTGACTATCGGCTTCACAACTGTGTTGAATGACCAGTAAGTCATTTTGGGGGAGACTTCCCGTAAAGTCGCTTGCAGGCGAAGAAGGCTCTCATTGCCTTGTTTACGGTTGCATCCAAATGTACATTCCAGGTGAGTGTCTTATCTAGCCACACCCCCAGGTATTTTGCTTCATTTGAGAGCCCTATTCTAGTGCCGCCCAGAGTCAATTCTGTCATGGATAACTTTTTCCTCCGGGTAAACGGAACCAGAATAGATTTAGTAGGATTAATGGATAATCCTTTGGTGTCACACCATCTTTGCGTAATGCGCAGGGCTTGTTGCATGCGGTTGGAGATCGTTTCGTCATGCAGCCCTGTTACACAAATTACCAGATCGTCTGCATATCCTTGTGTTTCAAAGCCATAGTCGTTCAGTAGGAACAGGAGTTCGTCTATAACCATAGTCCACAGAAGAGGAGAGAGTACACCCCCTTGAGGGCAACCTCTTGTGGCTGTAATCGATTCTTTCGTGCCTCCCAGCTCCATCCTGATCTTCCTTGTTTTTAACATAGAAAGCACCCAATTTATTATGATGGGGCTCACTCCCTTGCATATCAGGGCATTTCTTATTGCCCTGTATGACGTGTTGTCAAAAGCCCCTGAAATGTCAATGAAGGCACAAATGGCTATGTTCTTAGACTCCAGAGCCTTTTCGATTTTCGATGTAAGGCTGTGAATGGCAGTCTCAGTGGACTTGCCTGGTTGATAGGCAAATTGGTTCTTATTCAGTGGTCGTTCCGCTGGGTTGACTTCTCTGATGTGTTGATCCAAGATTTTCTCCATGCCTTTTAGGAGAAAGGAGCTGAGGCTAATTGGTCTGTAGGATGAAGGCATTTGCTCCGGTTTACCTGTCTTCGGTAAAAATACCACCTTAACCTCTGTCCATCTACTGGGTATGTGATCCAGTAGGAGCGACGCAATGTATAGTCTGGAGAGGACTGGGGCTATGTAGTTACTTCCTTGTTGGAGTTGACAAGGATAGACCCCATCTGGTCCTAGTGATTTGTATGGGCTGAAGGTAGATACCGCCCATTGCACTCTTTCTACCGTGGTAAGTTTAGTTGCAAGGCTTTGCTCTCTACCAGAAGTGCGTGCTGGGACACCCAATTCCGGTAGATAATAGCCCGCTTTGCAGCCCGGGAAGTGAGTGTCTAGCAGAAGTCTGCAAGTCTCTCCCGGATGCTGAGTATAACTACCATCTGGTTTCTTTAGAGTGCCGATCGTATTTTTGTGTTCCCTATTTAGAGCTTTTTGGAGGCGTACTGCCTCTGGGAGGCTCTTTATTTCCTCGCAGTGGTTTCGCCAGCTAGCTCTTTTGGATTTCCGCAATTCTTTGTTGTAAGAAGTTAGTGCAAGTTTGTACGGATTCCAATCACCCGTATTCTTTGCTCTATTGAATAGTTTTCTGGCTTGGCATCTCATTTGCTCAAGCTTCTTGCTCCACCAAGGCACATCATGTTTGGATTTTACCTTTCCTTGGGTACAGCTACTATTGAAAGCTATTCCAATGTCTGAATGAAGCTGTTCAGCTTCAGTCTCAAGCTCGTGCGCAGTCGTAATTTGACCACCATGGCTGTTTCCACCTTCTTCCATGATAAAGCGAAAGAATTCCCAGTTCGTTTTTCTGGGATTTCTAAAAACTAGTTCATGCTCAGGAAAGTGGCCAATGTCGAATTCTATGTGCATATGGTCCGACATTGATACCTCCCCTGAGACGCGCCAGTTTGTGACAGACGCTGCCATGTTCTGACTACTTAGAGTAAGATCTAAGACTTCCCCTCTAATAGCGTTCCTGAACGTTGGTTCATTGCCATGGTTTATAATACTTATATTATAACTACTTATAAACTCAAGGAGGTACTTACCCCTTTTGTTGGTGTCGGTGCTCCCCCAGACAGTGCTATGGGCATTTGCATCACAGCAGAGGATCCAGGGTATACCACTCTGCCGGCAGTGATCAGTACGCGCCTTTACTTCAGGTGTCGGGGCTATCTCCTCCTCACCCGGGAAGTACGCGGAGGCAAGTACTGCCTCTTGCACCCCCCTAGGAGTCGGAATTTTGGCCCATACCGCAACGAGATCTGCCGTAATGAACTGTGAAAGAGGGAGAAACGTTAGTTTGTTACATAATAGCATCGCCGCTCTTGGGCGACAGCTGGCGGCATAGATAATCTTACCGTCCTTTATATTAAGGCCTTTGACGTCACCTCTTAATATCCAGGGTTCCTGGATGAAGGCTACACCTAAGCCTTCGTTTGTGAACCTCCTATGTAAAACATCTGATGCTGCTTTCGCGTGGTGAAGGTTCACTTGGAGGCATTTAATGTGCCTCAGATTTGCGGAGTTTTTGGGGTGAGGTGCCATTACTTGCGGTCTTTTCGGCCGCGAGCAGCCACCTTCTTCCCCCTGTTGCCCTTCAGCAAGACCGCTTCTTCGGCCGTCCTTGCATCTCCCTTGCCTTTGCGGCTGGAAATAGCCGCTTTGGAGCTGCCATGTAGTGGTGGCTGTTTTGCAGGCTTTGGGGATGCGATGGGTCCGACGCTCTTTTGGGCTTCTTCCAGCACCTGTTGTAGGGTCGGGCATGTTGTTGTTGCTGTTTTCGGAGGCGTTGTTGGAGCTTTGTGTGTTACGTGTAGCTCTGTGCCAACCTCCGATGACTTCTGCTGCACTTGCGTGTCATTGGGTAGCTGCCTGGGAGCTACGATGACGTCTTTGGAGCAGCAAGGTTGCTCCTCCGAGTTAGGGTATTCGGTGTCGGCGGAATCTTTGTCTACCACGGGAATCGACGGTTTGGCTTTCTCCCTAAGTTTTACTACGCCAAAGCCATAGTTTGCCACGTTCCCGCGGTGCTTTAGCGTGTCCGCTGATAGCGGGTCAACTGCAATGGTGATTTCCGCCATTGTTGACCTGAGTACTCGATTCAGAATGCGCCAGTCCGGAATTCTCAGGCCGTCATTCTGTGCCTGAAGCAGACTGAGCGCATCCTCACTGGTAGAGCTGTCCAGCTCCGGGAAGAGTCCCACAAGAATGATGCGGCGAGGTGTTTCTGCCTCCTCGACCACTTTCATCTTCGCCCCCTTCCATGGTGCCAGCTTTGGAACAGTGTTCCGTATCCACCCCGCGGTCGCAGCATCTCTGCAACTGATGGATAGCCATCCCGAGTGGAAGGTGCAACCCTTGAAGATAGGCTTTACAGCGCTAACTGTGTTGCTCCTGACCGCCCTGAGGATGGCATTTTGGATAGCTTTGAGCTCATCCGTTGACCACACTGTGGTTGGATAGTCCTCTGGGACTAAACCCAGCTTCACTCCGCACAGTGCATCCCTAAATGAAACTGGCTCCCCGCGACAATCTGCAGGTGCATGCGGCACAGTTGCCTCACCGGTGGGCACAGATGCAGTCCCAGCTGGCCTGCCCCCTGCAGATCCCTCACTAGATTTGGCAAATTTCTTCGGGCATCGCCTCTGCGGTGTAGAGCTATCAGACCTAGGTCTTTTTTGGAGAGTTTTTTTTCCCTCCGTGGTGGGCCAACGGGTTCTTTGGCTTTTTCTCTAGCCTGCTCATAGCTCATTCCCTTTTCTATGTACCGCTTGAGGCGTTTCCGACCGGCTCCGCTAAGCCGCTCCCGCTCTCGAGCTTGGTGAGATGGGTTGTTCACCGGAGAGGCAAGCAACTTCTGCTCATCCTCCGGCGAGATATCAGATAGCGTTCTGACGGGACTTGCATCCTGTCTCACGCTAGTATCCACCATCTCTACGTCATACGAGGGACTATGCGCCCCCAGTAGTTCTGTAGCGATGGTTTCTGTTTCGACAGAAGTCGAAAGGCCAGCATTGGCCATTGTTTGGAGCTGTGCAGCTCCTTCTGGCTTTTGATTTAAGTTGTTGTTACTTTCCATGTGTGTCCCACGAGTATGGGGGAAGGGATGTCAGCTGGGACATAGCCCCCAATATCCCGAG
>NW_023458559.1:25026523-25027780 GCF_013731165.1 Rhagoletis pomonella | reverse complement strand
CTCTCTAGATCCGCCATATTCAGTAAAAGCAGGGGCACCTCTCGCAGGGTGTGACTCGTCGCCACGTATGGTCGGTCTTGAGCCATCCGCTCCTGACTCAGAACATTACAACACGTATGAAGCAATATCAAGAGCCTTGACCCCCTGACAGCTTTGTAGCAACCCTGTGTTATTGTTTATTTAACCAAAAGAGATCGCGAATGTGAGTAATTGCGTATATTTTTATATCCTGAGTCGTTTGTGGTAATTTTTTAGATTTTAGATGAGTGATCAAAAGAGAAAGCTTCTGGAAATACTTTACAAACTACCACGCGCGATTATTAAAAACAAAACCGTCCAAACACAATAACATATCAGTTATGGGACAATACTTTTTTCGATTATTATCGATAAAATTAGAGCCGACACTGATTTGTTCGTGACTTGGTTCTTGGTTTAAGATAAACTACGTACTTTCAACTTAATTTACTGAGAGACTTTACAAGGCGAAATTACTTAGTTTGTACTTAATTTATGCGTAAATTAAGATTGACCTCTAAATTACGCTAATGGGAACATAGTTTAAAGCTATTCATAGTCGCCTTAGTTTCGACTTTTCTGGCTAAGTACCAACTTAAAATTTACTTTCGGCTGCAGCTGCAACTAAGTCGTAACTAGGAAGAAGTATTTTATCAAATTAAGGGAAAACAGACGAAATATGTAAAAATTAAGTTGGTAGAGGGTGATTTTGATAATATTGAATAATCTCCTATTAAAATTTACAAAGATCGATCCATTTTATTCGGAAGAAGAAATTAAATACGTATTACAATTCGAATAAAGCTATATCACCAATTTATAATTGGAATAATTTAGATAAATTCTCAAATAATAAGTCAGTTTCACGCTAGTTCTTTTAAAGTAAATTTGTGCATAACATTTAGATATCTACTATTTGTATGTTTCACACCATGCTTTCGATAAACATCGACTTCACATCACTGCGGCTGTTCTGGCTATTTCACACAATTAACAAGAAAATGATACCTTATTCTTTTGCATAATCATGCAATGAAAATAAAAATTACATAAACGGATGATCAAACTTGACATGATTTAATAAAAATGTAATTTTTCCAAAATATCGTAGAGAAAAATCGATACGTTTTCACACTCATTTTGCTATATCGTAAACTAAGTCGAAACTACTTAGTAGAAGTCTGAAATGCGCCTATGAATAGAGGTAAATTTTAAGTTGGTACTTAAATTTAAGTTGCA
>NW_023458559.1:25003776-25026423 GCF_013731165.1 Rhagoletis pomonella | reverse complement strand
GCTTCCAAGACCGTTTAGGGTGTTGAGGCAGTCGTACACTAGTTTGGATGTTATTATGTGGGACCTCAGTGCTAGCAAGGCAGCCTGACTGTCCGACATAATGCAGATGTTTTTAGAGGATGTGCCTCTTCTGAGGCATTCTCTGCCACAGATATCGTTCGCATGAATCTCTGCTTGGAAAATGGTGGGGTAGCTGCCCATTGGTATCGATCTTTTAAAATTCGGCCCAAATATACCAGCTCCAGTTTTTCCATCTTCAAGTTTTGATCCGTCAGTGTACCAAACTTCAGCTCCGGGTTTGGTGTAGGGGTTTCCTATGCTCCAGGATGCTCGGTCCGCAATAGATACCTTGAAATTCCTAGAAATTACTAGTATCGGAGCTACTGAGTCCCTCATATGCATTATGGGGTCATTTGTGAATTTCATAAGGACCTTCATATGACCTGTCATGTTTCCGGTTTTTAACTCGGAAGTGTTTAGGATTCTCAGTGCCGAGAGACTGGCCTCCCTCTCTATTAGAATTGGGAAGGGCGGTATGCCTACAAGAGCACTAAGTGCATCAGCAGGACAGGTCCGCATAGCCCCTGTTATACCAATGCACACCATTCGGTGTAGTTTGCTTAGTTTTGCGCTAGCAGTTCTTTGTGTCGCTTTTGTCCACCATGCCAAGGATGCATAGGTGACTATCGGCTTCACAACTGTGTTGAATGACCAGTAAGTCATTTTGGGGGAGACTTCCCGTAAAGTCGCTTGCAGGCGAAGAAGGCTCTCATTGCCTTGTTTACGGTTGCATCCAAATGTACATTCCAGGTGAGTGTCTTATCTAGCCACACCCCCAGGTATTTTGCTTCATTTGAGAGCCCTATTCTAGTGCCGCCCAGAGTCAATTCTGTCATGGATAACTTTTTCCTCCGGGTAAACGGAACCAGAATAGATTTAGTAGGATTAATGGATAATCCTTTGGTGTCACACCATCTTTGCGTAATGCGCAGGGCTTGTTGCATGCGGTTGGAGATCGTTTCGTCATGCAGCCCTGTTACACAAATTACCAGATCGTCTGCATATCCTTGTGTTTCAAAGCCATAGTCGTTCAGTAGGAACAGGAGTTCGTCTATAACCATAGTCCACAGAAGAGGAGAGAGTACACCCCCTTGAGGGCAACCTCTTGTGGCTGTAATCGATTCTTTCGTGCCTCCCAGCTCCATCCTGATCTTCCTTGTTTTTAACATAGAAAGCACCCAATTTATTATGATGGGGCTCACTCCCTTGCATATCAGGGCATTTCTTATTGCCCTGTATGACGTGTTGTCAAAAGCCCCTGAAATGTCAATGAAGGCACAAATGGCTATGTTCTTAGACTCCAGAGCCTTTTCGATTTTCGATGTAAGGCTGTGAATGGCAGTCTCAGTGGACTTGCCTGGTTGATAGGCAAATTGGTTCTTATTCAGTGGTCGTTCCGCTGGGTTGACTTCTCTGATGTGTTGATCCAAGATTTTCTCCATGCCTTTTAGGAGAAAGGAGCTGAGGCTAATTGGTCTGTAGGATGAAGGCATTTGCTCCGGTTTACCTGTCTTCGGTAAAAATACCACCTTAACCTCTGTCCATCTACTGGGTATGTGATCCAGTAGGAGCGACGCAATGTATAGTCTGGAGAGGACTGGGGCTATGTAGTTACTTCCTTGTTGGAGTTGACAAGGATAGACCCCATCTGGTCCTAGTGATTTGTATGGGCTGAAGGTAGATACCGCCCATTGCACTCTTTCTACCGTGGTAAGTTTAGTTGCAAGGCTTTGCTCTCTACCAGAAGTGCGTGCTGGGACACCCAATTCCGGTAGATAATAGCCCGCTTTGCAGCCCGGGAAGTGAGTGTCTAGCAGAAGTCTGCAAGTCTCTCCCGGATGCTGAGTATAACTACCATCTGGTTTCTTTAGAGTGCCGATCGTATTTTTGTGTTCCCTATTTAGAGCTTTTTGGAGGCGTACTGCCTCTGGGAGGCTCTTTATTTCCTCGCAGTGGTTTCGCCAGCTAGCTCTTTTGGATTTCCGCAATTCTTTGTTGTAAGAAGTTAGTGCAAGTTTGTACGGATTCCAATCACCCGTATTCTTTGCTCTATTGAATAGTTTTCTGGCTTGGCATCTCATTTGCTCAAGCTTCTTGCTCCACCAAGGCACATCATGTTTGGATTTTACCTTTCCTTGGGTACAGCTACTATTGAAAGCTATTCCAATGTCTGAATGAAGCTGTTCAGCTTCAGTCTCAAGCTCGTGCGCAGTCGTAATTTGACCACCATGGCTGTTTCCACCTTCTTCCATGATAAAGCGAAAGAATTCCCAGTTCGTTTTTCTGGGATTTCTAAAAACTAGTTCATGCTCAGGAAAGTGGCCAATGTCGAATTCTATGTGCATATGGTCCGACATTGATACCTCCCCTGAGACGCGCCAGTTTGTGACAGACGCTGCCATGTTCTGACTACTTAGAGTAAGATCTAAGACTTCCCCTCTAATAGCGTTCCTGAACGTTGGTTCATTGCCATGGTTTATAATACTTATATTATAACTACTTATAAACTCAAGGAGGTACTTACCCCTTTTGTTGGTGTCGGTGCTCCCCCAGACAGTGCTATGGGCATTTGCATCACAGCAGAGGATCCAGGGTATACCACTCTGCCGGCAGTGATCAGTACGCGCCTTTACTTCAGGTGTCGGGGCTATCTCCTCCTCACCCGGGAAGTACGCGGAGGCAAGTACTGCCTCTTGCACCCCCCTAGGAGTCGGAATTTTGGCCCATACCGCAACGAGATCTGCCGTAATGAACTGTGAAAGAGGGAGAAACGTTAGTTTGTTACATAATAGCATCGCCGCTCTTGGGCGACAGCTGGCGGCATAGATAATCTTACCGTCCTTTATATTAAGGCCTTTGACGTCACCTCTTAATATCCAGGGTTCCTGGATGAAGGCTACACCTAAGCCTTCGTTTGTGAACCTCCTATGTAAAACATCTGATGCTGCTTTCGCGTGGTGAAGGTTCACTTGGAGGCATTTAATGTGCCTCAGATTTGCGGAGTTTTTGGGGTGAGGTGCCATTACTTGCGGTCTTTTCGGCCGCGAGCAGCCACCTTCTTCCCCCTGTTGCCCTTCAGCAAGACCGCTTCTTCGGCCGTCCTTGCATCTCCCTTGCCTTTGCGGCTGGAAATAGCCGCTTTGGAGCTGCCATGTAGTGGTGGCTGTTTTGCAGGCTTTGGGGATGCGATGGGTCCGACGCTCTTTTGGGCTTCTTCCAGCACCTGTTGTAGGGTCGGGCATGTTGTTGTTGCTGTTTTCGGAGGCGTTGTTGGAGCTTTGTGTGTTACGTGTAGCTCTGTGCCAACCTCCGATGACTTCTGCTGCACTTGCGTGTCATTGGGTAGCTGCCTGGGAGCTACGATGACGTCTTTGGAGCAGCAAGGTTGCTCCTCCGAGTTAGGGTATTCGGTGTCGGCGGAATCTTTGTCTACCACGGGAATCGACGGTTTGGCTTTCTCCCTAAGTTTTACTACGCCAAAGCCATAGTTTGCCACGTTCCCGCGGTGCTTTAGCGTGTCCGCTGATAGCGGGTCAACTGCAATGGTGATTTCCGCCATTGTTGACCTGAGTACTCGATTCAGAATGCGCCAGTCCGGAATTCTCAGGCCGTCATTCTGTGCCTGAAGCAGACTGAGCGCATCCTCACTGGTAGAGCTGTCCAGCTCCGGGAAGAGTCCCACAAGAATGATGCGGCGAGGTGTTTCTGCCTCCTCGACCACTTTCATCTTCGCCCCCTTCCATGGTGCCAGCTTTGGAACAGTGTTCCGTATCCACCCCGCGGTCGCAGCATCTCTGCAACTGATGGATAGCCATCCCGAGTGGAAGGTGCAACCCTTGAAGATAGGCTTTACAGCGCTAACTGTGTTGCTCCTGACCGCCCTGAGGATGGCATTTTGGATAGCTTTGAGCTCATCCGTTGACCACACTGTGGTTGGATAGTCCTCTGGGACTAAACCCAGCTTCACTCCGCACAGTGCATCCCTAAATGAAACTGGCTCCCCGCGACAATCTGCAGGTGCATGCGGCACAGTTGCCTCACCGGTGGGCACAGATGCAGTCCCAGCTGGCCTGCCCCCTGCAGATCCCTCACTAGATTTGGCAAATTTCTTCGGGCATCGCCTCTGCGGTGTAGAGCTATCAGACCTAGGTCTTTTTTGGAGAGTTTTTTTTCCCTCCGTGGTGGGCCAACGGGTTCTTTGGCTTTTTCTCTAGCCTGCTCATAGCTCATTCCCTTTTCTATGTACCGCTTGAGGCGTTTCCGACCGGCTCCGCTAAGCCGCTCCCGCTCTCGAGCTTGGTGAGATGGGTTGTTCACCGGAGAGGCAAGCAACTTCTGCTCATCCTCCGGCGAGATATCAGATAGCGTTCTGACGGGACTTGCATCCTGTCTCACGCTAGTATCCACCATCTCTACGTCATACGAGGGACTATGCGCCCCCAGTAGTTCTGTAGCGATGGTTTCTGTTTCGACAGAAGTCGAAAGGCCAGCATTGGCCATTGTTTGGAGCTGTGCAGCTCCTTCTGGCTTTTGATTTAAGTTGTTGTTACTTTCCATGTGTGTCCCACGAGTATGGGGGAAGGGATGTCAGCTGGGACATAGCCCCCAATATCCCGAGCAAGACTTCTTACAACCAGAGGGCGCCAGGTATCTGGAGGCCACCGTTATAAGACACACTTACGTAGTGCCATTAATCCCATAAGCACGGTACGGATGACACTCGGAATTACGGGTTTTATCGAGTTGTCCTCTCTAGATCCGCCATATTCAGTAAAAGCAGGGGCACCTCTCGCAGGGTGTGACTCGTCGCCACGTATGGTCGGTCTTGAGCCATCCGCTCCTGACTCAGAACATTACAACACGTATGAAGCAATATCAAGAGCCTTGACCCCCTGACAGCTTTGTAGCAACCCTGTGTTATTGTTTATTTAACCAAAAGAGATCGCGAATGTGAGTAATTGCGTATATTTTTATATCCTGAGTCGTTTGTGGTAATTTTTTAGATTTTAGATGAGTGATCAAAAGAGAAAGCTTCTGGAAATACTTTACAAACTACCACGCGCGATTATTAAAAACAAAACCGTCCAAACACAATAACATATCAGTTATGGGACAATACTTTTTTCGATTATTATCGATAAAATTAGAGCCGACACTGATTTGTTCGTGACTTGGTTCTTGGTTTAAGATAAACTACGTACTTTCAACTTAATTTACTGAGAGACTTTACAAGGCGAAATTACTTAGTTTGTACTTAATTTATGCGTAAATTAAGATTGACCTCTAAATTACGCTAATGGGAACATAGTTTAAAGCTATTCATAGTCGCCTTAGTTTCGACTTTTCTGGCTAAGTACCAACTTAAAATTTACTTTCGGCTGCAGCTGCAACTAAGTCGTAACTAGGAAGAAGTATTTTATCAAATTAAGGGAAAACAGACGAAATATGTAAAAATTAAGTTGGTAGAGGGTGATTTTGATAATATTGAATAATCTCCTATTAAAATTTACAAAGATCGATCCATTTTATTCGGAAGAAGAAATTAAATACGTATTACAATTCGAATAAAGCTATATCACCAATTTATAATTGGAATAATTTAGATAAATTCTCAAATAATAAGTCAGTTTCACGCTAGTTCTTTTAAAGTAAATTTGTGCATAACATTTAGATATCTACTATTTGTATGTTTCACACCATGCTTTCGATAAACATCGACTTCACATCACTGCGGCTGTTCTGGCTATTTCACACAATTAACAAGAAAATGATACCTTATTCTTTTGCATAATCATGCAATGAAAATAAAAATTACATAAACGGATGATCAAACTTGACATGATTTAATAAAAATGTAATTTTTCCAAAATATCGTAGAGAAAAATCGATACGTTTTCACACTCATTTTGCTATATCGTAAACTAAGTCGAAACTACTTAGTAGAAGTCTGAAATGCGCCTATGAATAGAGGTAAATTTTAAGTTGGTACTTAAATTTAAGTTGCAACTTTGTTAGTTTCGACTTAGTTGCTGGACTATGAATACGCGCCATTGTCATTTTCAATCTCAAACAACGACAATTGTGAACAATTTAATTTTTTTATTTTCAATTTTATATGATTTTAAAATGTTGGCAAACGTCAGAAAAAAATCATGACCGACGAATTGAGAGAATGAATTTACCTTGTAATGTTTTTATCATGGGTGGCACCGTCAGACGTACCGCTAATTTGAATTTGTCGATTTTGATAATTCTGATCTAAAAGTAAACGATGCATCAGAAACTTTAAATGCACTGAAATTCACTTATACTTCCACAAAAATTACCGTTTTTTCACATTTTCCTTATTAATTGTCATAGTATATCATATATTTTTAGAACTTAGCACAATTAAAACCCGTTTACTATCGACAAATTTATTATTGAGAAAATTGACTTCTCTGGCATTTTCTTTTAACATGCAATTCGGCTTTGTTTACTTTTTGTACAGAAATATCATCGCCACTATGACGGGGCAATCTTGTACTCTTTCTTGTCAAATATGCATTTTGATGTATGCTATGAAGCTATGAATACTCATTAAAATAGGTCTCAAATTTGTACTTTTGCTGTAGAAATTTTAGGTCTATTACTATGTTTATACGTAAGCTATTTGCAAATAAAAATAATTTGCAAATACTTAACTCACTGTTTATTCGATGGTGAAAAATTCTTTTTTAATATTGCCTGATTATAAAAAGGCAATAATATGACCATCGAAAAAGAAAATAAAACTAAAAATGGCAACGTCTTGATTATAAAAAGGCATTAAGATGACCATCGAAAAAGAAAATAAACCTAAGATTGGCGGCGTCTTGCGCTTATTTGCAAATAGTACCACTAATCAATACTTATTTGCGTGATTTAGGGCCGGTTGTTCAATGTCTGGTGTTCACTACTTGCCGGTTAAACATCATTATCGACGATTTCGACATCATGCATATAACATGTGATCGATAAAGCAGTCGTTGTATCTAACCGGAGCTTCTACCTCCGATTTTTGCTAATCAGACATTGAACAAGCGGCCCTTACCGCAGAACTCCACAGGCAAACACCGATGGCCTACCAACTGTCATTTTGACGAGCAATGTGATTGCAAGTTTTTGTGTGTGGGCACTTTGATGTCTTGAAATAAGCATTTGCCGCATGACGCCACCAGACAACATTCTCTCAATTTGGGTGTTTAAAAACATTTAAATCTTTAAAAAACTTGCTGAATAATTTCCTAAAACGTAATCATAAATAATCCAATAAGGAACAGACTTTTATTTTGATTTAATAAGGGTATTCATCAAACCTTATAAATGCATTGTAAACCGTATAAACTTATAATTGTGTAAACCTTATAAATGAACTGTCAAAATTTGTATGGAAATTCGTTTACACATTTCTGATAAATTTCTCCAGCGATTTCACTGAATAAACTTGATAAACTGAAGTCAATGCAACTCTGTCGCAACTCCAGCTATGTTTTCTTGGGCAATAATCGGGATACACATAAAAATTTTGCACGCAAAATCAACAACAACGATGTGATCCTGATAGAGAACTGGTTCAATTATTATCCTTTCTTTTTATTTTGTTTCACTGATAATTTGGCGGCAAAGTTTGGTAGCGTGACAAATGAATTCATACACAAATAGACATCCTGCCATTGTTTCTTTTAACTTGCTTCAAATAAGTAGCCTTTATTTTATATGTATATTTATTTAAATAGATATTATCTCGTAAATATAATTTTTTCCCATTTAGTGAGTTAGTTTCTATAATTTCTTTATCCTCGTGCTAGTAGTATAAAGTTAGTGATACTGAGCTCTATAACCAAAGAAAACACGACTATTGTCGCATGTGTAAACGAAAAGAGAGTGTGGGTCGTTCATGTAACGAAGTGCGTAATGGGCTGTTTTTGCTTACGCGTAAAAGCACATTTAGCGCATTTAGCTCTAAATGCTACTCTAAATGTACATTTATCCATACAAAATTCGTCACCTAAATGCAACTAAATGCAACTCCATTTATGCATTAAGAATCTAAATGCTAAAAGCAACCCTGTGATCTTCCAAAATTTCCACGATTCGAACATGGTTTAATGTGAAAAAGTGGCAACATTGCTTTTTCGAGTATACAGTCGCTAGCTGCGTTTCAGTGATCGCCGATCGAGATTTCATTTATTATTTTACATTATTTGGATAAAGAAAAGTTACGCAAATTCAACATCATCGATATGATGCTGATAGAAATCTGGATTAATTTGTGATCAACTCTGTTTATTTTGTTTCCTAATTAAGTATGGAAATTATAATTGACAGCACCGACAAATGAATATATACACAAACAAATGTTGGGTTATGGTTAAAACAATTCAAGTTTGGAACAAATGCACAATACCACCAAATCTCGAATTAAAAAAAAAAAAATATGATCGATAGAGACCATTGAGGTGAACATAACGGTATATTTATTTTTTTTGGGAAACAACAACTACAACAATTATTAAAGGTCAAAGTTCAAATTAAGCATTTTCTCAAATTAATATTTCTCGAAAACCTCTTCGAGGAATTGGACAATTTTGATAGAGAATTTAATTCTCTTTAATTTGATATACATATTTATACATATACCTTTTTATAGTTTTCACGAAAATGGAATTAATATGGAAAAAAAGTATACAGGGTTTTTGTGTATAAACTTCTTTTTGCGTAGGCGGCCTTCGGCCGCACTTATGGATTATAACCCTCACAAAGTAGAATTCTCTTTCTGTGTTGCGAAGAAAAGGCGCTGAACACCTTTTGCAGAGAACACCTTTCTGCGTAGGCGGCCTTCGGCCGCACTTATGGATTATAACCCTCAAAAAGTAGAATTCTCTTTTTGTGTTGCGAAGAAAAGGCGCTGAACACCTTTTGCACAGAACACCTTTCTGCGTAGGCGGCCTTCGGCCGCGCTTATGGATTATAACCCTCAAAAAGTAGAATTCTCTTTCTGTGTTGCGAAGAAAAGGCACTGAAACCCCTTTAATAATTTTTGTAGTTGTTGTTTCTCAAAAAAAAAAAAATACATCGTTACACTCACCTCAAGGATCTCTATCGATCCCCATATGCATTTTTTTAATTTGAGAATTGTACGTATTCTGCATTTATGCCTCAAGTTTTTGTATTGAATTTTCGGTTTAGAATTTATTTTTTCCTTTTCAGTGGGGGTTTTTGCACATTATCTTTTCTGTGAGCATTTATCGTAATAGATACGGATCTGAATAAGCGACTGGAACACGGCTGTTTGTCAAAAGCATAGGATTTCGAACTCGCGTAAATGTACATTTGCTAAATGCGGTAGCATGAACGCTCTTCGAAAACATATGTTCGAAAGTGCTAAACGTTGCATTTTAAATGCAGCAAAAACGCTGCATAAGCTTATAATATTATCTGCTTGATAGTTATCGGTTTAGATGAATACCACTAATATAAAAATTTCATCGATGTTACCACCTTTCAAATGAAAATATGGCTGTCAAACTATCGAATTGCCTGCAATAGATGTCAAGCAATAAGCGCTGACATATATTGCAGCACATGAGAAATAGGCGGTCTCCATTGGAAATATATTTTGTGACATAGTTTTCACATCAGTGTTTTCCTGTGGAGACAGGGCCTTAGTTATTTGCAAATAAAAAAATAACTCAGCGTTTATACGGCAAAGTTTACCATTTTGCAAATTGTTATTTGCAAATAATACGTGCATATAAACGTAGTATATGTTATGTACATATGTAGTTTGAATATTGTCAATTAAATCTAATGCTTTGTATTGCATGCGCTCCACGTTTTTCGTTTTCAATCTCTTAAATTGTTTATAATGACTTTTGCTAAAATTTCAAAATCAAAAGTTATCAAAGCAAGTTCTATGGGACTGAGAAATATTATTTTCTAATTTTTGTCCATTTATAAAAGCGTGGTACATTAAAGAGTTTTTTTTAATTTATTTAATATAAACCAATAATCACAAGAATTATAAAAATTTCTCTCCAAAAGATACGTTTCAAAGCATCCCTGTCGATGTCATAATTCAAATACAAAATTGAATAGAAATTTTGATGCGAACGATTTTCCCCGATATTCATCATACAAATTTCTTTATTCTTTATTTTCTTCCATGTTGCTCTTGCCAGCTGCAATAGCTTCAATACACTAACAAAAGTGTGAATACCCAGTGCCCAGCTTAGAATAAGAATCCTAGCATTTTGCCTCCCAAATGTTTCCGTCTGGCCACCTCAAGATCCATAGTGCCTCCGGAGGTAGTCAACACAACGTAACCAAATTGACGAGAAGGCAGCAAGTTGGTCCACTTGCAACCATTCCAACCAATTTATGCGATTTAATGGGCCTCATGCATAAAAAATGAGTCTAATCTCAGACTCAATTTTTGCACTGAAGGGGTGAGCTCAAGCTCAAGAATTTGTACTCTTTAGGCCACAATCGCAAACGCACCCATACATGCGTACGTGCTGCGTAGAGACGTAAATTATAGTTTTCCCCGAGCTCCGGTTTATTATCGCATTATTATTTTCCTTATCACTTATAATTCTCTGCCACTATTTGCACCGCTCGGGACACGGCGGCTTGTACAAGAAAATAAACCATTTGTTCAAACCACCGGTCAAGTTTATTACAATTTTGCCGGAACGATGATCATCTTACTTGTCCGTATGTCGCTCTGGAAAGAAATATATATTAAATTATATGGTTTCTTAAAAATAAAAGCAAATCTACCTAACTTTTCCACCGGCAGGCACGAATATAATGTTCAAAACAGAAACAATGACAACGAATTTTACACAAATTGTTGTATTTTAGCGCAAAACGATAAGTTTCACAAATATTTTAAATTATTGCCTGTAACATACACATTTATCGTTATTATTGGAAATGCAAGACTTGGCATGCATTTTTAATTTCTTATTTAATAAATTCAAATGAATAAAAACACATTTTTCTAAAATATTTCTCAATTTACATTTTAAAGATTTTTCTGAAACATGAATGTAACTCTGTGAGGAGAATGAGAGAATTGAAAATCAGGTGATCTCAGCTGTTTTCAAATGTAAACAAACAAAATGGCGCTTTCCATACTTGTAAGCCTATACAATGATAAAAACTAAGCAATTGCTATTTATTAAAATTTCAGACCTACTTCAGATTACTTACATTTGTATGGTTTATTCACATTAGTGATCGGACTTAAAATAATTCTATGTGGTAGAATCTGGAAAAAATGTGGTTGATTTCCCAAAAATGTGGTAGATCTCAGTTTTTGGATAGTTTATTATTTATTTATGTCTTTTATGTACTACGAAACAGAAACTGTAATAAGTAATAATAGTTTCGAGACAGTTTAACAAGTTTTGACTATTTTTCTTTTGTTTGTTTAAGGTTTATTAATTTTTTACAAAAGTATAGCTCTTTGTCTAAAAAACTATATAAATCCGAATTTCAAACTTTGTGCAAAAATTAAAAAAATTGTGCAACGTTTCACATAAATTGCAGACTTTACAATTAGAATTTCCAAAAAAAAACTTTTAAATTTTGGTACATGTAATAAAGTGCGAATTTTGAGTTGTTAAAAACTGCGTTAAGTTTTGGAATTTTTTTTTCTTGACAGTGTAAAGCAGTTCCTTCGTTATAAAGATATTTTTCGAACATACTTTGAGAGATTTCTCCAACCTTTCGGAGTGCTGCCAGCTTTTCTTTTTATCACATCACGATTTAGCAAACAAAGGTGGTGCGTTTGGGTTTTGCCTATTCTCAAGTAAATGTAGACAACGCCTCAGAAACTTTAAATGCACTGAAATTCACTAATACTTTCACAAATCTCCGATCTTTAACATTTTCTTTATTAATTCTTTTTATAAATCATATATTTTTCATTCTAAGACAATTGAAACACGTTTCCTGCCGAAAAATTGAATATTAAGAAAATTTACTGTTTGAGTTTATTTTTATTTTTTCCTCCCATTCGGCTTTTTTTACTTTTAAATCTGTTAAAATGTTTAAATCTCATCGCCGCCGGGAATGCGAAATCTTGCATTCTCTCATTCTTGTTATCACATTAGGGGTTTTCTCGAAGTCTTGCACAATGCACGGATTGCATGAAATGCAAAAATACTATTCCAAATTTCGAAAAGTAGGTACGAGGGCACCCCATTACAAAGTAGTAGCACGCATGGGTAGCAAGCAGCGAAATTATGTATCAAATACAATAACAAGAGACAGCAAAAAAATGGAGTGAGCGAGATGCGAGGAATGAGAGAAATATGTAGCAATTCCAACAAACAAACAACTAGCACAGGATCGCATTTATTTTGCTATGCTATTTTGCAAAATATATACATGGGTTTCGACGTTGCATATTTTGCAGCGGTAGGAAATGTTGTTTCCCATGTATTTTGTTCTTGTGTGTTTGCAAGTTATGCAAACGTGCTACGTGCAATGGCTTTGCAAGATTTGGACAATTTTTGCTCCCAAAATTAAAAGCATAAAAAAAAATTATGTCGTGCAAAAATTAAACTACTCCAAAACGCGAATATGTGGTAGACTTCAGACCTTGTGTGGTAGAAGTGGTAGATGCTCAAAAAAGTGGTAGATCTACCACAATGTGGTAGAAGTCCGATCACTGATTCACATATGTTTAAGTAAAAGGTTGCTCAGTTTTTATTCATCAGGCTCAATGACACTTTGCATAAATTTGTTTACAATATTTACACACAAAAACACAATTTTATTGAAAGCTTAACCCAACAAGCATTTCAGTAAATGTTTTTAAAAATAACTTAAAGTAAGTTTGCTACAATAAGCGTTAAATAAGCATTTTTAATATTAAGCTTATTAAACGTTTTTTCAAATAAACCTTTAATAAGTTTTGAGAGCGAATGTTTATAAATAACTTATACTTATAAATGACTTATAAAATTAAATAAAACCGATGCGGCAAAAAAAATCCAATCCAGGACCCGCTGCGCTAATCGGTGGAGCATTCGAGTCTTCAAATGATGAGTTCTCCTTATCCTTTCTTAGTTTAACATTCAATTAAAAATGTATTAAATTTTTTTCAGAAAAGTTCATCAATGAGAATGGCGGCGATGAAGCGGAATATATAGCTGCATCGATGTCGGTTTTCCAATTTGCCAATAACCGCATGTAATTGAAAGCACGCAACAAGATGTAATAATTAACTTTTTTATGCTTAAGTTTTGTGTGTTATCGTGAATTTGTATGCTAAAATGTCTATTCCCTATTAATATTTTCGCGACTGTAGATGAGTCCGCCGAAAATTCGCATTTCGTTTAGTTTCTAGATGTTAAGCAATCTATGTATAAGTTTTTAATGAAATATCTTTAAATAAAGGGTTATAAAAATGTTTATAAAAAGCTTTCTTCTGAAAATTTTTAGTAAGTTTATATTATACGCTTATAAACAACTTTTTTTGAACCTTTATTATAAGTTTACACTTTTACGCTTATAAAAAGCTTTCTTTTGAACATTTATTACAAGTTTATATTTCTACGCTTATAACCAATGTTCCTTTTCGATTATATTACGCTTACTTTCAAGCGTTTTATAAACAAAAAATCAACGTTTTGTAAGCTTAATGTTTATAATTGAAAACTTAAAAAAATCTTTCTTTAAGTTTATTTTGCTTGTTGGGTTATAACAATTACGCGTCATAAAATGAATAAAACCTTTTTCTACTTCACGACCTAATACGTATAGTAAAAGAGAGAGAGTTATTCGCTCAATACTTTCACCACACTACACCATACGCAAAATGTCATTGTATGCGTGCGCCCATCGCTGGTTTAGAGACTTCCCTACAAGAATTGCGTGATGGAAACTAACACATACTACGTTTATACGTAAACTATTTGCAAATAAAAATAATTTGCAAATACCTAACCCACTGTTTATTCGACGGGGAAAAATTTGTATTTAATATTGCCTGATTATAAAAAGGCAATAATATGACCATCGAAAAAGAAAATAAAATTAAAAATGGCAACGTCTTGATTATAAAAAGGCAATAAGATGAACATCGAAAAAGAAAATAAAATTAAAAATGGCAACGTCTTGATTATAAAAAGGCAAGAAGATGAACATCGAAAAAGAAAACAAACCTAAAAATGGCGGCGTCTTGCGCTTATTTGCAAATAGTATCACTAATCAATATTTATTTGCGTGATTTAGTTATTGCAAATAAAAAATTAACTCAGCGTTTATGCGGCAAAGTTTACCATTTTGCAAATTGTTATTTGCAAATAAGACGTGCGTATAAACGTAGTAACATTCTCCTTTATCTTACTAAAGGCGAAATTAGTCAACGACGTAGCGTAAACGTACGTTGACGCTGACACGATCTACCTTATGGGATTTGCGTGTTAACGAAAACTCACCACCGCATGACGGTGACGTTGCCGTTGCTTCTATCTCTCTCTATCAACAGTAAATTTGATATGTTGCTACGTACGTTTACGCCAATTCGTTGACTAATTTCGCCTTTACACATTTGCAAATTTCGCGTTGGTTAAAAAGAGGCCATTAAATAAGGCCACAAGTTAGAGGAAGACGGAAGATCACATGTACACAAATGTTAACATCACGTTTTCCATATTGCTCTTAAAAAGTTGATAGAGATACTTGATTGAGATCTCCATCAAATGACTATTACTACGTTTATACGCACGTGTTATTTGCAAATAACAATTTGAAAAATGGTAAAATTTGCCGTATAAACGCTCAAAAAATTTTTTATTTGCAAATAACTAAATCACGCAAATAAGTATTGATTAGCGGTACTAAATATTTGCAAATAAACGCAAGACGCCGCCATTCTTAGGTTTATTTCCTTTTTCGATGGTCATCTTATTGCCTTTTTATAATCAAGACGTTGCCATTTTTAACATTCAGCCTCATTGCGTAAATCGTAAATTAGGCTCAATTGTACGACTCGACAATATTGGCATTGTATACAGCCGTGCTGAAATAAGTAAACGACGAAAATCGTCGTAAACTATACAGTGCTGCCAAGTTTTCCCACTTTAATACACTAGCCGAGTGGAAATTTTAGGCAAAGCGTGATACTTAAGATACGATTCGACTCTCGAAAAACGACTTGCATTCGACACGGCTCTCGCAATGAGGGCGATTATTTTCTTTTTCGATGGTCATATTATTGCCTTTTTATAATCAGGCAATATTAAAAAAGAATTTTTCACCATCGAATAAACAGTGAGTTAGGGTGCAGACAGAGTGGAAGCGAAGCCGAAGATGAAGATGAAGACGAAGCCGAAGACGAAAAACAGCGCAGTAGTAAACATGTGAAAGTTATCACAATGCAAACGAAGACAAAGACGAAGATGAAGACGTTGCGCAAGCAGTCAGCTTGAAACTGTGTGGTACTGTTTTCAAAGCCGAATCGCTTGTTGTGATGAGTTGTTTATAATTTATTTAACTGTTTGCAATTGTGAAAAAACGCGTTTTTCAAGAAATTGGCTAAATTTTTGGCAAAATTTAATCAAACGTATTTATTGGCATTCTTGTATATTCGAAAAATGTCTGTCTGTCTTGCCGTAAC
Organism: Rhagoletis pomonella; assembly: GCF_013731165.1. Lineage (NCBI taxonomy): Eukaryota > Metazoa > Arthropoda > Insecta > Diptera > Tephritidae > Rhagoletis > Rhagoletis pomonella. The sequence continues at coordinate 25,010,705 of NW_023458559.1, read as the reverse complement.
ACATAATACAAGTGGCGAAATTCCCCCAAAGTTGCTTTTACAAATTATTTCATGAATTGCTGTTTTTTCTTTATTTCCTTTTGATTTTATCTAAAAAAAAAGGTTTTATTTAGAAAAAAATCTTTATATCATTCATCTTCCACTATGTACACTCGCTAGCTTGGCCGCAACGCAAACAATTCGTCTTCGGATCCGTCTTCATCTTTATCTTCGGCTTCGCTTCCACTCTGCTGCAACCTTAGGTATTTGCAAATTATTTTTAATTGCACATAGCTTACGTATAAACGTAGTAACAGTCACGTATAAACGTAGTAACAGCAGGAGTGTTTGAGAGAAAGATTTTGCGGAAGACGATGGAACGATGAGCTGTATGAGCTTTACAACGACACGGACATAGTGCATCGAATTAAAATACAGCGGCTACGCTGGCTTGGCCATGTCGTTCGCATAGACACCGACGCTCCAGCTCTAAAAGTATTCAACTCGGAACCCGCTGGAGGTAGCAGAGGAAGAGGGAGGCCCCCACTGCGATGGAAAGATCAGGTGGAGAAGGACTTGGCTTCACTTGGCATTTCCAATTGGCGTCAGTTGGCACAGAGGAGAAACGACTGGCGTGCTTTGCTGAACTCGGCCAAAATCGCTTAGGCGGTTACAGCGCCAAAAAAGAAGAAGAAGAAGTCACGGAGGAAAATCACTGTTACCACGTTTATACGTAAGCTATTTGCAAATAAAATTAATTGCAAATACCTAACTCACTGTTTATTCGACAGTGAAAAATTCTTATTTAATATTGCCTGATTATAAAAAGGCAATAATATTACCCTCGAAGAAGAAAATAAAGTTAAAAATTCAAGGTCTTGATTATAAAAAGACAATAAGATGACCATCGAAAAAGAAAATAAACCTAAGAATGGCGGCGTCTTGCGCTTATTTGCAAATAGTACCACTAATTAATACTTATTTGCGTGACTTAGTTATTTGCAAATAAAAAATTAACTCAACGTTTATACGGAAATATTTCCTATTTTGCATATTGTTATTTGCAAATAATACGTGCGTATAAACGTAGTATGTGGCAAAAACAGTGACAAAAAAGTTTCAAAACCGAAATCTTTTACCGAGTGAACTAAGGACGTTTTCATCACTGACTATTTTCGTCTTTTGTTTTGGTCATTCACACTCATTTTTAATGGTATGAAGTTCGAATATCAAAAAATCAAATTATAGTCTTAAATAACCTGTCATTATAAGGAAACCTTGTTGATTTTCAGGCCTATCATGAATTCCGTCGTAATCACGAAATTTCGAAATTCGTGAAAATGGCATCACTGATTTCGAATTATTTTATTTTGATTTATTTTATTTTGATATAGAATTATTAAAGCAAAACATAAAAACAAACAAAAACCAAAGGCAGCACTAACTATGAATGCGTCGGAATCGCTGATAGCATTTCTCCCGAATTCGTGACGGGAGATTTTTTCGCGACGGGAGTTCAATCGGAATCTGTGATAGGCCTGTTTAATATCACTGGTCGCAGTTTCTCGATATGTAAATGCGACTGCTAGTTTATCACAGTCCAGTTCTTAGCAGCTACTGTGACTGTTACTGCTAGCTGCTACAACAACAACAACAACAACAACAACAACAACAACAACAACAACTGTTACTGCTATTGTGGAATGCGCAATCCTACTACAAAAACATCACTCCGACTGTTCCTGTGTCACAGTCTCTCACGGTGACTTTTTGAAAGTGGTCACAGCACATGACCACTGATAGCATTTCTCCCGAATTCGTGACGGGGGATTTTTTCACGACGGGAGTTCACTCGGAAGCTGTGATAGGTCTGTTTAATATCACTGGTCACAGTTTCCCGATATGTAAATGCGACTGCTAGTTTATCACAGTCACAGTTCTTAGCAGCTACTGCGACTGTTACGGCTAGCTGCTACAACAACAACTACAAAAACATCACTCCGACTGTTCCTTTGTCACAGTCTGTCACGGTGACTTTTTGAATCATGGTCACAGCACTTACCCATGACTTTTGAATAATCGTGACAAAGTCGGAGGTACGCAAATATCGGCCACCTCTAGTTGCGTTGGCGTCGCTTCGACAGCAGCGCGCATAAAGTAATGGGCTGTTTGTTGCACATTTAGCGCATTTAAGTTCTGAACACATTGAAAACGACAAGCTACGGGCCACAGCTTCCAATTTGTTATCTTCATTATCTTAACGCTTTGTCGATGACGACATAATTTTTTTGAACGCGGCAGCGACGTCATGAATTTGTATGAGTTTGACATAAAAGAAGAGGAAGAACCTTATCTGTCGCTGGAAAAATAGAAATAGATCTAATCTGGCCACAACCATGATGCAATAATACAAGGTGGTATCGGTTGGCAACTTCTCGCTCTAATTCCGCCATATTGACTGCCTTAGGTGAAACATTGTTACTTCTTTAGCAATTCTTTGTCTAATAATATAGTTGAATTTTTTTGTTCTCAGTATACACATTTTGTTTTCTCAAAAAGGTATTTTACCTTATTTTATTTTATTTCATTTTCATATACTATAATAAAACAAATTTTGTTTAGAATAAAATATGAAATTTTTTATTTTTCCCCCAATTGGGGATTCATTTCTTCCCGTTTTTCATCTTATTCTACTGAGCTAAGGCAGTGCCAAGCTGTGGTCTGTAGCTAGTCGTTTTCATTGTGTTCGGGCTATTAGCTCTAAATGCTACAATAAATGTACATTTATCCATACAAAATTCGTCACCTAAATACAACTAAATGCAACTCCATTTCTGCATTAAGAGTCTAAATGCTAAAGGCTTGTATGCAGCTCTCAAGAAAAGCAAAAACTGCATATAAAATGACGTACAAGAAATAGCTAAGAAATTTTCTTGAGTCAAATTTCCTTAATGGCCTGTATGCAGCTCTCAAGAAAAGCAAAAACTCCATATAAAATTACGTACAAGAAATGGCTAAGAAATTTTCTTGAGTCAAATTTCCTTAAGGCAGTACGCAGATGGTTCCGTGCGCAGAAGTGGAAAACTTTTGACTGCCATTCACCTGGGAGTGGCCAGAAGCGATTCTTGTGCGTACGGTTCAAATCGCAGCTCACAACGTCCGGATATTTATATCCACGTATCCTTTGGGTAGCAACCAACCACCCGTTTGGGAGCGAGCTAAAGTGAGAAGGCGTAAAACTTCGCGTGCGCTGGGTTTGAGTCCCGCCACGTTAAAACCCCGCCCAATGAAAAGAAGCAAACAGCCTCGGATGAGACCCCCTTTTTCTGATGACGACCACGGCAAACGTATAAAGGACTATGATTTAAGGGTATGCACCTGGAATATCCGGACCCTTAATGGGGAAGGTGCCTCTGCCCGGCTGGTTGATGTCCTCGGGAAGACAAAGGCTGACATCACCGCCATCCAAGAAATGCGATGGACGGGGCAAGGTAAAGTAAGCGTGAAGCCTTGCGACGTCTACTTCAGTTGCCACGTAAAGGAGCGCAAATTCGGAGTTGGATTCGTGGTAGGAGAGAGACTCCGTCGCCGAGTACTGGCGTTCACCCCGGTGGACGAACGTCTAGCCACAATCCGCATCAAAGCTAGATTCTTCAACATCTCGCTCATCTGCGCCCATGCCCCGACGGAAGAGAAGGATGAGGCGTCCAAGGATCTCTTCTATGAGCGCTTGGAACGTACATATGTGCGCTGCCCCCGACACGATGTCAAAATCGTGCTTGGCGATGTTAATGCCAAGGTGGGCAAGGAAGGGATCTTTGGCGCCACTGTCGGAAAATTCAGCCTCCACGACGAAACGTCCGATAACGGACTGAGGCTGATCGACTTCGCCGGGCCCGAAATATGGTAATATGTAGTACTAGGTTCCAGCAAAGGAACATCCACCAAGCTACATGGCTGTCTCCAGATCGAAAAACGAGAAACCAAATCGATCATGTTGTGATAGACGGAAGGCATGCTTCAAGCGTTTTGGACGTACGTACACTCCGAGGGCCAAACATCGACTCGGACCACTATCTTGTTGTAGCCAAGATACGCACCCGCCTCTGTGCAGCAAAAAATGTGCGCCCAACAATGCAAGGAAAGCTTAACGTCGAAAAGCTGCAATCACAACAGACGGCCAATTTATTCGCCACTCGACTCACACACCTGCTCTCTGAGAGCACTCTTCAACAATCCGACGTACGCGAGCAGTGGAACCACATTTCCCGATCATTAAGTACCGCCGCCGAAGAAGTAGTTGGATTTCAGCGAGCCCGAAAGAACAACTGGTACGATGAGGAATGTCAAGAAGCCGCAGAGAAAAAAGATGCCGCCTACAGGGCCACGCTGCGATCGGGCGCAACGCGAGCCATGTGGGACCGTTATAGGGAACTGAAGAAGGAAGCGAGACGTATTTGCCGCAATAAGAAGAGAGAGGCCGAAATACGTTAGTGCGAAGAGTTTGAGATGCTGGCCGACAGGAAGAACGCCCGAAAATTCTACCAGAGGGTTAGGCGACTTACGGAAGGTTTCAAGACCGGGGCGAACTCCTGTAAGAACAACAATGGCGACCTAGTGACCGATGTCCAGAATATACTTAAATTGTGGAGGGAACACTTTTATAACCTACTGAATGGTAGCAGCGCTGAAAGTAGTGAGGAAGACGAACCCGAGTCCTCAGTCGATGATGATGGAGTAGCTGTCCCACCGCCTGACTATGACGAGGTACGAATAGCGATTACGCGGCTGAAAAACAACAAAGCTGCTGGAGCAGACGGCCTGCCAGCCGAGCTATTCAAGTACGGCGGCGAGGAGCTGATGAGGTGCATGCATCCGCTCGTATGCAGAATATGGTCAGATGAACGCATGCCCGACGACTGGAATTTAAGTGTGCTCTGCCTAATCCACAAGAAAGGCGACCCCGCCATACGCGCCAACTACCGCGGGATCAGCCTTCTAAGCATAGGTTACAAGGTCTTATCGAGCGTATTGTGCGAAAGACTGAAGCCCACCGTCAACGAGCTGATTGGACCTTATCAGTGTGGCTTTAGGCCTGGAAAATCCGCCATAGATCAGGTATTCACAATACGCCAAATCTTGGAAAAGACCCGCGAGAATAGGATCGACACACACCATCTATTTGTCGATTTCAAAGCCGCTTTCGACAGCACGAAGAGAAGTTGCCTTTATGCCGCGATGTCTGAATTTGGTATCCCCGCGAAACTAATACGGCTGTGTAAAATGACGTTGAGCAATACCACCAGCTCCGTCAGAATAGGGAAGGACCTCTCCGAGCCGTTTGATACCAAACGAGGTTTCAGACAAGGGGACTCCCTTTCGTGTGATTTCTTTAATCTTATGTTGGAGAAGATAATAAGAGCCGCAGAACTGAACCGCTCAGGCACAATACTTTATAAGAGCGTACAATTGCTGGCGTATGCCGACGACATCGATATTATCGGTAAAAACAAGAGCTACGTCTGTTCTGCCTTCTCGGGATTGGATAGAGAAGCAAAGCGAATGGGTCTGGTGGTGAACGAGGACAAAACGAAGTATCTCCTGTCAGCACACAAACAGTCAGAGCATACGCGTCTTGGCACCCACGTCACTGTTGACAGTTACAAGTTTGAAAAAGTAGACGACTTCGTTTATTTGGGAACCAGCATTAACACCAATAATAATGCCAGCCTTGAAATCCAACGGAGAATCACTCTTGCCAACAAGTGCTACTTTGGGCTGAGTAGGCAATTGAGAAGTAAAGTCCTCTCTCGTCGTACAAAGATCACACTCTATAAGTCACTCATCATGCCTGTGCTGGTGTATGGCGCGGAAGCATGGACAATGAAAGCATCTGATGAGGCGGCTCTTGGAGTTTTCGAGAGAAAGATTCTGCGAAAGATTTACGGACCTTTACGCGTTGGTGATGGCGAATATCGGAGACGATTTAACGATGAGCTGTATGAGCTTTACAACGATATAGACATAGTGCAGCGAATCAAAATTCAGCGGCTCCGCTGGCTTGGCCATGTCGTTCGGATGGACAGAAACGCTCCTGCTCTGAAAATATTCAACGCGGGCCGCGATGCTGGTAACAGAGGAAGAGGAAGGCCTCCTCTGCGTTGGAAAGACCAGGTGGAGAAGGACTTGGCTTCACTTGGCATTTTCAATTGGCGTCAGTTAGCACAGAAGAGAAATGACTGGCGTGCTGTTTTGGACTCGGCCAAAATCGCTTAGGCGGTTACAGCGCCAAATAAGAAGAAGAAGAGTACGCAGTTCTTAAGAAATTTACTACACTTTCTACTACGGTTTTCTAAAGTTTTTTTGTGAAAAAAGAGCACAAGGCAACCCAGGTTTGCAACAGAAATATATGCCCGTTCCATTATTTCTTGAGGAAAGAGTGAGGCAACAGGCTGTGAGGTATCAAAAACGTCAAAATTCCTTGACACACACGCGAAATAAGGGGCACCTTAGACATTATTTCGGTTTCAACCGAAACTGTGCATGTATGCTTTATTTCGGTTTTTACCATATGCATTATTTCGGTTTTAAACCGAAACTGTGCATGTATGCATTACTTCGTTTTTTTTCATATGCATTATTTCGCTTTTAAAACGGAAGTATGCATATGCATAATTTCGGTATTTTCTCATATGCATTATTTCGGTTTTCAACCGAAACTGTGCATGTATGCATTACTTCGGGTTTTTCATATGCATTATTTCGGTTTTCAACCGAAACTTCCGCCCTTCTTTTCCGGCAATACAGAAAGGAGAATTCTACTTAGTAAGGGTTATAATCCCTAAGCGCGGCCGAAGGCCGCCTACGCAGAAAGAAGTTCTGCGCAAAAGTACTTCCGGCCCCCTTTTCCGGCAACACAGAAAGGAGAATTCTACTTAGTAAGGGTTATA
>NW_023458559.1:24997627-25003766 GCF_013731165.1 Rhagoletis pomonella | reverse complement strand
CGGCAACACAGAAAGGAGAATTCTACTTAGTAAGGGTTATAATCCCTGAGCGCGGCCGAAGGCCGCCTACGCAGAAAGAAGTTCTGCGCAAAAATACTTCCGACCCCCTTTTCCGGCAACACAGAAAGGAGAATTCTACTTAGTAAGGGTTATAATCCCTAAGTGCGGCTGAAGGCCGCCTACGTAGAAAGAAGTTCTGCGCAAAAATACTTCCGGTCCCCTTTTGCGGCAACACAGAAAGGAGAATTCTACTTAGTAAGGGTTATAATCCCTAAGCGCGGCCGAAGGCCGCCTACGCAGAAAGAAGTTCTGCAAAAAATACTTCCGGTCCCCTTTTCCGGCAACACAGAAAGGAGAATTCTACTTAGTAAGGGTTATAATCCCTAAGCGCGGCCGAAGGCCGCCTACGCAGAAAGAAGTTCTGCGCAAAAATACTTCCGGCCCTCTTTTCCGGCAACACAGAAAGGAGAATTCTACTTAGTAAGGGTTATAATCCCTAAGCGCGGCCGAAGGCCGCCTACTCAGAAAGAAGTTCGTTTTCATGTATGCACTATTTCGGTTTTTGTCATATGCATTACTTCGATTTTGAGTCGAAACTGTGCATGTATGCATTACTTCGGTTTTTGTCATATGCATTATTTCGGTTTTGAACCGAAACTGTGCATGTATGCATTACTTCGTTTTTCTCATATGCGTTATTTCGGTTTTCAAACGAAAGTGTGCATGTATGCATTATTTCGGGTTTTTCATATGCATTATTTCGGTTTTCAACAGAAACTGTGCATATATGCATTATTTCGGTTTTTTTCATATGCATTATTTCGGTTTTCAAACGAAAGAGTGCATATGCATAATTTCGGTTTTTCTAATATGCATTATTGCGGTTTTCAACCGAAACTGTGCATATATACATTATTTCGGTTTTTTTCATATGCATTATTTCGCTTTTCAACCGAAACTGTGCATATATGCATTATTTCGGTTTTTTTCATATGCATTATTTCGTATGCACAGTTTCCATATGCACAATTTCAGGGTGCCGCGAAATAATGGCAATTTTTTCTTGACCGTTTTCTGCGAGCTGCATACAGGGCTTAAGGCAGTACGCAGTTCTTAAAGAATTTGCTACACTTTCTACTACGGTTTTCTAAAGTTTTTTGTGAAAAAAGAGCACAAGGCAACCCAGGTTTGCAACAGAAATATATGCCCGTTCCATTATTTCTTGAGGACAGAGTGAGGCAACAGGCTGTGAAGTATCAAATATGTAAAAATTCCTTGGACAAACACACGAAATAATGGCACATTTTTCTTGACCGTTTTCTTGAGAGCAGCATACGGGCCTTAAAAGCAGCCCTGCGATCTTAAAAAATTTCCACGATTCGAACATGGCTTATGCAGCGTTTTTGCTGCATTTGAAATGCAACATTTAGCACTTTCGGATATGTGTTTTCGAAGAGCGTTCATGCTATCGCATTTAGCAAATGTACGTTTATGCGAGTTCGAAATCGTATGCTTTTGACAAACAGCCAGTTCCAGTCGCTTATTCAGATCCGCATCTATTACGATCAATTCTCACACAGAAGATAATGTGCAAAAACCATACTGAAAAGGAAAAAATAAATTTTAAACCAAAAATTCAATACAAAAACTTGAATTGTTTTAACCATAACCGAACATTTGTTTGTGTATATATTCATTTGTCGGTGCTGTCAATTAAAATTTCCTCAATTAGGAAACAAAACAAACAGAGTTGATCACAAATTGATCCAGATTTCTATCAGCATCACATCGATGTTGAATTTGCTTAACTTTTCTTTATCCAAATAATGTAAAACAATAAATGAAATCTCGATCGGCGATCACTGAAACGCAGCTAGTCACTGTATACTCGAAAAAGCAATGTTGCCACTTTTTCTCATTAAACCGTGTTCGGATCGTGGAAATTTTGGAAGATCACAGGGTTGCTTTTAGCATTTAGATTCTTAATGCAAAAAAATCGAATTAGTTTATTTACTACTTAAAATTGAAATAAAGCCCACCGGCGATATTTCGGAGGGCATTATTTCACTGCACCGTACATATTTTATTGAGCGAAGGGGATTATGAATATGAATTCTTTAGCAGAACTTTTTAATGCACTTAGTTAAATTGCAGTTTGAAAAAAAAATTAAGATGAAAATATGGTTTTATTGCAAATAAAACAATTTTTGCTAAAAATAATGCGAACTTTGAAAATTCGTAAAAAAGTTTTAACTCTCATTTTTTACGCATTGCAAATAGAAGGTAGAATAAATTGAAAAACAAACCAAAAGAGCTTACTGATTCTATTTATAGAATAGAAGATTGCGCTGATTGATGTTAGTCCCCTTGATAGATGATAGATATTAGTTGAGGTATGCACTGCGACCAGGAGATCTATTGTGCCCTCTTCCTCCTTACTCCTCGCTCAGTCTTAGTTCCCGTAGGAAGTCTAAAAGATCCTTCGGTGACATCGAGTGTATGTGTTCCGGCTGCGGACATAGTGACCCGAGGTATTTCTCCCGTATTCTCGCCACGGCGTCGCATTCGAGAAGTAGATGCTCAGAGGTCTCAGCTGCGTTATCACAGAATTGGCATAAATTGTTGGACCAGATCCAGAGTTTATGTAGGTGACTTCTTAATCTGCAGTGACCTGCTAAGATACCTGTTAGAACTCTTAGTTTATACTTTGGCAGATTAATAAGTTTATCATATCTTCCCTATTGTAACCTCCCAGTAGTTGCTTTGCCTGGCGCAGCCCAGGGGCTTGGTCCCAGTGCTGTTCTCTGCTAGTTTTCTCTTCTCTCCTAAGCTCTTCTCTAATGGTGTGCGGTCCTAACGCAAAGAAGGGCTCGGGGCCTATTGGTCTTGTTGCTGCCGCCCTCCTAGCAAGCGTGTCTGCCTCCTCATTACCTTCTATGCCCTTGTGGCCCAACACCCAGAGGAGGAAGACCTTGTTGGCTGCCGCTAAGGCGTTAAGCCTCTCGCCGAACTCAAGACCCATTGCAGACTTGATTTCCTTAGAGATAAAGGCTGATGACTGTCGCTAAATATTAATATATTTTCATAACGATACATTCGCTGAAGATTGATTTCTGCACACAGACTAATGGCGTGAATCTCCGCCTGGAATATGCTGGGCAGTTTGCCCATGGAAACTGAGACCCTTGTTTTTGGCCCAAGGATTCCAGCTCCAATGCCCTCGGGTGTTCTTGAGCCGTCTGTGTACCAAATTAATTTAAATTTATGTCATTCCAGCTTGCCTTATTCCCTAATTCTAATTTGAATTTTCTTTTGAATCTAATGATTCTGCAGATATCATCTCGTGGGAGTTGAGTCAGGGGCAGTTGAGTCTTGAGAGATTCCATATTTCGAGATGGTACCACTTTACCTCTTCCAAAACCCTCCCTGGTGAAATTCATTAGGGATCGTTTGGCTGACTGTTCTATACTAATGCGCAGTGACGTGAGCTCGAGAATAACCTCCAGTGCTGCTGTGGGACAGGTACACATTGCGCCTGTAATGCACAATACAAGTCGTTGTAGTTTTGTGAAGGAGCGCCGCACAGTCGCTAGGTTAGCTCTCGAGCCCCAGGCCACCGCCCCATACGTTATTATGGGCTTGACTATCATGGTATACATCCACCTGAGAATCCGAGGGCTACAGCCCCAAGATTCTCCCGCAAGGAGTTTGCATACCATTAGCGCTTTTGTTGCTCTGGATGTCGTCACATGGACGTGTTCCTTACATGCGACTTTAACGTCGAGCGTGATGCCCAAGTATCTCACTTCCGAGACGACGCCGACTTCCGTGCCATCAAGAGGTATAGTTCTCATTCCCAGTAGGCTTCTTTTTCTTGTGAATGGGATGATCGCAGTTTTGTTGGGTTAATTTTAAGACCCTTATCCACATACCATTTCTTTATTATTCTTAGGGCCCTCTGGACTATGTCACAGAGTGTGTTCTCGAACTTTCCTCTTGCTATTATGACGATGTCATCCGCATAGCCTTTGCATCGAATTCCATTATCTAGTAGCATTTGCAAGAGTTCATCTACAACTAGGCTCCAAAGGAGGGGTAATAAGACGCCCCCTTGTGGACACCCTTTCGTGGTTTTTATTTGCAAAGACTCATTCCCTATTGTGGTCTCTGCTATTCTTGTGCGCAACAGCGCTTCTGTCCACCTGCGAATAGGTGCTTGTACTCGTCTTTTCTCTAGTGCCTGCCCAACGCCCATTTGACTTTTGTTCGCGAAAGTATGCTCCTCGCAGTGCCCCAATCACCTGGGGTTAGTCTAAATGTTCGATCAGTTCCCTCCGTAGTCAGGTTGGATGAGTCCGGAAAATGCACAGAGAGTAGAGCGCGTGCTCGTTCAACTTTTCTGCCGGTGTAAGTGCCGTCCGGCAGCTTGATCGCTAGTTGGGTCTCTATCCTGTCTTTTGCTAGGGCTTTTTGCAGTCTTGCCGCTACAGGAGTGGATGTAATGTTCTCGCAAAAGCTTTCCCTCTTCGCTTTCCTTATCTCTTTATTGTATGAAGTTAGGCTGACTGTGTAAACCTCCCAGCACCCAGTTCTCTTGGCTATATTGAATTGCTTTCGCACGACCTTCCTGAGTTCTGAGAGGTTGCGGGACCACCACGGAGTTCTAGAGTGGTTTTTGGGTCTGGTCTCCCTACAGCTACTATTGAATGCGTCTATTATGGCGCCGTTCAGTTTATTTACTCTATCCTCTAACTCCATACAATCCGATGCTCTGCTTTTACGATCTAAGTTCTGCAGATTCGCTTCAAGCACACTACTGTATTGCCCCAGTTTGTTTTCCTGGGGTTTCGTTTGGGCCTTGTTTTTTTCGTACCAGCCCCCATAATAAACTGTATGAACCTGTGTTCCCACAGGGATGGCTCTGAGGACACCATCCACTGCGAGACCAGATTTCCAGACAGTTTATTGCTGAGGGTGATATCTAGGACTTCTTATCTGGCTCTAGTAATGAATATGGGTCTATTACCGCCATTACATATATTAAGGTCGTTACTTAGGATATACTCTAGAAGTGACTCACCCCTGCTGTTGGTGTCCGAGCTGCCCCATTCCCCTTGGTGCGCATTTGCATTGCAACCTATGACAAGAATGAGTCTCTTCCGCTCGCAGTGGTTTACCAGCCTCTGTACCTCCATCGGGGGGATGTTGTTGCGGGACCACCACGGAGTTCTAGAGTGGTTTTTGGGTCTGGTCTCCCTACATCTACTATTGAATGCGTCTATTATGGCGCCGTTCAGTTTATTTACTCTATCCTCTAACTCCATACAATCCCATGCTCCGCTTTTACGATCTAAGTTCTGCAGATTCGCTTCAAGCACACTACTGTTTTGCCCCCAGTTTGTTTTCCTGGGGTTTCGTTTAAGCCTTGTTTCTTTCGTACCAGCCCCCATAATGAACTGTATGAACCTGTGGTCCGACAGGGATGGCTCTGAGTAAAAGAGATAGTGAAATTTTTAAAACTGAAAACGTTACATGAGTGAGAAGGAAGATATAGGTAGTATAGGGAAGGGGAAAAAAGAAATAAAGCGACGCATGACGGGTACGAGTACCTACATATGTGTATATGTATGTTTGAATGCACGTATGTATGTATACATGATGCAAGCGTGCTTCGCGTAACTACATCCATTCGTACACATGTACATATAGTAGGAGAGCCCATCAAACTAAACCGAGTAGAATAGGGGTCCCAGAGGCCATACATATATTTGGTGACGTCATGCATGGGGGAACACGAAATGGGCCTGCTGCCTCACCTAAAGCCAGTAAGGGCCCAAAAAAAAATATATATAAATTTTTTTTTTTTTGGGATTCGTGTTTGTCAGGAGTCCCGTATTCTGATTGTTCCTCGAGACAGGGGAGGGATTGGGCAATACGAAAAGGTAGTGCTGCAAGGGCCCCTGATTAGCGGGGTATCATCGAGGTCCTCAAAAAACCAATGCTCATCTGAAAGAGCATCAAATTCTGTGTAAGAAAAACCACTGCTGCATTTTCCAAACAGTGGTGAACATGGCTGCTGCAGCGTTTGAAATTCGCCCTCCTTGTCCAGTCATTATACACTTTTGACCTCGCAAAAATT
>NW_023458559.1:24995906-24997527 GCF_013731165.1 Rhagoletis pomonella | reverse complement strand
AAGATTGGTTATTCAAATATTTTGGTAATTAAAATTTTCTTTTATTTCGATTATCATACATACGATGTACATAGTGACTTTAAATTCTTTTTCTTAGAATCGTGTTTGTCTTCTTCCTTTACGGAAAAACGCGGCCGTATAATCGCACCCAGTGAAGGTGTGGAAACCGGGCAACGCTCGACATAAGTCCGGTCCTAACGCTGTGGCCAATTTTGAGCAATCGACCACCGATTTATCGAACATCCACACTTTCATCTCTGGGAATTTATGGATATTTCCCAAGAGAATGATGATAATATCTGTATCCGACGCTTTTATGAGTGCCCTAGATGTCGGTGCTGCTTTGGAAAGGTGAAAGATAATCCTCGTGTCCGCTTCATCGTGAGAGCACGTGTAATCAGGTTCTTGTGACTTCGCGACGTGGTTCCGATTGTTTGGTATGAAAAACAGCGATCATCGACTGCGATGAAAACCTTTTTGCTTCCAAGGATGGACGCTACACTGTCATTCGCCCAGTGCTCTAAAAATCGCACGAGTTCTTCCTTAAACTTACGGTTTCTTAGCTTTTCAAAAAGTCTGTCGGTGTGGTTTGATCGGTTCCTACGGTCGCAAAACAGAAAATTTTCTGTAGCACTTAGTGATAGCCATAATTCGCACTATTCTCATGAGTCCACGACAAGTCGCCGTATTTGAGACTGTAAATTTTGTTATATCCCCAGATTGTTTGCAAATAAAACAACGCATTTTAGATGGATGTGAAATGCATTGGGATTCAAAAAACGAACAGCGACACGACCGTTACGATTGGCTTCTAAAAGCAGACTGAGCAGGTATAATCAGTGTTTCCAGAATTTTTTTGTAGAGCATGCCCATATCAAGCCGCAGTTATCCCCAAAAAATCCCCATTTTTCTTTTAAATCCCTATTAAAATACCCTTTAGTAAGAAATAAAAAAATATGTATTCTCATTTGTGTTAGGTCACTTTAATTAAAGTTTTGAATACTTTTCTGTTACAAAATTTCACAGATTTATATATGTACATATATAAGATATCATTTGGGTATTTATGTATAACGGTTCATTATTTTTTATGGTTTTTAGAGACTTCGGCCCGAGGTTCCTATTCCCATTGCTGTCTGTGAATTCGTCAAATTAGTATTTTTTTTTGTGTTCGCTTGCCATTTTGTAATATTCTTTTTACACTAAATGAAGATCCGACAATTTTGACGCAAGCAAATCAGAAATATATGTGGTTCATTCGTGGATGCCAATCACAGCAGTCCTTTTACAATTTGATGTAATAAAGTGAGAGAAAATTGTTTGTTCAGCAAAAGCCAATCAAAGCAGGTATTTGCGCCGAATAATGCTTTGACAAAGAAAATCTTTGTTCGAGAATTTTTAAGGGCAGGCAGTAAAATATATGTATTTTAAACTCAATATGAATATTTAAATCAAACAAAAATCCCCATCAAATCAAACTTAAGTTGTAGGAAATTTGATTTTCTTCAAGTTTGACCTTATTTATTTATGCCGTAGATTTGAAAATGAACGAGATATAATGCAATATTTTGAGATTGTTTTAAGTTTATTTCGAAAACTATCAATCTTAGAAGAAAAATTA
>NW_023458559.1:24979259-24995806 GCF_013731165.1 Rhagoletis pomonella | reverse complement strand
AATTTTTGCGAGGTCAAAAGTGTATAATGACTGGACAAGGAGGGCGACTTTCAAACGCTGCAGCAGCCATGTTCACTGTTTGGAAAATGCAGCAGTGGCTTTTCTTACACAGAATTTGATGCTCTTTCAGATGGGCATTGGTTTTTTGAGGACCTCGATGATACCCGGAACCTACCGGCGAGGCGTCGCTTATCTCGCTGCAGCAACTGACACGGCTAATCAGGGGGCCTTGCAGCACTACCTTTTCGTGTTGCCCAATCCCTCCCCTCTCTCGAGGAACAATCAGAATACGGGACTCCTGACATACACGAATCCCCAAAAACAAATTTTTTATTTATTTTTTTTTTTTGGCCTTGACTGGCCTTAGGTGAGGCAGCAGGCCCATTTCGTGTTCCCCCATGCATGATGTCACCAAATATATGTACGGCCTTTGGGACCCCTATTCTACTCGGTTTAGTTTGATGGGCTCTTAGACTAATATGTTTGTATGGATATATTTATGATGAAGCAAACGGGACGGGGTTGATGTACTGATTGGCATATGTATGTACTTATGGACAGCAATGTTTTCATGTATGTACATATGTTTGAATGGTTGTATATATATTTGTACGTATGTACATATGTTTGTGTACATGTATATATGCACATATGTAGTACAAACGAAAACAAATCTAATAAGCTGCTCGTTGATATAAATGCAAACTGTACTGATTGTCAAAAATTAGGTGTTTGTTGTACATTTGTTCATGTTTGTCATTGCGCGTGTAATTTTCTAGAGTAGTTTTTTGCTCTCGATATCTCTTTGTATTAGGTGCGTTCGTTTAAAATCTCCAGTAAAAACCAACCAACAGCAAAATTCCGGCGAAACGTCACTAGTTCTCTCACAAGAGAAATATATCCAAAACAGTACTCGAACAGAAAATTTGCAGAAGCTTGCAAGTTAGACGAACAGCTGATATAATTTTTGTTTACATTCAAAAGTGTAAAATTTAAAACGTACGAATACTCATTACAAAGTGGTATCCTGACACAGTTTATTGATTAAAAAAATAACTACTTACTTCTTACAAGTTTAATTAGTCGCATTTTGTCATTTTTAACTTCCAAACCATCAAATTCAATTTTTTGATTTGCGTAAATTCAAGCCAGCTGTTTTTGATCAGCTGTTTTCCTGTTGGCAAATTGCTGTTGGCAAAAATTTTTCCAGCAGCTTCCCCTCAAAATGAAAAGTCACTTTTCTCTTTCAATTTCCCCTACTTTGAAAGTTTTGGTTAAATATGAACAATTAACAGCTACGCGAACGCAATTATTAACTCGTCCTTCGTTGGTATACTCTGATGAACTTATGAGTAGTCCACTTGCAAAGTGCGCTATGTAAAATTTTTTCGATTTTTAGTTTTTGGTGGATTACGTACCAGTATTTAAAGTAGTTTCATGTCCACTAACAACACAGTGCAAAATCTTTTTATATTCTGAAAAAATAGCATCAAATGTTAACTCTTCTTCCAAAAGTCGCTATCACAATTATTTATAAACTTTCAAAACTATACATCTTCTGATGAACTTAGAAAACTGCTTTAAGTCGTATAGACTGTTAATATTATCTTATGTCATGTTATGTTATGTTGCAATTTTATAAGGCTTTATTATTTTTCAGGTAATAATAAAAAAGATTCAATTTAAATGTTACTTGTTGTCGTAGTCGTTTTTTCAAATGTATGGCCAAGGTGTATTAAACAAGGTGGTGTTGGGGCGACAGCTGAGTTTTTCGCCGTGGAGGCCATTACGTCAAAATGATGTGTTTGTTGTAACTCATACCAATGACAGTATGGACATCAGCGTATAATTTGTTAGTGTAATTTTTTACTTATATACGGCCAACACCACCTTGTTAAATACGCCTTGTGTATGGCGTTCTATTATAAAATCACATAACGCTGTGTGCAAGTGGACTACTCATATGTGAGGATGATAGCAAGGCCAACTTATATAAGGTAGTGTTACAGGAGCAGTTGAAATTTTCGCCCGATGTTTCTTAAAGAAAGCCATAAACGTAGCGACCGTTGGTTCAACTTGGTGTTGTTTTGCTCTAGATTGCACCGTTTGTGGGCCTGTTGAATCAATTTATGTCTTGGTTGTATGAAAGATCAAAAAATTTTGATTTTCTGGCAAGTTGTACAACTTATCGCTACATTAATGGCCATGTTGTACAAACTCATTTAATTTGCGTTTATTTTGTACACTAAATAACCGAAAATGGATAACTCAGCCGAAATAGGTACGTGATTTCGTTGAATTTTATAAATGTGCGCCGAAACTATGAAATTGTAAAGATGAGATTTTACAACGAGACTGCTCGCAAAATTGCGGTGTTTGTGGGCAAAACGTCCAACTTGATTGCGGATTGATTTGAACCAACGTTTTCGGCTTGCATTATGTCAAAAGGATGTGTTTGTTGTAATTCATTCTGTCTTTTACTACCATTATACGTAGGCCAATTCATGAAATCATTTCATGCGTTTGAGTAGAAACTGAGTGCATGAATACAATTTCATGATTTCAATTAACGCGAAATAGAGTTTATGCACTTAGTTTTTACTCAGATCGATGAAATAATTTCGTGAATTGGACTACGAATACATGTGATACTCATGTTTTTAATTTATAAGGTAATTTTAAGTTTTTATACTCTTGCTACCACATGAATATGTATATGAATTCGTGATAAGAATATATGAATTCGCCTTGGAAGATAGAAAGCGAGTAAGAATAAATGCCGAACAAAGGAATTTGTCTTCATTCAGCTTAAATAAATGCATTTTGCAAACAAAAGTGCGTACGTTACTCAGTGCCTTGGTAATGGCGAATTCGTAAGGATCTATTGATTGCATTATAAACATTTTCATTTATTTGTTAAACATACAATTACTTCCATTACAACCCGGTCCTATGGATGCTAGAACCGCGTATTCATATAATGTGGTGTTACCGGAAAATGAATAAATAAATTATATGTATATCAGAAAATTAATAAGATGAAATCAAATAATTGTTTGATTTCTAACCAAACCTATGTATGTAACTCAATCGCCTAATGGTTTGCCGAACCGTAAACATATGTTTACACATCCAATTTCGTGAGTAGGTACCTGGTACTCACCCCTTTTTTAAGAAGTTTCACTTCTTTCATGTGTACGGTGTTACACACGCATTTTTTTTTTTGTATTTTTAGTTGTATTCATCTTGTTCTTACGACCACCTGCTCGGCAAGGCAAGCACAGTGTTCTACATTTCTTGCATGGGAACTCAGTCGTCGACCGCGGTATAGCCCTGTGCCGCGGAAAGGCCCCCGACAAGGTGCCTGCCCTAGCGGGGGTTAATCCCCTTTCAGACACGTCAAGTATTGAAAGCAATTTTTTCGCATTCTCTTTTGTGTTTTCTATTTGCTTTCAGACGCGTCAACTTTTATTGAATTCAAGTTCTTCTTTCTTTAAATGGGAAGCAACAAAAAGATCCAAAGAGACAAGAAAACTTGAAACGAATCGACGGTACGGAGGTATCTGTACTCGTCCTCTCTCTTCTCACCTCCTTCCCCTTGGAACGAGCTGACTTGAAAGCAAGACTTGACGTGTCTGAAAGCTGACTTAAATTCGCGAGAGTAACGTGAATTGGAGTGCAATGGGGTATAGTCGTTACGCTGGGTATGCAGTTACAGTTGCATGGCTATACTCAATCCCGACTCTTGCGTCCTCGTTCGCGCACTCTGGGCAACCTGAGCAACCCATGTGCGAGATGCGGTATCCAATCCGAGTGGAGACTTGGGTCACGGCAGAGAGAGAGGGAGCTTCGGTGGGGCCACTCCGACTTATTCGGTTTAAGGGCTCACTGAAGTCTGCAGCGTCTGTTCACCAGTAGGTGCGGCTGCAAGCGGTTCGCTATGTAAACGTGTATTTGGTTGCGAAACCACCCCCGTCCCAGCAATGGGTTTGCGCTGGGCTTGGGACCCGCCACGTAAAAATGTCCGGACCCTTAATGGGGAAGGTGCCTCTGCCCGGCTGGTTGATGTCCTCGTAAGGACAAAAGCTGACATCACCGCCATCCAAAAAATGCGTTGGACGGGGCAAGGCAAGCAATGTCTGGGGCCTTGCGACGTCTACTACAGCTGCCATGCAAAGGAGCGCAAATTCGGAGTTGGATTTGTGGTGGGAGAGACACTCCGTCGCCGAGTACTGTCGTTCACCCCGGTGGACGAGCGTCTAGCCACAATCCGCATCAAAGCGAGATTCTTCAACATCTCGCTCATCTGCGCCCATGCCCCGACGGAAGCGAAGGATGAGGCATCCAAGGATCTCTTCTATGAGCGCTTGGAGCGCACGTACGAGCGCTGCCCCCGTCATGATATCAAAATCGTGCTTGGCGACTTCAATGCCAGGGTGGGCAAGGAAGGGATCTTTGGAACCACCGTCGGAAAATTCAGCCTCCACGACGAAACGTCCGACAACGGATTGAGGCTGATCGACTTCGCCGGGGCCCGAAACATGGTAGTATGCAGTACTAGGTTCAAGCATAAAAAGATCCATAAAGCTACGTGGCTGTCTCCGGATCGAAAAACTAGAAACCAAATCGATCATGTTGTGATAGACGGAAGGCACGCTTCCAGTGTTTTAGACGTACGCACACTCCGAGGCCCAAACATCGACTCGGACCAATATCTTGTTCCAGCCAGATACGCACCCGCCTTTGTGCAGCAAAAAATGTGCGCCCAAATATGCAAGGAAAGCTTAACGTCGAAAAGCTGCAATCACAACAGACAGCCAGCGCTTTCGCTACTAGACTCTCACACCTGCTCTCAGAGAGCACTCATCAACAAACCGACATATACGAGCAGTGGAACCACATTTCCAGGTCATTAAGTACCGCCGCCGAAGAAGTAGTCGGATTTCAGCGAACCCGAAAGAACAACTGGTACGATGAGGAGTGTCAGGAAGCTGCAGAGAAAAAAGATGCCGCCTCCGGGGACACGCTGCGATCGGGCGCAACGCGCGCTATGTGGGACCGCTATAGGAATATGAAGAGGGAAGCGAGACGTATTTGTCGCAATAAGAAGAGAGAGGCCGAAATACGTGAGTGCGAAGAGCTTGAAATGCTGGCCGACAGGAAGAATGCCCGAAAATTTTACCAGAGAGTTAGGCGACTTACGGAAGGTTTCAAGACCGGGGCGTACTCCTGTAAGAACAATAATGGCGACCTAGCAACTGATGTCCAGAGCGTACTTAAATTATGGAGGGAACACTTTTCCACCTTACTGAATGGTAGCAGCACGGAAAGTTGTGAAGAACCCGAGCCCGCAGTCGATGATGACGGAGTCGACGTTCCACCGCCTGACTATGACGAGGTACGTATAGCAATAACGCGGCTGAAAAACAACAAAGCTGCTGGAGCTGACAGCCGGCCAGCTGAGCTATTCAAGTACGGCGGCGAGGAGTTGATAAGGTGCATGCATCAACTCTTGTGCAGAATATGGTCAGATGAACGCATGCCCGACGACTGGAATTTAAGTGTGCTCTGCCCAATCCACAAGGTGACCCCGCCATTCGCGCCAACTACCGCGGGATCAGCCTTCTAAGCATAGGTTACAAGGTCTTATCGAGCGTATTGTGTGAAAGACTGAAGCCCACCGTCAATGAACTGATTGTGCCTTATCAGTGTGGCTTTAGACCTGGCAAATCCACCATAGACCAGGTATTCACAATACGCCAAATCTTGGAAAAGACCCGCGAGAAAAGGATCGCTTTTGACAGCACTAAAAGAAGTTGCCTATACGCCGCTATGTCTGAATTTGGCATCCCCTCAAAACTCATACGGCTGTGTAAAATGACGTTGAGCAATACCACCAGCTCCGTCAGAATTGGGAAAGACCTCTCCGAGCCGTTCGCCACAAAACGGGGTTTCAGACAGGGCGACTCCCTTTCATGTGACTTCTTTAATCTGTTGGAGAAGATAATAAGAGCTGCAGAACTGAACCGCTCAGGAACAATTTACTACAAGAGCGTGCAATTGCTGGCTTATGCCGATGACATCGACATCATCGGTAACAAAAACCGCGAAGTCTGTTCTGCCTTTTCCAAGTTGGATAGGGAAGCCAAGCGAATGGATCTGGTGGTAAACGAGGACAAGACGAAGTATCTCCTGTCATCAAACAAACAGTCAGCACATTCGCGCCTTGACACCCACGTCACTGTTGACAGTTACAATTTCGAGAAAGTAGAGAAATCCAACGCAGAATCACTCTTGCCAACAAATTCTACTTTGGACTGAGTAGGAAATTCAAGTAAAGTCCTCTCTCGACGTACGAAAACCACGCTCTATAAGTCACTCATCATGCCCGTGCTGGTATATGGCGCAGAAGCATGGACAATGACAACATCCGATGAGGCAGGTCTTGGAGTGTTTGAGAGAAAGATTTTTCGGAAGATTTACGGGCCTTTACGCGTTGACGACGGCGAGTACCGCAGACGAACGATGAGCTGTAAGAGCTTTACAACGACATAGACATAGTGAAGCGAATCAAAATACAGCGGCTCCGCTGGCTTGGCCATGTCGTTCGAATGGACACCGACACTCCAGCTCTGAAAGTATTCAACTCGGAGCCCCCTGGGGTAGCAGAGGAAGAGGGAGGCCCCCACTGCGATGGAAAGATCAGGTGGAGAAGGACTTGGCTTCACTTGGCGTTTAAAATTGGCGTCAGTTGGCACAGAGGAGAAACGACTGGCGTGCTTTGCTGAACTCGGCCAAAATCGCTTAGGCGGTTACAGCGCCAAAAAAGAAGAAGCTCGGCCAAACACTAACATATGTGTAAGCGCCAATCTATTATTATATTATTAAATCAACCGAAAAACGTCGGCGGAAAAAACGCTGCCGCCGCAATTATGTGCCATTCCATATGTCTTTTTGAGTTTTAATTTTGACAGCGGTAAACCGTCGACCGCTTTACCGTCGTCCGCGGAATTTCTGGCTGGAGCTTAACCAAAACAATTTACATTGACGAAACGCACTCGCTATCGAATGCCGTGACCCCGAAATTAAATTTCGATACGAGGTACGTTCGATATCGAATGCCTCGATTCGGGCGCTGAATACTTTTTTCGCCACTTTTTTATCATATTACTAAGCAGATACAACCTTGTTGCGGTACCCGTATACCAATACCTCGCTTAGCGAACAGAAGTAACTTGAAGCGAGCAGAAAATTTAAAATCGTAAATATATGTTTTAAAAATTTCGGTGCCCACATATGTTCATATGTCCACCATAAGTGGTTTATTCCAGGGACCAAAAATAACTGTTATCTCGAATAAAAACGTCCGAATTTTGAAATTTAACGAAAACGTTGTTTCATAACAGTTATAAGATGAGAAATATTTTTTATTTCGCCGATAACAGTTATAACCAAACGTTTATTTTTTACGTTGTTTATTTTAAAGCTTTAATGCGTTGTTAAAAAATTAAATGTTTTGGGGAAAGGCAAAATTTTCTCTATCACATTAAATTTTAACGTTTGAAATAGGTTTGATTGAGGCCTTAAGCAAAAACTTTAAGGTTCAGTGCTACCCAGAAGATAATTTAGGTAGGCCTTCTTAAGTAAAGCCATTCTAAGAGGCCTACCCAAGAAGGGCTGAAAAAAGTGCTTCCTTGCATGATTTCTAGAAGGGCTTATCCATTTACATTTTACGCGAATGCATAAATTTATATTATTTAGCATGACAAATGAATTTCAATAAACATTTTAAGTTGCAATAACACATGTTTGATATAAACTGCAAGCAAAAATACTTCAAAGATGTATAGAAGTCGTTTTCTATATTCTTAAATTTATTTAATATAAAATAAAATGTCGAATTACAAATCAAAGTTGTTGCACGAATGAATTAGAAAAATATATACCAGGAAATGTATGCAACAAGCAAAGGTATGTTTAATTAATTATTTCTTCAAAGTTTATAGAGTTGCCATCTTAGCGAGACGAATAATGTAGTAGTCCTTAACCCCTACATCACTCCTCTTCCTAAAACAACAAAAGGTAATTGCTGCAAAGTCCCAGTATCGACTTCTTCCCTCGGAAAATAGGCCGGCTTGAGCCTATCAATCGAAACAGTAACCTGCTTTGTTCCAATCAGAATGGTGTACGTCTTCGGAAACTGTTGACCACTAAATATGGACCGTCATACGGCGCTTTAAGGGGTTTGTGAATGGTATCGTCCCGCAAAAACACATGGCTACAGAAGCGAAGATCCTTAGGGACGAAAACAGCAGACCTTCCATGTTGTGATGTTTGCGTTGGCCTTAATCGTTAAAAATGTTGTTTGATGTTCTGTAAAAAACTGTGCTCATCTGCTGGTGTTTCCTTTGGGCTTTCGAAGAATTCGCTGGGGAGTCGTATAGGCTGTCCATAAAGCATCTCGGCTATGGAAACCCCCAAGGTCCTCTTTGACAGCTGAACGTAGCCCTAGAAGAACGATTGGCAAAATGTCCACCCAATTAACGTCGGCCGTGTGACACCTCAACGCAGCTTTTAACACCCGATGCCATCTCTCTACTATGCCATTTGACTGTGGGTGATAGCTTGTAGTGTGGATGTGCTTGGCACCCAATAACTTTGCCAGCTCGCGGAAAAGGCTGCTTTCAAATTGTCTGCCCTGATCCGTAGTGATGAACTTGGGTACTCCGAATCTACTGATCCACCCGTTGAGTAGCTCCCTCGCAACCGTTTCAGACATCATGTCGGTGAGTGGGAAAACTTCAATCCACCTCGAGAACCTATCAACACAGGTCAGGCAGTACGTATAGCCTCGTGACACAGGGAACGGCCCAACAATGTCTACATTGACATGTTCGAAACGCCTACTCGGCACTGCAAAGGTCTCCAATGCACCCTTCGTATGTCGTGCAATTTTGCATCGCTGACATGCAGGACAACTGCGGACGCGTGCTCGTACGTCTGCACTTACCCCCTTCCATACGATACTACTTGTTATTAGCCTGGTCGTTGCTCTTGCTCCTGGGTGCGCGAGGCCGTGCGTGGCGTCGAAAACCACTTGGCGAAGAGTTTTTGGAACGTATGGTCTTATCTTCCCGGTCGAATCGTCGCAGAAGATTTCGATTCCTGTGCCTGGATGTTTGTATTTGACCAAATGTAAAGAAGTTTGACCATCATTGAGTAATTTTCTCAATTCCTCGCTCGCTTCTTGCTCGTCATGGAGTAGCTTCAAGTCTAATGGTGAAGGAGCTGCAAATGTCTCGATTCTCGACAGCATGTCCGCTACAAGGTTGTTTGCTCCGCTGATGTGTCGTATGTCCGTAGAAAACTGACTGATAAAATTCTATTGTCTTGTCTGTCGTGGGGATAACTTTTCCCAACTCTGCTCGAAGGCTTGAATCAGCGGCTTGTGATCCGTGAAGATGATAACTTGAGTCCCTTCCAAAAAATATCGGAAGTGCCGAATTGCCCTGTGTATCGCCAGCAGCTCGCGGTCGTACGTACTGTACCTACTTTCGGTTTCCGTGAACTTTTGGGGAAAAAACGCCTCTTTTGCGAGTCGTGTGTTGAGCTCTTCAAAAGCTTGTTCAGAGGCGGGTGACCACTTTAACTTCGTCCTGTCACGTTTTTTGCACGGACCCATCATCTCTGGAGCTGCGCTTCGACAGTTGCAGCATGTGGTAGAAATCGCCGATAAAAATTTACTGCGCCCAGAAACCGTCTGAGCTCGTGCACCTCCGTTGGCTTCTTCAAGTCGAGAATCCCCTGAACCTTGCGTGGTAAGGGTGCTATGCCTCTCCGCGATACCAAATGGCCCAAGAATTCTACCTCTGGTAAAGCGATCTGACACTTATCCATATTGATAACAAGGCCCCTCTCGCGATAGCGTTCGAAAAGCTATTGCAAATGCGTGACGTGTTCCTCCGGCGAAACTCGAGGCCACCAATACATCATCCAGATATGGAAAAGCAAATGATAACCCTGCGACCGTGTCGTCCATGACTCGCTGGAAGGTCTGGGCGGCGTTTCTAAGTCCAAACGTCATGTATTTGAACTCAAAGAGTCCAAACGGTGTCAAAATCGCGGTCTTCGGGACGTCCTTTGGATGCACCGGGATTTGGTGATATGCTTTTTTACAGTCAATGAAAAATCGTTCTGCCGTGTAAATCTCCAAAAAAATCTTGCATATGGCGTATAGGGTACTTATCCGGAATGGTTGTCGCGTTAAGCTTGCGGTAGTCCCCACATGGGCGCCAAGATCCGTTGGCTTTCTGCGCCATGTGCAACGGGCTAGACCACTGGCTTTTTGAGCGTTGACAAATACCTTTCTCCAACAGGTACTGAAACTCCTGTTTAGTTATTTTCAATTTCTCCGGTGAGAGTCGACGTACCTTCTGTACCACCGGGGCCCCTTTGGTTTCTATGAAACCTCAGTGAGGTCTACAAAGCGCGATAAAAGTTCGTGAAAAATGTTTGAACATTTTAACGTACTGATGTTTTGCGGAAGTTCCGTCATAAGGCAACCAATTTGTGAGTTAGTCGACCGATCGATAATCGCCTTATTTTTCATGTCCACGAGTATGTCAAATCGTTGGAGGAAATCCGCGCCAATAATCGGGTATGACACATCGGCGACGATGAACAGCCAAGTAAATTTTCGGTCGAATCCCAAATCTAACGTTATACTCCTCCTCCCATAAGTATCGATCTGAGTATTGTTGGCGGCGACCAACTTGATCGAAGAAGGTTGCACCTGATCATTGCGACGTCTGGGTACGACGGAAACCTCGGCCCCAGTATCAATTAAAAATTTTAACGATGAAGCTTTGTCGTGTATGTAGAGACGGCTGGAAAATGGATTAGCCTCCGTTGTAGCCGCTTTGAACGGAGGGCTAACTAGTTTTCCGAACGTGTTTGCGTAAAACGGCAAGGTGACCTGCATCCAGTGGCTCGATCACCGAAGGTACGGTGGTACCAACATATATAATCTCTAGCCAATTGTTCAGAACCCCCTCGTACAGTTGTAGTCGGCCGTAAGCGAGGAGCGCTGTTTCGCTCCACTTGTCTCATGCGTTGGAATCTATTACGGTTGTTTTGCTCGAGTCTGTCCAGCCTGTATTCAAGGTCAGCAATGGTGGCAACCTCCACGTTGCTGTTGTTAGACGCGTTTACCGCATTCACTACGTTGGTAGTAGTTACCTCCATTATGCTGTCGGCTCTTTTCACCAACACTTCTACATCCTCATCCAATGTCGTTAAGATTTGTTGCACCTGCAGAGGCAAACGCCGCAACCAAATTGACTTCAGTATACTCTTATCCAATCGATTATGTGCCAAATCTTTCATCTCCCGTAGTAACGTAGTCGGTTTCTTGTCATTTAATTCGCATGACTCAAAAAGTCGCTTAAGTCTTTTCTCTGTCGGCTCACCAAATTCAGCTAGTAGTCTCTCCTTTAACGCTTCGTACTTGCCTGTAGTTGAGGGAGATGCAATAATATCGCTGGCGTGCATTAAGATCGCCGAATCGATTTCGGCGACAACAGTGTAATACTTGGTATCGTCTGTCGTGATACCAGCGCGCGCAAATTGCGCTTCGACCTGAGCAAACCACAGACGTGGATCAGGTTTCCAAAACGGCGGCGGTTTAACAGCAAGGCGCCCCAAATGCAGCATGTTTTCAGCATCCATAAATCTGTCTTCTCCTTCGCTGACCATATTCATCGTCGGGGTCACCAGTTATAGAAGTCGTTTTCTATATTCTTAAATTTATTTAATATAATGAAAATGTCGAATTACAAATCAAAGATGTTGCACGAATGAATTAGAAAAATATATACCAGGAAATGTATGCAACAAGCAAAGGTATGTTTAATTAATTATTTCTTCAAAGTTTATAGAGTTGCCATCTTAGCGAGAGGAATAATGTAGTAGTCCTTAACCCCTACAGATGTATGATTTTTATAAATTAAAGAAGCAACTTTAAAAGAACTCCCCCAAAAGCCCTTCTGAAGTATGTCCTATAAAATCTCTTCTGGAAGGCCTTCCATGGGTAGCGAAAGAAGAAGCCCTTCAATTTTTGCCACTCCATACAAAAAAGAAAGGAATGTAGAGTGGAAGGCCTCTTGACTCTCAGGAAGGCCTTTCAGAAGGGCTTTTAACTCCTGAAATTATCTACTGGTTATTTAAGCAACCGTAACTTTTTATTCACTCGTTTAATCTTTCATCTCTATTTACTTAAAATTAGTATTTAGATAATAAATATTGGGTCATATAAATAAAAAGGCTCTGCGGATTTTCGTCACTATGTGGTTTTGATTCCCATACATATGTACACCTGACAACAAATCAAATTTCCAGAAGATAATTCAGGTTCAATCGAGAAAGAGCGACCAGAATTGGTCAACAGAAAAGGAGTTGTGTTCCATCATATTATTGCTAGGCCACACACATCTTTGATGACTCTGAACTAATTGACGGAACATGGTTGGGGAACTTTAATGCATCTCCCGTATAGCCTACACCTTGCACCGTCGCACTTCCATTTGTTTCGGTGTCTGCAAACCTCTCTGACTATAAAAAAAATTGCCAACCGATGAGCCGCCGAAAATCACTGGCCAAGTCTTTCGCCGATAAAACATAGAAATTCTACACCGATGGAAATATAAGGCTAACCGAAGAATGGCAAAACGTTATAGATAATAATGACCAAAATGTAAAATTGAGTTCCAATGAAGAAATTTTATTTCAAAAACTTTGTCAAAAATCCGCGGAGACTTTTCATATGACCCAATAAAATGTTTCATGCCAAAAGAAAGTGGTGGAGTACAGGCCGAGCGCATCGTCTTTTATATTACCTTATTAAAGTTGCCATTGTTTTTACCTATGTATTTTGCGATCGTTCCATTTTTCGTTACAATTTATTATTTATTATATTTTTTTGTATATAAAGAGCATGTGTGTTGTATGTGTATGTGTTTTGCCTTCGTTTATATTTTTTTTTAATCTGTTTCAATTAAATTTAATCAATATTAAATGAAATTACAATTAATAAAAATAAAGATAGGAAATACTAAAATTATACTTAGAAGTGGATGCCGTATTTGTAGTCCCTTGTTGATGTTTCTTCCCTTCCTTCACAACTCATCTTTAGTTTTGGATGCACGTTATGTTTTGCGATTTGTTATTGTTGTCATTAACATACATACATGTATAAATTGTTTTGAAAATGGATAGTTTCTTTATACAGCGGTTTTACATGTTTTATATTGTGTCCTTCTGATGTTCCGTTCTCTAAAATCGTCTTCTTTTATATCACTACGTTCAATGTTTTCAACAACCGCTAAACAAATGATAACCGCCTTAAATTGCTTGATATTGTTGCAGTTTGGATATGAGGGGAATTGGGATCAGTAGGATTTTGATTTCAGTTGATTTTCTTGCTTTCATTTTCGCTTTTTGTTTCTCTCTTTTATTCAAATTTTCATTAACTTTATGTTCAAATCAAAAATGTATTTTTTCTTTAATATATATTTATATATGTATGTGTATTTAGCGATTAGCATTCTTAAGCTGATTGGATAACCAATCGAGACCTTCATAGAGACCATCGCCGCTGGTTGCACACGTCGCCTGTATGTACCAATTACGGTTTCTGAGTGAGTGCAAACCGAGCTTGTCGGTGATTTCGGCCGCGTTCATTGCGTTTGGCAGATCCTAAAATAAAATATAAGTTTTTAGTATGCATTAGTAATCTTTACAAGTATTTAATGATTATGTATAACCACTTTAAATTGTCAATTTCATAAAATTTATTAGGTTTTAAGTAACCACAAAGTTATGACAATCTCTCACGAAAGAGAAAGCTTGAACTAATTAGAACCCATTAGAGCAAAACGTTCTAAATATATCGGAAATTGTTTTATTAAAATTTGTGTATATCAAATATATTGTGTTTAGAGGTTTCAATTTTTCAATACGGCGGATTACAAGCATCCCGACAAACTTTATGCAGTAATGAGTTAATAACGCCTGTTTTTCCTATTATTGGGATTATATTGAAGACGCATTCGTCTTTTTTCGATCGAAGAACTTTTGAAACGATTACCTAAAGGGTGAACACACCAAAACTGCGACACTTTGGGAAACTTATAACTCACCTAAAAAGGTTTCAATATTTTGAAACTCAAATGCCATGAGTAGACCATGACCTTAATTTCACGTAGGAGAAATTCCATTTGAATTTGATTTCTAGTTAAGTTAAAAATGGCAATCGAGTTAGAAATGAGATAAATTATTTTGCACGAGTTTATAAATAATCCGGCCTTAAGTGCGCGTAAACTTGCTAAAAATCTAAAATTGCACCATTCGGCAGATTGCAGGGTTTCGAATCTGTACAAGGAAGGTCTGGCAGTTACCAGAAAACCTGGAAGCGGGGGTGAGCATGGTCAAAGTGATAAAAACAGTGCTCGGAAGGTCCTCAGTGCGTTTTCGCGAGATCCGAAGATTTCGTCGCGTTCTGTTGCAAAATCTGTTTGTAAATCGCAGTCTTTCGTACAAAAGGTAAAGCGGAAAGCTTCATTGAGAAGTTTTAAAGCTCAAACAACTCCAGATCGAGACGCAAAGCAGAACGTTAAAGCTAAATCCCGCAGCCGGAAATTGTATGAATCCCAAATTACAAAATACAAATGCATTGCTATGGACGACGAAACCTACTGCTTTCAAAACTTCAAATATATTGCTGGTCAAGATTTTTATACTGCTGCAAGTCGTCAAGATGCCCCTGAAAGCTGTAAGCTGAAAACGAAGTCCAAATTTCCAAAAAAAATACATGGTTTGTCAAGGTATTTGTTCCTGTGGCCGTAAGAGCAGCCCTTATTTCACATCCGGGACAATGAACGCTCAAGTTAATCGGGATGAGTGCCTCAAAAAGCGTCTTTTGCCATTTATCAACAGACATGGTACTTGACCACTGTTCTGGCCGGACCTGGCAAGCTGCCACTATGACAAGGACACATTGCAGTGGTATAATGCAAACAACATCAATTTTATACCTCGCGCCTGCAATCCACCCAATAGCCCAGAGCTACGTCCTATTGAGGAATATTGGTCAATCGTGAAAGGGATATTGAAGAAGACGGGTGAAACAGTAAGAAATATCGAAGAATTCAAAACAAAGTGGTTGTGGGCGTCGCGTAAAGTCGATGATGCACTCGTGCAGAAGATGATGGCGCGTGTGCGACGAAACGTCCGATCACTTGTATATGTAGCAAATAATAACTAATATTTTAACATTTTAATTATATATAAACTTCAAAGTATTATACTACAAAAAAAAATATTTCAAAGTCTTCTTGTTTCTTTCTGGTAGTCATTTTTAAGTGTCGCAGTTTTGGTGTGTTCACCCTTTAGTCATAAATACTTTTAAAAAAGCTTCGATTTTGTCACCAGAAAAGTGTGTGAATCACAAGAGGGCGAGTTTCAGGGACCTGCTAATTCACTATTTGACTTTGAAGGAAAAAAGAGCAGCGGAAACTGAATATATAAATCTTTTAACTTTCCCATGGAATAACTTTTCTCAGAACCATTCCATTCGGCTCTGAAGAATTTTGGATAATTGCTTACGGAGTGAAAACCGCAACAGGCGATAAAATGTTTGGAAATATAAGTAAATTCATATTATTATCCTTGCCGTACTCATACGCTTTGTTGAGCGCGTTTTTTCCGTAATGAATTCAACAAAAACTAAGATTTGAAATAGGATGACGTTTTCAATATCAAACAGTATGTTATCGAGGTTGAATAGCTCAATATATGACAGCAACAGAAATGTAAATCATTCAGACACTAAAGGTGATTTTGAAGAAATTGTGGAAATAGCTGATCGCGCCTTATAGGTTTTTATTTAATTTTTAGCGCCGAGCTCTGAAAAGCAGATTGTGCGATTAATCAATTAATATGAGTTATAATAAATTTAATAATTGCGCAGTCCTATTGCAAAATGTGTTGAAACAAATATTTTTAAAAAGTATGCGTATTTTTAAAGAAAACTGTTTGTACATCACTATTATATAAGTGATTTTTGTTATTTATTATTACCCTCTGAAGGTATTATATTCGTTTTTGTTCTTAAAAACAATATTATAAAATGATCTCAATTTTAATATAAAAGATTTGTTAAATCGATTTCATGAATTTTATTTAAAAAAAAATGGCGATTCTTGGCGATTTTTTTTCAGAAATTGCGCTTTTTTTTAAACAATCTGGACACCCTGATCGTAATCGTCTTTGGGTTCCTATTCGTCTTAGTCCTAGCTTTCGTGTTCGCCTTTGTATTTATCATCGAATTTGTGTTCGCTAAAGTATTTGTCATCGCATTCGTCTTCGTATTTGTATTCGTCTTGGTCTTCGCTTTGGCTTCATGTTCGTTTTAGCCTTTGTCTTCGCATGTCCGAGTATTCGTCTTTGTCTTATTCTCAAGGTCTGATTATAACCACTTAACGTAACTTAGA
>NW_023458559.1:24976949-24979159 GCF_013731165.1 Rhagoletis pomonella | reverse complement strand
TATAGAGGTCGTTTTCTATATTCTTAAATTTATTTAATATAATGAAAATGTCGAATTACAAATCAAAGATGTTGCACGAATGAATTAGAAAAATATATACCAGGAAATGTATGCAACAAGCAAAGGTATGTTTAATTAATTATTTCTTCAAAGTTTATAGAGCTGCCATCTTAGCGAGACGAATAATGTAGTAGTCCTTAACCCCTACATACGTATATTTTTATCCACTGCTTTATATAAACGAGCAAAAAAGAATTTTTGTTGCCCCTTATCGAGAAACTTGGGTCCAAACGCATAACCCGACTCCTATAACTTTAACATACACGTGTAATCAAAGGATTAAACCTTTATTTAAAATAAATGTTTCAAATTATTAATAAATTCGGTTTGCACTACACACCTTTTTTTTCAAATTCGATGTGGGTTCTGCGCAAAAATACTGTGATATGCACAAGAAATATTGTGTACCTTTGACACGCGGAAGCCCCTCTTCTCCTGCTACACAGAAAGGAGAATTCTACTTAGTAAAAGTTATAATCCCTAAGCGCGGCCGAAGGCAGAAGCAAGCGCAACAGGTGATGGACCTAACAAAATGCATGTTTTCAATGGATTGAAAGAAGCTGTTATTGCATTAACTGGATTGGGAACCAGTTCTTCAGGCATAGGAGGAGTTCTGGCTTGTGGTTCAACAATTCAACCAGAAGCTGACATAGATGCGCCCATGGTTACTATGTCCGGCAGCTCCACATACCTTTGTGAGTCCATTGCCATAGAGCGCTCTTACTCCGCTGCTATAACTGCAAATGCATCAGAATCCATAATTTTCCTCAAAATATTTAAAATCAATCAATTTTACTATAAACAAGCACATGATGAGGTTTTTTTAATTATTTTCCACTTTGTTTTCCTTCATACCGCTGAGTTCGAAAACAACTGATACCTGGCAATGCTGCACATTTTTCCGCAAGGATTGTAGCATGTCGATTTTGCGTTTTTCGTAACGTAGCTACGAATTACGAATTACGACAATTCGGGTTCTAAAATAAGGGGGTATAGGTTCTTCCCCGTACGCAACGCGGGATCACACTGGTGCCCAAAACAGCCCAGAAATCATTCCCTTACTCAACAAAATGGGTAATAGAGAGCGAAAATTGGAACGTACTGGATCGTAAGTGTCTTCTTCTTCCTGCCCGAAACAGCCCGGACTTTTTCTCAGGGTAAAAATGGATGAATGTCAAAGTGCATATGAGCTGTTTTGTGTTTACATGTTGCCTGCATTTAATTGGTGCTTTTGAAGAATAGTGAATGGCATGTTGATGTATTTTTAATTTTTATATATTTAAAATCCAATCTGTGAAATAAAAACATTCAATTTCCAAGTTTTTTGCATTGCAGTGACAAAAACAAAAACTACGTGAATAAGCTGTTTCCCAAATTCTGGGTACGAAATGTGGTTTGTTGCGTTCCCGTATTTCTGGACTATGTTCCACTTTTGAGAGCAAACTTTTCGCTTACTCTCTAATTACCGGATCCGGTCTGGATTGTTAGGGAAAGAACCTTATATTTATTCCCAATAAACACCAAAAACATATTTCTCCATGGAGATATTCATAGTTCTCAAGTAGATATCCAACATCATTCTCCAAGTCATCTCTAACCGACGCGCATATACGTAAAAAGTGGTGTGATACGAATTTTTAATTATAAAGTGAAAAACTAAAGCTATATAGAGGGGAAAACTACCAACGAAAAGTAAATAATCTTCAAAGTATCCTCAAATATTCTTGAAAGAAAATAAAGCGCGAAGTGAATCAACTGGCAAAATTACTGTCGGACTGTATACTGAGAAGTGAATTATTGCAATACGATATTGATTAACTACATAATACCAAAGGAGTAATAAAATGAAAAATTAATATTTAAATTCATCTATATGTCGTTTCAATCAAAAAGGTATAAGGTATTTTACTAATTCAATTTCAAGAAAAATGCCCTTTTTGTTGAGAACGCTATCATCCTCCACTTGAGGTACTGTTGAGAAACAACGTGGGAGATTTGAGAAATACCTTAGTTCTCAACTTAACCTCAAGTTGTGCTCAAACCTAAATGTTTATTGGGTTTTGATTTGTTTCTGTCAAAGCAGCTGATAAAGAACTTCGAATTTCACTACTTTAGTTGGCAACGCCGTTGATGTTGTTGTTGTTGTTGTT
>NW_023458559.1:24974173-24976849 GCF_013731165.1 Rhagoletis pomonella | reverse complement strand
CAAGTGGCTAGAGAATATATATGTTGGTACCACCGTACCTTCGGTGATCGAGCCACTAGATGCAGGTCACCTTGCCGTTTTACGCAAGCACGTTCGGAAAACTAGTTAGCCCTCCGTTCAAAGCGGCTACAACGGAGGCTAATCCTTTTTCCAGCCGTCTCTACATACACGACAAAGCTTCATCGTTAAAATTTTTAATTGATACTGGGGCCGAGGTTTCCGTCGTACCCAGGCGTCGCAATGATCAGGTGCAACCTTCGATCAAGTTGGTCGCCGCCAACAATACTCAGATCGATACTTATGGGAGGAGGAGTATAACGTTAGATTTGGGATTCGACCGAAAATTTACTTGGCTGTTCATCGTCGCCGATGTATCATACCCGATTATTGGCGCGGATTTCCTCCAACACTTTGACATACTCGTGGACATGAAAAATAAGGCGATTATCGATCGGTCGACTAACTCACAAATTGGTTGTTAAAATGTTCAAACATTTTTCACGAACTTTTATCGCGCTTTGTAGACCTCACTGAGGATAAAACGCCCGGAGGTACGCTATGTAACGTTCATCATTTCATAGAAACCAAAGGGGCCCCGGTGGTACAGAAGGTACGTCGACTCTCACCGGAGAAATTGAAAATAGCTAAACAGGAGTTTCAGTACCTGTTGGAGAAAGGTATTTGTCAACGCTCAAAAAGCCAGTGGGCTAGCCCGTTGCACATGGTGCAGAAAGCCAACGGATCTTGGCGCCCATGTGGGGACTACCGCAAGCTTAACGCGACAACCATTCCGGATAAGTACCCTATACGCCATATGCAAGATTTTTTTGGAGATTTACACGGCAGAATTTTTCAGTCATTGACTGTAAAAAAGCATATCACCAAATCCCGGTGCATCCAAAGGACGTCCCGAAGACCGCGATTTTGACACCGTTTGGACTCTTTGAGTTCAAATACATGACGTTTGGACTTAGAAACGCCACCCAGACCTTCCAGCGAGTCATCGACGACACGGTCGCAGGGTTATCATTTGCTTTTCCATATCTGGATGATGTATTGGTGGCCTCAGTTTCGCCGGAGGAACACGTCACGCATTTGCAACAGCTTTTCGAACGCTATCGCGAGAGGGGCCTTGTTATCAATATGGATAAGTGTCAGATCGCTTTACCAGAGGTAGAATTCTTGGGCCATTTGGTATCGCGGAGAGGCATAGCACCCTTACCACGCAAGGTTCAGGGGATTCTCGACTTGAAGAAGCCAACGGAGGTGCACGAGCTCAGACGGTTTCTGGGCGCAGTAAATTTTTATCGGCGATTTCTACCACATGTTGTAACTGTCGAAGCGCAGCTCCAAAAGATGATAGGTCCGTGCAAAAAAAGTGACAGGACGAAGTTAGAGTGGTCACCCGCCTCTGAACAAGCTTTTGAAGAGCTCAAAACACAACTCGTAAAAGAGGCGTTAATTACATCCCCGGTGAGGAGAGCCACCATCGCGCTGTCGACAGACGCTTCCGACGTTGCAATGGGCGCCGCACTTCAACAGTTAACTGATGGCCAGTGGAAACCGCTGGGTTTTTTTCCCAAAAGTTCGCGGAAACCGAAAGAAGGTACAGTACGTACGACCGCGAGCTGCTGGTGATACACAGGGCAATTCGGCACTTCCGATATTTTTTGGAAGGGACTCAATTTATCATCTTCACGGATCACAAGCCGCTGATTCAAGCCTTCGAGCAGAGTTGGGAAAAGTTATCCCCACGACAGACAAGACAATTGAATTTTATCAGTCAGTTTTCTACGGACATACGACACATCAGCGGAGCAAACAACCTTGTAGCGGACATGCTGTCGAGAATCGAGACATTTGCAGCTCCTTCACCATTAGACTTGAAGCTACTCCATGACGAGCAAGAAGCGAGCGAGGAATTGAGAAAATTACTCAATGATGGTCAAACTTCTTTACATTTGGTCAAATACAAACATCCAGGCACAGGAATCGAAATCTTCTGCGACGATTCGACCGGGAAGATAAGACCATACGTTCCAAAAACTCTTCGCCAAGTGGTTTTCGACGCCACGCACGGCCTCGCGCACCCAGGAGCAAGAGCAACGACCAGGCTAATAACAAGTAGTTTCGTATGGAAGGGGGTAAGTGCAGACGTACGAGCACGTGTCCGCAGTTGTCCTGCATGTCAGCGATGCAAAATTGCACGACATACGAAGGGTGCATTGGAGACCTTTGTAGTGCCGAGTAGGCGTTTCGAACATGTCAATGTAGACATTGTTGGGCCGTTCCCTGTGTCACGAGGCTATACGTACTGCCTGGCCTGTGTTGATAGGTTCTCGAGGTGGATTGAAGTTTTCCCACTCACCGACATGATGGCTGAAACGGTTGCGAGGGAGCTACTCAACGGGTGGATCAGTAGATTCGGAGTACCCAAGTTCATCACTACGGATCAGGGCAGACAATTTGAAAGCAGCCTTTTCCGCGAACTGGCAAAGTTATTGGGTGCCAAGCACATCCACACTACAAGCTATCACCCACAGTCAAATGGCATAGTAGAGAGATGGCATCGGGTGTTAAAAGCTGCGTTGAGGTGTCACACGGCCGACGTTAATTGGGTGGACAATTTGCCAATCGTCCTTCTAGGGCTACGTTCAGCTGTCAAAGAGGACCTTG
>NW_023458559.1:24970703-24974073 GCF_013731165.1 Rhagoletis pomonella | reverse complement strand
TCTATGTTCTAAGTTACGTTAAGTTAATTTGCCATAATCAAGCTTTTAGTCTTAACCAGGACCATAACAGTTATACGTTTTGTCGCAAAAACGTTGCTCCAAAACAGTTATTAGATGATAAATCTCTATATCGGGCCCTATTACACATATATGGCGACTGGGGTCTAGATACTGGTCTAGTGTCCATGGCCAGCAGTATCGTACTTTGTATTATGTATAGCGAAAGCGTTGCCTGATAACAGTTATTTCACTGTCTCACTTTGGTTTCCATAATCTTTATCTTGTTCTCCATACCCGTCTTCATCAATATCTTACAACGTATATTAGACAACGTAAAAAATAGACCTTATCAAGCAACGTATAAAATAAACGTTGGTAAATAATGGCCCTATTATATAGGGCGACTGGTGTCTACCCAATAAGCACAACGAATTCGCCTCGAATTTGAGACTAGCTCATTTCCTCTGATAAGATACTATACATCGCGACGATAGATCGGCTTATTCGAATTCGTAGGAGAGTCACCTATCGTTAGCGAATCGGGTATTACTAGTTTTTCGAATCGTTGGAGAATCCAGAAATTTCTTTCTTCGAATCGCTGGCGAATCGAAAATATTTAATTTTCCTAATCGTTGGAGATTCTAGAATTCTTATTTTTCGAATCGTTGGCGTTTCGAGAATTATTGATTTTTCCACTCAAGATTTCAGCTCGCTGGTGCTTTGAGATTGCAATATTTTTCGACCCAAGTTTTATAGGATTTAAAAATCTAACTATCTGAAATTAAATCTATAATATAAATAAACAAAAGGTAAAAAAATGCAATAGCAACAGAGAATGTTTCGTTTTCTAGGGATATCAGAAAATGTGTAGCAAATAATTTAACATTAATTAGCACCACTATATGTAAATACCCGTTTCACGAAATAACCAAGGTTTTACAAATCAGTTTAAATGCAGATATTTACTTTGTTCCGCTGCTGCATTAAGTAAAGCCGGCTTACTAAAATAAAATATAAAGAAATTGTATTTGTTTTATTTTCCTAACAAATAATATTTTCGAAAAAACTATATTTTTTTGATTGTGCCTCGAAGACGATGCAATAAAAAATCTTTCGAGAAAACTGATTTACTCGAGCTCGCATCGAATTGGAAACGAGCTAAAAAAATATATTCGAGAAATATATTTTCTCGAGTTCGTCTCGAATTCGATACGATGCCATCCTCGTTTTTGTGTTTATTGGGTAGTAGCCGGCCTAGTAGTCATGGTCTCAACGTGGCACATTAGGTCAAATGATACATTTGGCTGTGCGAAAGTCCAATTTCGTAAAGGCAGTTTTACATTATTTTTTGTTGCCATTCTGTAGAGAATACTCCAAAATAACAGAAACTTCACTTAGTTTTTGTAAAATAAAAAACACCGTTATACAGTAATAAACCAAAGTTACACTTTCAAAACGTTATTGATACATTGTTTGCGCAACCGGTTTATTTTGTAAATTTCAAGTGCATTGTTTTTGTAAAGTTCGAATAACTAAAGGAAAATTTTAAATGGGGAAAAAAACTATATCTAAGTGAGAACCTATGTCCCAATTTAAAAAAGTGACTTTTTATCATTTGTTTGCAAAAAACTGACTTATTTGCATAACCTCAAAAATTTTTCTGATTTATTTCAATTTATGATTTTATGTAAGCTTTTACAATTTTGTTAACTTTCGGCAAACAAAATGGAATCGGAAATGGATAAATTAAGATGTAATGAGTTCAATTTATTTTACTTAATTTGCCGTTTTTAGCCGTTTTCATGAAAAAAGGTTTTTTGTGGGCTATCATGCTATCACAAAAGGCAAGTTGTTTGAAGTTTGGCTGATTGGATGTTCGAAAAAAGAAAAGCCTTTTTCGGTTGTCAACCATGTTGAAAAAAAATTTGGCGCTGCTGATATTTGCGAAAGTTCCATGAAACTCTTAGAAGAAAAAAACGCGTATTTTTTGCAATTATTTATCAAATAAATATGAAAATTATGGGAAACAATTTGGAAAGGATGCTAAAATATTTATATCTGAAAACATTGCGTTTCTTGCTGATGAGGTTCTTTTCGAAATCAAAAAGCCAACTGTGTCGACCATCAGCCGGATTCTAACTTTCGCTATCGCTAAAGTGCTAAAATATGATAGCCAACCTTTTTCCGAATTTTTAGCTATCTCCAAAAATATCTCCAACATTTTTTGGTGATAAATAATCCATTTTAATGGTGATAAATAGTGAAAATGGAAGTATGTGATACCAAAAAAAAAATAGCAGCCTCAATTTGCATTACATTTCATCTCCTGTAGCGTAGCCGAGGCTATGTTACAAATACACTAGCGCCTTCGCAAAAAGGCAAATCCTTGAGAGAACTCACGGACTGAAATTTCCAATTTTTTTTACTCAAAGTGAATAGAGCTTTGAACATTCTTTTAACAAATTAGTTATATAAACATTCGTATTCTTTTCAGGAAGTTACCAGCGATTTTCGGCAAATGTGTCACAAAGCAGCATTTGTATTCTGAATATAAATAGATAATATCGGTGGAGAATTTGGAAATACTGAAACCTCAAGTGAAAATGAAGTGATTTATGAAGACAAACTGCTTTAGGAATCTCTCCTCAAGACATATCTGCGAGACATGTAGTAAATATTTTTCTTTTTTAATTTAGGAATTTCGATAATGCCATAACTAATCGCTAGAAGAAACCATTTATGTACATGTGACCATACTTATTTTATTATATAGCTCATTTTAAAGAGGAGCGGGTTGTGTATGATAAGAAAATAACTTGTGCCAAAACCAAGCTAATTGGACAATGTTTTTGAGTAAACCTAAAACATATACTCATCATTTGAACATACAAAAAAGCAGTAAGTTCTGTTTTACGAAAGCCAAGTCTGTTTAACATTTTATTTACTGCCTTTACACTTGTTTTAACGTTTTCTATCTTTTTACATTTAAATAATGCAATATTTTAGCTGCTATTAATTTCGCACAGAAAAAGTAATCATTTGATCTAATGTGCGTGGTCTAGTAGTAGTAGTAGTCACGTCAATAGCGACAAAACTAAATAGCTCCGTCGGAAAGCTTTTACAGGGGAGTTTTGTATATTTATTTATATGGTAATTGCGCGCATGTCATTACTTTTCAATAATTTGAATATATCTTACAATTAAAATAATGCAAATGCAATTATTACATATGATTTACGACAATTACGATTACGACAATTTCGTCAACGACAATTTTAACCCCCGATAATGACAAACTTTTCCAATGGAATTTCACATGGAATTGAAGAGGT
Source organism: Rhagoletis pomonella (assembly GCF_013731165.1). Taxonomy (NCBI): domain Eukaryota; kingdom Metazoa; phylum Arthropoda; class Insecta; order Diptera; family Tephritidae; genus Rhagoletis; species Rhagoletis pomonella. Next base: position 24,970,741 of record NW_023458559.1, on the reverse strand, counting down.
TGTGACAAATGTTTTTATGAAACAAAACACTCACCAAA
>NW_023458559.1:24967743-24970603 GCF_013731165.1 Rhagoletis pomonella | reverse complement strand
TGAAGAGGTTGTGACAAATGTTTTTATGAAACAAAACACTCACCAAAGTGTCAAATTTCCACTGAACATGGAAAATGCTTGTCTTTACAAAACTATCACTGCCACTTTATGAAATAGGCCTCTGGTAATGTCACGTTAGATAGTTTGGCTGGTTAAACATAAAGCAGAAAAGATTTCTACATTTAAAAACTTGGAAAATTAACCTTAAATATTTCCAATATTACTACAAAAACTTATATACAAAATCGACTTCTGTTTTTTGTAACGTCACGCCAGCGCGTATGTTTATTAACCCCCCTATTATGAATTTATACGATGCACGATAAACGCTTGCATTCTGTTATTCTCTATTACGAATCGATGTTGTCGTATGAAATCCGATAGTTAGCGTAGCTGATTTGTGCTGGTTCGCAAGTAAAAGTGAACAAAAACAACAGCCATTAACAACAATACACCTGTCGAGCGTATGAAAACGATAATACGAGAACTGATTTCATACGATACGCTTGCAAGCGTTTACCGTCTATCGTATGAAAATTCATAATAGCGGGGTGGTATCTTTTAATCGCTATCACCAACATAATTTTTTTACTGAATTGGGCCACTTAATTGCTATGCAAATCTAGATCAGAGGTTCCCGGACTTTTTTCCTCGCAGATCCCTTTCAAAAATTTACTGGTTTCGGTAGACCCCGTGCTGATACATTTCTAAATATTCCCAAAGCTCGTAAGCAAATTAAATGTGAAGATTAGATCTAACTATGTAAATTTGCATCGCGGGTGAATTCAAAAACTAAACTCGGAGTGCCCAAAATAAAACAAAAATATTTTCTTGTGTTCTATTTATAAAAATAATGTGATTACACACTTGCAGGTTTTAAAAAATAGAGCTCGTAAATCCATCAAAATACTCTCTCGCTCTGAGGAGTTATTTACATTATCTTCACCATAAACTCATCAAATGTTCGGCTCACTCATGACTTTGCACGTGGAGTATTTGTAAAACAGTTTATTTGTGTTAATGGCATAATTTTTATTTTTATCGCTCCGAGTTTTAAAGTGAGGCGAAAAATGTTTATCACTCACATTTTTAAAACACAAAGCTTAAAACAACAAAAGTTTCCACTCATCGCACCGTCTCATCGCCTTCAAGGCAATATGGGCAAATGGACTTGTCATTTACGCCTATCACAGTCAGGTGTTTGTGCCACGTGAAGTGACCAGTCAGCAGTCCAATAAGTTGTCTGCAGTGTCGTTTGCTCAGTGCAAAAAGTTAGATAGATCTTCTGAGATTGGAGGCAACATGAGGTTTGCCCACCTGCATCCCCTCGGTGCCTCCTAGTCATTGCTAAGCGAAGTATTCACCCAGTTTATGATGGTGGCTTCGATGGCCGAAGGTGGGAGTCCTAAAACTGGTTGCGGACCGAGGAATGCCTGGTCTGAGCCAACTCTGGCCAAATGGTCCGAAGTGACCTGGCACCCAAAGTAAAGCAACCTCGTTATGTTCACCAGTCGAGACTTGCATTGCTGACCTAGTTTGGAAGTACTTAAATAGAGGGCTGGTCAATGCCCTAACTGCAGCTTGGTTGTCACTGCAGACACGTAAACTCCTTCCACCTATGTTCCACCACGTAGTCCATGGCTTTGATGATTGCAATTACCTCAGCCTCGAAGACCGAAGCATATTCCCCAACAGAAAAGTGAAGCTGATCCCCATTAACGTAAATTAATGTAAACTTGCTTGCTGCTACTCCTGTGACTACTTCCATCACATCGCGTGCTTATACAGCTAGCAATGGAATTTCTAATACAGCTAGCAATGATATTCCTGCTGTTGACAAAACTTCTTTAAACGCTTCTTTAGGTTTTCCATCTGTCAACCAACCAGCTGATGTGCCACCGCATAATTCTAAAAAAAGTGGTGCCGGTAGCAATAATAGTAGTCATAGCGGTAATAATAATAACAGCCTAAGTAAACCACTTTTTGTGGAGTCGGACACGAATTCCGAGATTAAAGTAGCTGAACGCCTCAAATGGCTGTATCTCTCGCCCTTCTCAACTTCGGTCACAGCTGATAAACTAAAGGACTATGTAGCCAGACGCGCCGGGATTGATAAGAACTCTATCTTTTGTCACTGTGTGATTAAGATGGGAGTACAGCTTAATACTCTGACAAGTGTGAACTTCGAATTAGGGGTACACGCAAAACTTATCCTAAACTGTTATTGTCTGAGCTTTGGCCCTCGAATGTAGTTGTACGCCCCTTTCGTTTTTTTTTCAAAACGAAACCGTCAGCAGATATCCAACAGCCATTGACCGGCTCATCAGGAGATTGTAGTCACCTTATAATCTACATGCATAATGTTTCTGGACTAAAAACTAAAAGCCGCACTCAGAGTCGTTTAATGATTACTTAAGGTGTCCATCAGTAACGATTTGAAAAAATTCCCTCTCAGAGTCAGTTAATGATTCGTTAACGGCATTTAATGAACATTAAAGTTAAGTGAACAAAAACCTTTACTTAACTTTTTAACGAATGATTTTGATATTTTTTGTTTTCTTTCAATAAATTTCAATTTCGATAACGTTGCTGTATCAGTGGCAATCATGGTACAATAAAACAGGTAGAAGCCAATTTGACGTCAAACCTACAAAAGTCAAAGTTTTCGGGAGAGTAAAAATAAAAATGAGCGTGTGTAAGGAAAAATAAAAAAATACATTTCACTGGTTGACGTTTTTAAGTATATTTGAAGTTTATTCTTATTTATTTATTTTCTTTAGTTAAATTTGATAAAACGTGTGTGTTGTTTTCTGTTTGGTGAGTGTTTTGTTTCATAAAAACATTTGTCACAACCTCTTCA
>NW_023458559.1:24959577-24967643 GCF_013731165.1 Rhagoletis pomonella | reverse complement strand
TTTGTAATAAAAGCGTGTTTTTAGTTTTTTTAACTATAATATTATTTCTTTCACTTTCTGTTTTTAAAATTTTTTTAGTTTTTCCTGTTTTTCATTTCGTTTAGTTTTTAGAAAACTTCTTGCTAAGCGATAAATATAATAACACTATTAGCACATCTGTCAATTAGTTATTCGAAAAACAGAAAAGGGCTTTCAAGATAGTTGCTGAAATATAACGATTTTTGTCTCTTGAAAGACTGAGGTGAGTTGAAAGGCAGATGCCAGAATTGGCCTGTTATTGGTCTTGTTTGTCTTTTAGCTAACAATTTAGTTAAACTAAAAAAAAGTTGTTTTCGTTTTAAAGCAATAAAATCTATACACCAAAAGAAAATTAGATCAAAAAAGCTAAAAAATTCAATACAGTTAGTTTATAAAATTAAATAAGAAATAAAATTATAGTTAAAAAACTAAAAACACGCTTTTATTACAACAAGAACTAAAAAGTATAAAATAATTTATAGATATAGCGATTCCGTTTACGAAGAATAGGAAGTTCCCTAACTTGATTTAGTTTAACTTTTTTAAATTAGCTAAAAATAGGATTAAAGTGATTGGCCCGTAGTCATAGTCAAAATAAATTCCACTGTAAAGTTAGTTGCAGCATATTAACATAATTTTTAATGTGATATCTGTAAAAAATTCCAACAAACTGTACAGTGGACTTTATTTTGACTATGACTACGGGCCAATCACTTTAATCCTATTTTTAGCTCATTTAAAAAAGCGGATATATTTCTTTTCGCGCAAATAATATATGTTCCAAATATGAACCAAATCAGACTATAAATGCGGGTTTTACAAATATCTCGACTCCTGCGCCACCTAGCGGATTAAGTCATCTTTTATATTGCATTGTCCTCGAGTACTGAGCTAAGTTTGAAGTTTCAAGTCTGTAGCTCATCGGGAAGTTTGTTAAATATTGACTGTAAAGTTCCAGGTCATACAAAGATACATACATACATACATACATACATACATACAAAAAATGAAATGAACAAAATGAAGGGCCGCAACTGACCATACATAAATTTTTTATTTCATAATTTTTAACTCTGAGAGGAAAGATTAATTAACAGATTTAACGATCATTAGTTAAGTGCCCGGTAGAGCTAAGGAACGTTTCTGAGTGCGGCTGTAAGTCTCAGCTTATACACCTATTTTGCTCCCATCTAGAATACGATGTTATTGTCATAGCAGAAACTTGGCTGAATAATGACTTTTTAGCGAAGAATTTTTCGATTGTAAACTGTATGTCTTTCGTAAAGATAGGAGTCATAATCTAACTGGGTGTTCAAGAGGCGGCGGCGTTCTCATTGCCATACAATGTAAGCACCATGCCCTTGTGATTGCGCTTGAAAATCAAAATGCGCTACTCGATCAAATCTTTGTGCGAGCCAGTGCTTCGTATATACCACCGAATAGTAGCCATAGTCTTTACGCAGCTTATGTCGACAATATAACCTCTCTTGCTTGGAGTAAAGCTGGTGATGATCATCTTTGAGTGCTTGGCGACTTTAACCTCGGCAATGTTACCTGGTCAAACACCATTTCCAAATCGTCTCTTATTGCTTGTGATGTAAATAGTCATAGTGAAACTTACCTAGCGGATAGCTTTTTAAGTATCGATCTTATGCAAAGTAATGGTTTCTCAAATAAGCTTGGTTGGGTTTCAGATTTAATTTTCCTAAGTAAAACTGTAAATTTCTCCGTGTAAGAATGCAACTTTCCTATATCCAAGCCTGATACTCATAATGTGCCCCTAGTTGTTAAACTTTAATTTTATCAATATGCTAAGGTTTGTGACGCTAGTTTTAATTTGTCCTTTAACTTTAACCCTCAAACGGGTAAGTCCGTCCCAAAACGGTATTCGCTTTTTTTTCCTTCAGTGTCAAACATAATTACTTTTCGTGCTTAAATTAACGGTAAATGTGTGCAAATTACTGTGCTTGACATTTCGATACTCAAATGAGTGCACTTCGACAACGCATTTGAGAGCTGTTTTCAGTGAAGTGCGAGCAACGAATCAAATAGCGTCTGAAATTACTTTGCGATTTGTGTTTTGTTTAATTTAAAAAAGACACAGTTATAACAAAGCAATTGGTTTCATAATTTTACGGTAAGTACCTTACATATTGTATTTGAGTTATATAAAATGTTTGAAGTGAAACAATATTTGTAAGTGAGATCTGGAAACGAAATAGGCAAGACCGTAAAATATGGATCGTTCTGAGAGTTATTATAAAAAGAAAATAAATTTGGCAGAATTAACGGATGAAGACTTGATGGAATTCATCGATTCAGTGGAAGTCGAAGACGAAACTTTTAGCAGTGACCCAGTCTATGTCGTTGATAATATTGAGTATAATAACTCAGCTGAACAAGTGATTGAAGAATGCATGAATGAAATTGATGAGGCTGAAAATACGGATGCATTTATTACGGAAGAAATGAATTTATCACTGAATATCAGTTCAATTGAACAACCAGCAGCTAATTCAACATTAATTTTTGATGAATCAGTTGGTTTGCAAAAAACCTTTCACATCCTCAGCGGCCAAAACAAATGGACCATTAAAATCCGCCAAAAGGCCCCGATCACCATTGCCAAGCAAGTGGACCATCAGTTCAACCTACTTTTGGTGGCTTCATTGGAGAAAGTAGAAGCCGAAGAAGAACAACAGTACAACCTTCCACAATTCCGTGAGGAAATAGCTGCTTGTCTTGTTTCCTTCAAAGAAAAACGGCCTGTAGGTAGACAATTATCTGTACAAGGAATCGATCACTCGGTATCTCAACAGCCTGGCCCCTCAGTGATTGGAAGAAGAGCTGTTCATCAAGTTGATGATGTTCGATGGCCATGATCATTTCCCAATTTGGATGGATAGAAAAGGAAAAAAAAAAACGGTGCAAATATTGTAAGAAATCAGACACATAAGTCACTTGTTCCAAGTGTGACCTTCACTTATGTTGCACAGCTGATAAAAATTGTTTTTGGGATTACCATCACAAAAATTAATAATTGTTAGGATGAGACCAGTCGTTCCTTACCCTAGTCATGTCTCGAACTCAAATGAAAATGATTAATTTTAAGAAAATGGCCTGAATATGTTTCCTAACAAAATTGACTTAAAAACATGTCTACATAATTGCAATTTTATTCACGCGCAAGCCGGCCGGACCGTCTTGAGACGGTGTTGACTATTTCTCACATAACAATTATTCCACACAAAATTTTTATCTGAAAACTCAATCTCAAGGATATTTTTCCAATATTTACATGCACAGAAAATATCAGCTTGATCTGAGCATTTCTACGGGTTTGCCCGTTTGAGGGTTAAATTATGCGATTTCTCGAAACTGAACAATCTTCTGTTGAATACCAACTGGGATAGCTTGTTTTACCAATGTAATGTCTTTGAGTGCTTTGATATCTTTAGATCCACTGTAGTGGGCATTTGTAAAAGGACTGTTGCAGTCTTAACAAAGAAACAATATAAAGTGCCCTGGCACAACGCAAAGCTGATGAAACTCCGAAAATAAGAGGAACAGGTATCTTCGCAAGTTCAAAAAAACCAATAATAACGCTTACTTCAGCCTTTATAAACAATTTTCCAAGAAATTCGTTTGTTTGAACAAGTTCTTGCACAGAAACTACGTCCTAAGTTTTGAATCTAACTTAAAAAACAACCCGAAAGCATTTTGGCATTATGTTAATAAAAAAAAATGTTCCAGTATTCCCTCTACACTATTTCTTCGCGATAAAGCGGTTAATACACACACAGCAGCTGCTAATTTATTTGCGTCCCCCCAGATCCTGACCCAGAGTCACTTTTGGAGCCATAAGTGAAGATTCGACAATGTGGGAGTCCGGTCTCAGTGATGGAATTAAACCAGCATTCAGTCTCAGGGAACTCAACATTATAGAATCTCTTCAACAAAGGTAATGGTGGCGTACTATCCTGTAGCATTGAAAAAACACAAGTGCTTAAATATCTGCCGCCAGCAATTTCCGCGGCGCCCCATTCAGTTTTATACCAACACCCGGTTCTTTTTAGTCTGCAGGTGGCCTTTAAGCCTTCCCCACGTATGAAAACACAAAGGGACGGTAAGTGCAGCAGTGCGTCAAGAGCACTATACACCACACAAAAAAAAGTTAAATAAAGAGGCTATCAAGCAGCAACCATTTTGGTTCTTTACAATCCAAACCAGATAAATTTTCGCGGACCCCCACCTACAACTCATGGACCCCCCCATATTTTTTCACGCCAACGTAGACCCCGTCGAGTCCCCCGTGGACCCCTGGACCACTTTGCGAATCACTGATCTAGATAAATCTTTTTAAAATACCGACTTTTTCAACATTTGCTTTAAACATTTTGCCACACAAGCGTTACATAACGTCAGATTGGAAATACCCATATACAAACTTGATAAAATTGATTTCCTTCCAATCTTGCTGCGCTGGCTTTCTTCTTATTTAATGGGCAGGAAACAGGGAGTTATCTTTAAAAAAAAATTTCATCCAGGGTAATTCATGTGGCGTTTGGTGTACCTCAGCCGCATAGATCCCCTTCTGTTTCTTTTATTCATTAGACGAAGTTAAGTTGTTCAGTTCATTAGTACTCCAGGGGATAGGGAACAATTACAGGCAGACCTAAATGATACGTTTAAGAGGTGCATAGTGAATTCTATGTATGTCACTCAACTTGAAAAAAGTGTAAATTTATGTGCTTCTCTAGAAGACCATTTCAATCATATAATTCCAGGATTTTGATCAGGTAGCTAATTTCTTCAACAAAGGGGTAACTAAAGACCCCAAGCTTGAATTCAAGTCTTATAAAAACTCTTGTGTGAATAGAGTCATGCGTATTTTCGCGTTCATTGAACGTCGGGAAATAGGGCGTTCTTTAATCAAATTCTGAAGTAGGGCGTTCTTGAAAAGTTTTCTGAGATAGGACACTCAGGTGTCGATATACACAAGTATTCAACGCAATATGACATTTTGTTTCATGATTCAATAATGAAAGGTTTTGTAAGAAAAACTTTCTCTCGCTCTAATTTTATCAATGACACTCCCACCCTACTCCTAAAAACAAAAACAGTGATATTTCTTTTCCAAATTTCTTTGCAAGTTTTAAGAACATTTTTAAATTGTTAGTAGTGAAATTTTTACTTTTTAAATTTGAAGAAATGTTTGTTCTGCATTCGCTGGCGCCAACAAGACAAAATGGGTGAGAATCGTTGGACTACAGAAATTCAATGTTAAGAGACGAAATTCCCTTAAATGCCGAAATGTATTTGTCGATATTCGTGGAGACCTCTTGATTCTGCCAAGTCGCTGTAAAGTAAAGCGTTCAATGAGCCAACGAAGGTATTTAGGTATTGTACTCCACGACACAGTCCTGGTGTATCCGAATGAGATTTTGACGCAATATAACATTGCCAAACCGCATCCATAGGCCCAATCGTCACACGACAGCTCGGTTTAGTCAATGGCGCGATGTAATTGCACACTTAAAAGGTGTACGCACGAGGCGAATGTTGGCTGGCGACCAACTTTATTGCAAGCGATTAGCTGAAAGTAGAATGCAAAGTTGAACAATACAAACGCCTTTTTATGGCGAATATTTTAATATTTTTTTATATTTTGATATTTTTAGTCATTCAAATTTTTTTTCGTGCAACCCGGCGGGAGTTGAACGCAAAAGTTGCCTGAAAAATCGCCTCGTGCGAAAGCCCCATTACGCCACTTCTCATTTGACGATGTAGATCACGTTCCCTATCTCAGTCGTTCAGTAGCTGCGTGCTCTGAGTTCGTCCGGCACCAATCGCCAACTGCGGCTGTGCAAGCCAGTGTTGAATATTTTCCCCAGAACATAAAAAGTGCGACATCAAAGAATTCGAAACAATCGAGCCATAACCGCGAAAGAAACGTAAGCTCCAAATTTTTTTATTTGCCGTTTTTTTGTTTAATAAATATTGCATATTTTCCGCAAACAAATAGCTTCTTCATGTCCATCAACTGGCAAACAAATACAACAAAAAAAAAAGCTGAAAGTGGACCATCCATTCTCGAGTTATGCGCCATCTGACGTACGCAAGTTTGGTATAAACATAGAAATATTTATTTTTAATAACAATAGGGGGTTATATTCGATGTAAATAAGCTTGTTTAAATTAAATAATTAAATCAAATTCGTTTTTGTTTTAAAATACCACCATTCACTATTATCCCCACGTTTTTATAGAATTTAGCTCCCATTTTAGGAAGTGTGATTGAATTCTTCCCCTTTTTCTTCTGCTTCTAAAAACCATCCCTGTGGGTGGGAGTGCCAAATTTTAGAAAAAAGCTACTTACAAAACCTTTAATAATTGAATCATGATTTTGTTTGATACTAATAGCTTGTAAGAACAAAATTTTCTGTAGACAAATAAATAAATATATGGGCAATTCTGACAAACTTCGAATTTTTTGTGAAAAAAATTATTTTTCTGAAATCGTGAGCATATATACATATGTATGTCTAAAATTTTTAGTATACGTTCCTTTAGCTGCTAGAATACAATATCCAACAGGGTGCAACATTTTAAAGCAACACACCATACGTTTTTAAGGTTTTTTACGCGTTTTTTCAACGGTCATTTTCGAAAATCGAACGACCGCACAGAGGGGTATTTGGCCGATACTTAAGGGTTGTCGGGCGTCTTGACTTTCCCATCACGATACTATGGAGTCTATCAATGTCAATCTTCAAGATCTTTAGTTTCGTTGTTTTGGTCGAATACTTGGACATCCTCCGACTCTATTTACTTGATTTTAAACATTTACAGTTTTAAATATTGTAACACGTCGTTTCTAAAAATTTTGAGGTAAAATCGCCTAAATCGGTCAAATACCCCTATGTGGAACGGTGCAGATTTACATGGACAAAGAATGCCTTTGGGTATTATGTTGCTGTTGTTGTAGCAGCATACAAGCTCCCCAAAGGGTTTTTGGGGAGTGTTGCTGGAGTGACAGTCCTTGGCCAAATATAAATCTGGTTCGTTCCGGTTATGTATACCCGACTGTCGTGGGAACGCCTTTGGGTATTATATATACAGTATCGGTCATATCTATAGCACACCACTTCAAAGTGATATTGTGTGCCACTTATGTTTTTTTATTTATTTTTAAGAATTTTCAATTAAAATACATTTCTTTCTTTAACAAACCCCATATAAACCCAAGTTTAACAATTTGTAGAAAACTTCAAAAAAGTGCAACAAATTTTCACCTAAGTTTCAAACTTTTTTCTCGGAAGTGTTAGAATTTTTTCGAGTACACAGTTTTTTAGCCACTGCAATTTTAGTCTGATAATGTGCAAATGTCAAGTGGCTACGAATTACCGTTAATTTTCTAGAATTTTTTTTGTCGCATTGGCTTTCATATAATGAATAATCTCAATTTATTTGTATATGGAAGAAATCCGCAACACCTTTGGCGAAAAAAATTCTAAAAAAGAACTTGAAACTTGCCACATTATCAGACTAAAATTGGTTGGGCTATAAAACTGTGTATTCAGAAAAATTCAAACACTTCTGAGAAAAAAGTTTGAAATTTAGGTGAAAATTTTATGCACTTTTTTGAAGTTTTCTACAAATTGTTAAACTTGTTTTTATATGGGGTTTGTTAGAGAAATAACTGTATTTTAAAAATCAAAAATAAATAAATAAACCTAAGTTGCACACAATATCACTTTGAAATGGCGTGCTATAGATAAGACCGATACTGTATGTATGTGGGATTGGGTCCGAGTATACGGCAACACCGACGTTAGTCCTTAAATACAGTATCGGTCATATCTATAGCACGCCATTTCAAAGTGATATTGTGTGCCACTTATGTTTATTTATTAATTTTTAAGAATTTTCAATTAAAATATAGTTCATTCTCAGACAAACCCGAAACAAACCTAAGCTTAATAATTTGTAGAAAGCTACAAAAAAGTGCAACAAATTTTCACATAAATTTTAAACTTTTTTCTCGG
>NW_023458559.1:24928783-24959477 GCF_013731165.1 Rhagoletis pomonella | reverse complement strand
CACATTATCAGACTAAAATTGGTTGGGCTATAAAACTGTGTATTCAGAAAAATTCAAACACTTCTGAGAAAAAAGTTTGAAATTTAGGTGAAAATTTTATGCACTTTTTTGAAGTTTTCTACAAATTGTTAAACTTGTTTTTATATGGGGTTTGTTAGAGAAATAACTGTATTTTAAAAATCAAAAATAAATAAATAAACCTAAGTTGCACACAATATCACTTTGAAATGGCGTGCTATAGATAAGACCGATACTGTATGTATGTGGGATTGGGTCCGAGTATACGGCAACACCGACGTTAGTCCTTAAATACAGTATCGGTCATATCTATAGCACGCCATTTCAAAGTGATATTGTGTGCCACTTATGTTTATTTATTAATTTTTAAGAATTTTCAATTAAAATATAGTTCATTCTCAGACAAACCCGAAACAAACCTAAGCTTAATAATTTGTAGAAAGCTACAAAAAAGTGCAACAAATTTTCACATAAATTTTAAACTTTTTTCTCGGCAGTGTTAGAATTTTTTTGAGTACACAGTTTTTTAGCCCCTTCAATTTTAGTCTGATAATGTGCAAATTTGAAGTGGCTACGAATTACCGTTTATTTTTTAGAATTTTTTTTGTCGCATTGGCTTCCATATAATGAATAAATTCAATTTATTTATATATGGAAGAAATCCGCAACACCTTTGGCGAAAAAAATTCTAAAAAATCAACGGTAACTTTTAGCCACTTGAAACTTGCATATTATCGGACTAAAATTGAAGAGGCTAAAAAACTGCATACTCAAAAAAATTCTTACACTTCCGAGAAAAAAGTTTGAAATTTAGGTGAAAATTTGTTGCACTTTTTTGTAGTTTTCTACAAATTGTTACACTTGGGTTTATATAGAGTTTGTCTGAGAATGAACTGTATTTTAATTGAAAATTCTTAAAAATAAACATAAGTGGCACACAATATCACTTTGAAATGGCGTGCTATAGATATGACCGATACTGTATAGGCAACCCTACTGACCGAACTGAACAAACGCACGCCAGTGATGGCTGACCTAACTGTAAAATTCAATTCGTTGTCGAACGTCGCCGCGAGTGCCTGCCTGCCACGGCCATTAAACATAAGTTTGGCCGAACCGAAACCTAAATTGTACTGTGTATTATATTTAAATAATTCAATAAAATATAAAATAAATGCAATAAAACCACTCGGTATCCTATAAAGTGGTGGCAAAAGTGGTGATTATTCAGTAAGTGCCGGTAGCAAAAAGCTTGTAAAAGCAATAGTGTGGCAAACAAGTACTAATGTATGTTTGCAGAGAACATGTAAAGAAGAAAAAACAACGTGCGAAGTAAACTAAATTTTGGCTGTATACGAAGCGTACGTAGATTGTGAATAGTGTGTAGATTTTGTGAAAATTTTGAAAGAAAAACTTTTAAAGAAAATTGCTTTTAAAACAACGGGACTCAACCGTTAGAATCATTCGCTACGCAAGATTATTTTACAGTTGTCGCTAAAACTTATTTGCGACTTTCACAAAAACGCTATACAGTGGAAGCAATGCGCAAGCTGACATCGGTCAAAAACACGAAAGTGTTGTGCATTTGAGGCAAAACGGCCAAATAACCAAGTTGCGCAAAGACAGCCGAGTCTGGAGAAATTAGTGATATTTCGTAACGTAAGTAACGGGTTTCGTGGCAATGGCAATGCGACGGTAACGGTTAAGAAAAGTAACGCACAGCTGAGAACTACGTTGGCAGAGCTGCGCAAGCAAAGCGGCGAGAGCAGTAGCAGAAGTGCGGTAGCTGTGTGACTAAGCAGAGGAGTTCGACGGAGACGAGACAACGCGTAGCAGAAGTGCGCTGCGAAGCTGTGAATCCTACAAGATTACGGTGGACTTGTACGTGACACAGTAGGTTCATTCCTTATCTTTTTGGACTAAAATCTGAAAAGTGTCAAAATGTCAGAGCGTAAGCAAAATGCGCTCACTAAAAGAGAATAACAGGAAAAGTAAAGGAACGCAAAAAACCAAATTTTTAGTCCAAAGAATGGCAACAACAAAGCTAACGTCAAATAAGAATGTAAATGTATGTACAAAACACCTTCACACAAGCACAAGCACAATAAACACTTTCTATGTATATCAATTATTTTTTGCCTCCTTCCAATTTCAATTCACCTTTTTTACTTTTTAGATTATTCTCACTTTTTGCGTATTCTTTAATTTCCGTTAATTTAAATTCAGTCGAGTTTGACACTTTTCAGGATTTTGCCAGAAAAAATTCTTCTGACTAAATCTGACTACTTCGGACTGATGAGAGTCACTCTCACCGAGTGTTGCTCTCTCATTTTTGCTGTCATTTCCGAGTTAAGGAACGCTTTTTGGACTAAATCTGACTACTTCGGACTTTTTCTGACTATTTCTGGGAGATAAGGAACGCTCCTAGTAGAGCGCAAAGTCGTTTTTGTATCCGAACACGCAATTGGTGTGCAGTCGGAGTTGTTGTCTGGAGCCTATTGGGTGTTGTGGTCGACGTCGTTGTCGTCAGGTAGCTGCTGAACGAGCAGAGGAGTTGTAGCAGTTGTCAAGTCATACAAGCCAACAGTGGGGCAAAAGCAGAGCGCAGCTAAGTGAAAATATAATTTGACTATGTTTTGTATATGTAAATTAACCTTTCGCTTATCGAATTAATTGTCATTTATTGTTAACGATATAAGTACGTATGTTTCCTTTTGGCCACATGCACATGTAGGCGTTAGAGCAGAAATAACCTGAGCGATATATGTATGTTTAAATACTGTTTTACAACTGTTTTATTTTGTTGATTTAAAATCCGTTGAAATAAATATATGGCCCTTGTATTTGTGAAAAAAAACAAAGAAAAGTATCAAAAGAGAGAAAGTTTTGTAACTACATAACGAAAGATTAGTACTCGTAAGTACGGTGGCCCAGGTTGAGAAGATCGATATACCAAAAATCGATAAACTATTGTCGTACTTAATCTTGTTAAATCGCTGTTCGTTTTGAAGTTTTGATATTTCACGCATTTAGTAGGGCTTAAACAGAGGTTGTTAGAGTTAGGGTTGGCTACTACAGGACGCAAGGTCACGCTACAGGACCGACTACTTGAGCACTTCGGTCTCAATGCCCCATCAAGGGCAATGCCAAATAGCTTTCATGAGCGTACCTGTTTCACATTGCGCGATATAGAAGACTCGTTAACATCCTTCACTGAAAATTTTCCAGCAAAACGCTAACGCAGTTAATTGGAACGGGCTCCAAAAATTAATATTTGCGAGGAAGCTGATAAAAGGGGCCGCCAAAATTTTTATACGAAGTCAGCGCCATGTCACCGACTGGGACTCGTTGAGGCAGGCACTGAGATCGGAATTTGGAGCTAAGGTATCGTCGTTAGAGGTGCATCGCATGTTACGGAACCGCTGTAAGCACAACAACGAGGTCCTTAAAGAATACCTCTACTCCTTGATGGAGATCGGGAAACCAATAAAGCTGGACGATATGAGTACTTTATCCCCGACTCGAAACAAAATAAGATTAACTTGTATCAAGCCAAAACCGTAGCGGAACTCAAGGAGCAGATCGGCATATATGAAAAGGTGCGATCTAGTCGCCAGCAAGCGACTACTTCGAATCCGAATCAGCTGACCGTCAGAAGCAGAATTCTTGTCAAACCGAATGCGCGCGCGAAGGAGGCAAGAAGGTGCTTTAAGTGTGGGAGCACTTCTCATCTGGCCAAGGACTGTCGCGGATCGTTTAAATGTTTCAGGTGCGGCCAACCAGGGCACCGAGCTGCTGACTGTCGAAGCGCTCTAGCTACAATCAAGATGGAGAGTCGCAATGCCAACACTCTAGGAGACGATATACGCGGTAAGATAGGAGAATCGGGCAGATGCATCTTCGTAGACGTTAAGCGCAACCACATAACATTTTCCGCTCTAGTCGATACAGGGTGTGACACTTTGTTTATGCTGAATGGTGATATCGAATTGGCCGGCGATCGAAGTAGTCTGGTAGGAGAAGGGAAAGGCCGGCTAACCACATTGGGTAGTTTCACTAAAGCGTTTATAATCGACGAAATGGAGCTGGAAATCACGTTTCATGTGACCAGGGAGCGCGACATGAAGTATGCAGCAGTAATCGGTAACGACATCCTAAAACAGGTAACCTTAATCGTTCACGAGGATCTAGCGGAGTTTAAGCCGAAAATGAAGACCTCCGAAGAAACCGGTAAGACCGCGGTAGCAACTATCGAAACGGAACCTGATCTATGGAGCGAGTTTGATGGACTGTGTATAACAACGATGGAGAGGAGCGAGTCCGAGCTTGATTTGTCACATCTCAGCAAGGAGAAGGTAAATCTTGTAAAGGAGTGGGTCAGCAACTATGCGCCGAGGAAGACACGCAAAACGCCAGTGGAGATGAAAATTTTGTTCACCGACGAAACACCAGTATTCGCGCCAAGACGTATGTCACATGCGGACAAGTGCATCGTAGAGGTGGCATCATGGATGAGAAAACGGAATTATACAACGCAGCACGTCGGAGTACCCATCGCCTATCGTATTAATCGCTAAGAAGGACAGCAGCAAGCGCCTTTGCTGCGAGTACAATCGGCTCAACGAGAAGATAGAGAAAATTTTCCGATGCTACTAATCGACGACGTGGTTGAAAGGTTGCACGCGGCAAACGTTTTTACTACACTCGATCTCACAAATGGATTCTTCTACATACCGGTTGAAGCTAGTTTTGGGAAAATACACTTCGTTCGTGACTCACAATGAGCAATACGAATTCCTTTACATCCCGTTTGGAATTTCGAGCTCGCCGGTCGCGTTCTCCACGTTCATTTTTGCAGTTTTCCGCGAAATGATACAAAACGGAACCGTCGTCTCTTACATAGACGACCTCATCATTCCCGTCAAGGAGATCAACGAGAGAGTCAAAAGGTGGGAACGGTCATTAGAAGGGCAGAGGAGTATAACCTACGATTTAAATGGAACATGTGTCAATACCTTAAGACGTCGGTAGATTTTTTGGGCTACGTTATACAAGGGGGTACTATCAGGCCATCTAAAGCTAAGACGAGGGCGGTTTCTGGGCAGCTGCTGGAATTCAAACAATTGAAGGCGGCCTTCGTGAAGGCTCCAGTATTGCGGTTATATAATCCCAAGGCGATGACGGAGGCGCACACGGATGCGTCGATGTATGGTTATGGGGCAGCCCTTCTCCAAAAGGACGATCAGCTGCTCCATCCCATACAATACATGAGCCGGAAAACAACAGAAACTGAAGAAAAATATCATTCCCACGAGCTGGAAGTGCTGGCCATTGTTGGGGCACTCAAGAAGTGGCGTGTCTACCTGCTGGGGTTGAAATTCAAAATCGTTAAGGATTGTAAGGCGTTCGCGATGACGATGAGGAAGCGGGACACTTCATTAAAAGTCACCCCTTATTCCTTCAAGATTTCGACTACGAAATCGAACACCGAAGCGGAAGCAAGATGAGACATGTTGACGCCTTAAGCCGAGTTGCAGCACCGCCTACAACAAGCGCAGAATATGGACCCCTGGATCAAGGCAATTATGAAGGTACTTGAGAAGGCCGACTATGAGGACTTTTTTATAAAGCACCAGGTATTGCCTAAAGACCCCATTAAGGAACTAATTGTCGTGCCTGTGTCGATGGAGGAAGAAATTATCAAAGTCGCCCATAACCAGGGTAATTTCTCACCGAAAAGGACGCAAGAAGCAGTCGAGAAGACTTTCTACATTCCGCAGTTGTTTACGAAAGCGGCAAAAATAGTGATGAGTTGCGTCGAGTGCATCGTTGCGGAGAGCAAGTCAGGGAAGATGGAGGGATATCTGGCGCCCATAAGCAAAGAAGATAGGCCACTGGGGACCTACCACATCGACCATCTGGGACCAATGGACATAACGTCAAAGCGATATAGTAATATTTTCGTTGTAGTGGATGCCTTCTCAAAGTTTGTGTGGCTCTACGCATCAAAACCAACGGCAGTAGATGTCGTCATGAACCAGCAGGCGGCGACGTTTGGGAATCCGAAACGCATCATCTCGGATCGTGGCGCGGCTTTTACTTCGAATTTCTTCAGAGAATACTGCGAGCACGAAGGAATACAGAATCTCCTGGTAGCCACGGGTGTCCGCAGAGGAAATAGGCAGGTGGAGCGTATCCACAAAATCCCAATGCTAGCGAAAATGTGTGTCGACGATCCCAGTCAGTGGTACAAACACCTAGAGCGAGTCCAACAAGCTATCAATAGCATGCCGCCACGAAGTACGAAGATCTCACCCTTCAGGCTGTTAACGGGAGTCGAGATGCGAGTTAATGTCATCCCTGAATTGCGGCAGCTCCTAGAGGAAGCTGCCATCGAGGAGTCGGACACTGAGCGGGAAAAGATGCGAAAGAAGGCGCATGAAAGCATCAACAAGATTCAGCAGGAGAATCGTCGATATTTTAACAAGAAGCGGTAAAGTACCAAGTCAACGAGCTAGTAGCCATTAAGCGAACGCAATACGTTGTTGGTCTTAAGCAAAGCCAAAGTTTTTGGGCCCCTACAAAATTACGAAATTCTTGAGCCACGATAGATATGAGGTACGAAACGTGGGTGACCATGAAGTTCCCGGAAATACGAAAACAGTCCCCGAATATATGAAAAAAATGGGAGCCGGCAGCCGAGCCACCAAGAGTGTCATAATTCGAGCCGAATGATCGGTCAGGAGGGCCGAATATGGGATTGGGACCGAGTAGACGGCAACACCGACGTTAATCCTTAAATATAGGCACCCCTACTGACCGAACTGAACAAACACACGCCAATGATGGCTGACCTAACTGTAGCTAGTGAACATAAAATTCAATTCGTTGTCGACCCTCGCCGCGAGGGCCTGCCTGCCACCGTCATTAAACATAAGTTTGGCCATACCGAAACCTAAATTGTACTGTGTATTATATTTAAATAATTTAATAAAATATAAAATAAATGCAATAACACCACTCGGTATCCTATATATATATATTGTTTTTTTTTTTGGCTTTTCTTATCTCTTTTTCGCTCTGTAACTTTTTAATGAACAAATAAAAAAGTGGTGCACGAGGATCATAGTTCAATAGCATATTGTACAATAGAGCACACACGTATTTGGCTAAATTTTCCAATTGCAGACGATGTGCTAGTAAAAATATGCATTAACGATAACAGTTTTAGGTACGCACCAGCTACAGTATACTATAAAAGCCGCGAGTGTCAGAATTTAACTTCTTCTCTATTCAAATACTACCAGGCCATTATAAACTCAAACATGAGCAATCAACGCACCAAAATTTTGCAACGTAAAAATAAAAATAAAATAGGAGAGTCACACTTTTATTTGTGAAAGTTTCCCGATGTTATTTCTGAACTAGATGCATATTTGGCTAGAAAATATGTACCGTAGTCTTTTTTGCATTTACATAATCTACAAAACATATGTAACCTGATGTTTGTTAATAAACCAGCGAAAATTATCTGTCCGAATAAAAACTGTCGAGTCATGCGAAAGTTCGAACTTATTGAGAATTGCCCATATATGAATGCCATTCTTGAAGTAGGAAACTTTTAGTTGTAACAGTTTGTCAGCTGATTCACAATTAGGAGAATACATATTTTTGAATTGTAGGGAAAAGTTCAACAAAATCCATATAATTTATTTTGGAACGAATATCCGTCATCCCTTGTCAAGTTTGGTTTGCAGACAAACCGGTTTCGGCGTTGTGCCATCTTCAGTGTCATTTTTCGTCCGACGGAAATTCGTTCCAAAATAAATCATCTTACCACCCTGTCGGAAAAATCAACCAACACCAATCCATATACTTATTTCTAAAAGGTATGTTTCTGTTATCAAACGATATCTCCTGTAATATTTTTTTGTCTAATTTAATGATTGATATCTCATTTTGAAGGGGAGAAGCTCGCGTAAATGCGAAAAACTGTCAAGTTGTTTAAATTTAGTTATTTATTAAAAAATGGGGTTTTAAAAAGCTGAAAGCACTGTATCCTGTCAAAAAGCGCCATATCTTTCATATTACTTCATCAAATGGAATGATTGGAACACCGTTTTGAAGGTGGGCTTCACTGCTTGAGGTAAAAATAAAAACTTTTTGACAGGGTTGCCGCCCACTTAACATTTTTGGGACTTAAATGGAATGAAAGTTAAATGCCTTAATTAATTAAATTAAATGCACTCTTAACCAGAAGTAATTATTTTGAAGATAGCCAACTATTTAAAAATTTATATCTTTATCTCTAAATGTATATAAAACTAAGTTGCGTAAAACGTATGACCCCATATCTCGAGAACGGATTGTCCGATTTAATTAGACTTTTTTAGTTGTTTGTCTTTGCCCAAGGAAAAACGTTATTATATTATAGTCCGATTTCGGTTACATTTTATATATGTATTGATAAGAGGAACGAAAACCTTCGAAAAAATGTTCAGCTAGGGAGCGCTGGAGTCGAGTTATCTATACTAATATATATTTTGAAAGCCGTTTTTTTTCTGTTGGCAAACCTCGAGAACGGCTGTACCGCTTTTTTTACCTTCCTTTTATTAGCTCGGGATGTAACTATGTAATATTGATGCGCCTAAAAGATGCAGCGATTTCTATTCTCAAGTTACATACCTGATGACAGTACGAATGGCAATTATAATAGGGAGGTTTTAGTTTTTTAAACTATAATTTTATTATTGAAATTTCGTACATCTACTGCGGAATTTCCAAGGATGGTTATAGGCTAAAAGACTCGAACAAGATATGGAGATATATGAAAGCAATGGCATACTCATGGAGAGAAATGGGACTATTTGAAAATGGGGCGTTGCGTGTGTTTGAGGAGGTCTCTGGATAGTTTCAGTTCACAATTTGACCCGCCAGGTGGAGCTGGAGTCGAGTTATTACTAAACATTCGTATTTATGATGCGATTTAGCTCATATTCAGGATATGTATTGGTAATGGTAAGGGCAATACTTCAACAAAACGCCCAGTGAGAGAAAATGTCGTGTGAATGTCCGACCTGCTGCACCACTGAGTTTGTCGAACTGCCGTGTTTCCCGACTGCCCAATAGAAATGATTTACCAATATTACTCATCCTTAAAGCTTCATGCGGAGACACCAGGATTGAGTTGTCCAGGTGTGAAACTCAAATGACCACCCGAGAATTTTTGGTGAAAATCTTGGACCAAAATGTTTCAATAAAAAAAAATTAATTTTGGGTGGGACGAAGTTCGCCGTGTCTGCTAATAAATATGTATTTAACAAACCCCACCAACAGAAGAAAATGTTTTTAATAAAACTTCATTTGGTTCCTTACTGTGGTAGTGATTTTTTTCTTCACATTTGAATGATTCGAGGAAGTAAGAAAGGATCAGCAGCGACTTGCATACTTTCTTTCAGTAAACGAGCGATATACTGTTACTTACAAAATTTAGTATAGGGTTTTTTTGGTTATTATTTATTTATTTCAGTCAATTGAACAATAAATACTTACTGACTATAATTCAGAAGTACTTAAAACTAGTTAAAATAGTTGTATAATAAACTACGAACTGCTCCACAAGATAGAGACGGGTCAATAGTTGGAATATTGTTTAGCTCCATTAAGGTTCTAATCAAGGGAGCATACATTGCATAGTTTGTTTTAGAAAATACAATATAGAAAGAAAAACAGTGCGTAAATTACGTGTAGGAACTTTAAAGGTTATTCTTTCCATGAGGTTAGGGAAACGTATGAGCAAGAGGTTGGCAACGTATGAGCAAGCAAGGTAAGCAGATCTGCTACGTAGAGTTTGTAAATTTAGAAGCGCACAACGTGATTCATATGAGGGAATGGGTTCACTAAAATTCATTGAGCGTAAATCAAATTTTATAAATTTTTTCTGTGCCCGTTCTAGACGCGTGGTATGAATTGTGGTAAGGTCTCCAAATGAATGACGCATACTCTAACCTGGATCTTACTAGAGTAATATAAAGTACTACTTACTAGAGTAGTTCTAAGTATATGGATCATAAAACGATCAGCTATTACGCCGGGCGAAGGCCAGCATTGCGTAGGATTTGCCAACTATATAGTCGTTATGTGTGGAAAAGCTTAGTTTCGTGTCGAAATAGACACCTAAATCCTTGACTTCATTAACATGATTAAGAGGAGATTCAGAAATATGATAGCGCGTGGGGAGCGGAAATAACTTTCTGGTATATGAACAATGTGAGCACTTGTTTATATTTAGAAGAAGACGGTTTCGTATGCACCAATCATGTAGTTGAACCAGTTCTCCTTGAAGGGCAATAGTCGTGTTTGCTTTTAATAACAGAATAAATTTTGAGATCGTGCGCATATAATAGATATTTAGATGACGAGAAGCAGCACCCGATGTCATTAATAAATAAAATAAACAACAGTGGTCCAAGTACAATACCTTGAGGAACACCCGACGTCGCGATAAAAGGCTGTGAGTAGAATCCTCGAGCACAACCATGCAATTTCTGTCAGACAAATATGATTTAATCTACTCCAGAAAATTTGAGTGGAAACCCATGGAGAATAATTTAGACACTAGGACCTTGTGAGAAACTCTGTCAAATGCCTTTGAAAAATCTGTAATCTTCCGTAAAAATTGCAAGATGGAGACTGTGGACCTTCCTTTAATAAAACCATGTTGGTTTGGACTAATTAAGCTGCTAACTGAGAATGACAATTTGTCTTTAATAACACATTCGAAAATGTTTTCAACTGTGGTTAACTTTGAAATTGGTCTATAATTAGCCACATCATTTTTGTTGTCACTTTTAAAAATCGGGGTTATATGAGCCTTTATCCAATCATCAATATATTTTTAAAGAGTATGGCTGAAAGGCCATCAGTATCCATAAGGTTTGAAGTTTTAAGTGAATCAATACCACTACTAATGTCTACTTCCGATAGTATAAGCGACCCAAACGCAGGTAGGGATTCAGGAATAAAGGCATTAGCATGGGGAATATCTGAGTCCGACACAAAATTTGAGGATAAAAACTCGGCAAAAATATTGGCTGCTTCCTCGGGACAACTTGCCTGTTTATCCTTGTAAAAGACAGACGCAGGAACGCTAGATTCCGAATTTTTGGATATAATATAACTCCAGAATGCTTTCGGATTTTTTTTTATATATTAGGTTCCTGGTAATTAACGTATTTTGCGTATAGTAACTTATCGAGTTCATTAAATTTCTTTAAGTATAATTGGTATTGCTCATAATAAAATGGCAGTTTAGTCGCTTTAAACTTTTTATGGTACTTATTTTTGCGATTTTTAAAAATGCTTTAGATGTTTTGTATACCAAGGAATCTTATAAATTTGTTTTGGAAAAGTAGGGATATTATTTACTCATCGATTAATGATTTGAAAAGACTAAAGGCATTCTCAGTATCTAAGTTACTAAGTAAGTTAGACCAATCGTAACCCTGAGTAATATAATTCAAGTCATTAAAATTATACAATGTTTAACATGCTAATTTTTTTGTTAATTTTGTTGTTGTTGTTGTTGTAGCGGCTACAACAACCCCGCCCAGATCGGTTGATATCTCAGTCGTTGTCGTCAAGTTCCACTAACGGCAGCCCTAGGAAGCGCGCAGCCTCTATCGGGTCGGTCCACAGGTACAAAGCCGTTAGGGTTGGCGGGTTTTCCGGGTTAATTTTGCGTTAAAATATGGCTTATATTTTAGCAAACCCCATTTAAATTCAAGTATGTAACTGTGAAAATAACTGTTAAATCTTATACACAATATTTTTATTATTTCATATTTTAACCAAATACTGTCCTCTAACAATCCATCTGGAATATGCCCCGTGTTGCCATATGGCAACGGCCGATATCGGAGAAACTATACTACTCCCAAAGTTTTAGTCATATTTTTTCCTTTACTTTAACGCTACTTTTACCCTGTGAAACCAAAAAAATCTAAAAAAAACAATCTGGGACAATTTGGGTTAAGTGAACTACAAAACTGCATACTCAAAAAAATTTTGTTTAAAAATTGAAAATTTTGATGAAAACTTGTCGAATTTTACTAGATTGTGTAAAAACTTTGAATCATGATTTATAAGTCATTAAATGCAGAATGAACTATATTTCTATTAAAAATTAACGAAAAAAATTTATTACGAAGAACATTGCAAATAGTTAAAAAAGAAACACGGTACGGAAACGTGGTTAGTGTATATCTGTGTTCGTATGGAACAGTAGCTTATGTCGAAAGAATGGCTTTAGTATAATGCGGCATTAGCGGCACACGATTGCGAATGGTCCACCGGCGCCGAGCCATTGAAGAACTTTTGGCAAATAAACGTACAGAAAAGTTCCAATACTAGCAAGTCAATATTCTTATTAAGTCCCATCAAAAAATTCCTTGTCGTTTAAAGAATAAAGGGAATACCGCATTATACTAAAGCTAACTTCCCGACATAAGCTACTATACCATACGAACACAGATATCTATCTCAATTCCTTTAGGCTGTTACAAACAACCATATAGTGCACACTGGAATAAAAATACGTATCATTCGAAAACTCGAACTATTACTTAACCCGAACACATCTGCTTTACATTAGTTCGAGTTATCGCGAATGCACTGTACATCTATGTAATGGTTGTTGTTGTCGTAACCACATAAAAGTTTCCAAAGAGTTTTTTGGAGTTCTTGGCCTGTCGTGGGAACGATGTATGTAGTTTTTTTCGGTTTTATGTTGAAAGTTGGTTCTCGTTATCATAATTTTATGTAATCAGATGGAAGTAGGCGAGATGGTTTCCACTAAATTCTGGGACTCCAGAATTATATTTTTATACCCGAGCGCACTTGTGCACAAGGGTATTATAACTTTGTTCACATAACGGTTGTTTGTAACAGGCAAAACGAATCGAGATAGATTAGACAAATGTATACATAAATGATCAGAATGAACTAGAAATCGATTAAGCGGTGACTGTCTGTCCGTCCGTCCGTCTGTGCACACGATAACTCGAGTAAAAATTGAGATATCTTAACGAAACTTGGTACGTGCACTTCTTTCGGGCGTAGGACGGATGGTATTGAAAATGTGCGAAATCAGACAATAACCACGCCTACCTCCCATATAACAGTAATTTTCAGAAATACGAAAACTGCGATATTTTAGTAACTGCTAAAGATAATTCACTCAAAATTGATATTTACAATGATTTTTAGACGAAAAATAAGAGTATTAAAAATTTTTGGAAAATGGGCGTAGACATGCCCACTTATGGTTACATGTGTATATCTTGGTAAACGCTGCACCAATTTCTTCCAAACTTCGCACAGTTGTTGGTCCTGGTACAGCATACCAAATGGCCGAAAATTTTTAAAATCGGACAATAACCACGCCCACATCCCATATAGCGGTAATTTAGAGAAATACGAAATCCTTGATAAATCAGTAAATAGTAAAGCTAATTTATTCAAAATTGATGGTTGCAACAATTCTTTACCAGGAAATACGTTTATGATAAATTTTTTTAAAATGGGCGTGGCACCGCCCACTTATGATCACATATATGTATCTCGCTAACCGTTCTAGCAATTTGTACCAAACTCGGTATGGTTATTGTGCTTGCCACATAAAAGCAAACCGTTGAAAATTGTTGAAATCGGACTAAAATTATGGCCGCTTTTCATATAACAGTAAATTTCAGAAATACTTGAAATTTCAATATTTAGAAATTTAAGGACGCTAATTTACTTAAAATTTATACACCCCGGCTTATCATGTAGCGGTAACTTTCGGAAAGGTGGAAAACATATATTTAATACTTTTCTAATTTCTAATTTCTTACTTGTTTTTTTTTTTTTACTTTAGGTTGCACCATTTACAAACTCAAATGAGAGGTTAATTTTCTTCAAGATTGACAACACTGATTTTCGAGTCTATTGTCTTTCTTGCTTCGTTTAAAGTTTAAACTTTAAACGGTCAATAGAGAGAAGAATTCGCCAGCAATGTAACAGTGTAATTTTCAAATTTTTCGGGCAAGTACTAAATATTTTATTATATTTTGAAGCAAAGCATATTTTAATGTCACGCCCGTCACAAAATACAAAAAATAGTTATATTTAAAGGAAAACACATCTTGGCCAGTGCAAAAAAGCTGACGAAAGTAACGCTATGACACAGACGAATTTGTGCGAATTGCTTTTTGGTATTTATATTTTGATATTTTCGAAAAAAGAACAGAATATGTTGGTCACGCCCGTCACATTTCACACCCGTCACAATTTAAAGTTTGACAAATTTCAATAAGTTCGGCCGGGGACTGCTACCGTTACTTATCTGCTAATCTGAAATGTACCATATATCTGTTTGTGGTCAGCGATGATAAAGCTAATCATAAAGATATGTTGCTCGAGCGAAGGGAAAACTTAAGCTATGCTGTCACGGATAAAAAGCACGGATAATAAGGTACTTTACAATGACTCAGGCAGACAGTGGAGATGAAGAGTCCGATCAAGGAATATCCGGTCTTTAGATGGTAAAATATTTTGTGTTCGTAAAATCCGATTTTTTGAGAAATAAATTAGTTTAGTTGTCTAATACCCATATTTTTGTATTCATGCTCAACTTGTCACACACGTCACAAGAAGTTTGTTCTCTAACGCAACGCGGGATCCCGCGGATGCCCGGAATAGCCCAGAAATCGTTTCCGTACTCCAGAAAATGGGCATTAGAGAGCGAATGCATTCCACAATTGGATCGTAAATGTCTTCTTCTTCGTGGTCGGAATAGCCCGGTCTTTTTCTCCGGGCAAAAATGGATAAAGTGTTAAAGTATCTATCAGCTGTTTTGTGTTTACATGTTGCCTGCATTTACTTGGTGCTTTTAAGGAATAGTGAATGGCCTGTTGATGTATTGTAAATTTTTATATACTTAAAATCAAATTTGTGAAATAAAAATTCAATTTCCAAGATTTTGCATTGAAGTGACAAAAACAAAAATAATCACAGTGACTAAAATCCATATATGTAACTCTTTTGGATTAAATTGGTTTTGATTTTTTTCTAGGCATTGTGTATACCTCGAAAACCTTTTAGAAAATACTCATTTTATATAATTTTATATTACAGTTTAAGAATTAAGCCTTAAAATAAGAGTTGAAATGTCGCACCCGTCACCCGGTGGATTGAGCCATACGTACATATCGCCATAAAATAATTTTAAAAATACGCACCTGTTTGTTTGCGAATATTAGTAAAACAGCATCTCTGAGCTCGTCTTCAGCTAACATACGCATCAATTCCTCTCTCGCCTCACCGATACGCTCTCTGTCATTGCTATCAACGACGAATATAAGACCCTATTTCAATAGAACAACGCGAAACAATTATTTAAGAACTTCCATAATAAAAGAACTACTTTAGACTAAACATAATATAACTAGGATCTTTGCAGCACACACAAAACCGACTTACTTGTGTATTTTGGAAGTAATGCCTCCACAATGGACGAATTTTATCTTGACCGCCCACATCCCATACTGTAAAGCTAATATTCTTGTATTCTACAGTCTCGACGTTGAAACCTAGCGGAGAGCAAGGAAAATATTATATTTTTGTTTTTATTCTTCATTTTTTCCTTGAACTCACCAATGGTAGGTATCGTTGTAACAATTTCGCCTAATTTGAGTTTGTACAAAATTGTGGTTTTACCAGCGGCATCTAATCCGACCATCAATATTCTCATTTCCTTTTTTCCAAAAAGTCCTTTAAATAAATTTGCAAAAACGTTCCCCATTTTTATTCAAGTTATAAAAGTTTGATCTTGATCTGGATATTATTGTACTCCAAGCGTTAAACTGCGAGCTTCGATATTAAAATATTAGCTTTATTGGATTATCCGCTATTCAATAATCGATCCGAGTTTCAGCAAGTTAAAGCTGCAGCCGGATTACAAATTACAAACAGGATGGCTGTAAATAAACGTTATAGGTACAAGCCATTCATACATTAAAATATCAGTCAAGAATTTTTTTTTAGTTTAATCAGGTGAGAAACAAAGTAGTAATATACAGAAGGGTATTGATAAGTCTCAACGATAGTTATTACTTCTTTCCACTATAATTATATATTTTTTAGCTCCAATGCAACCCCTAGCAAGTTGAAAACTATAAAACGCTTTTGGATATATGTATATACATACCTACATATCAACATAAAGGATCTGATACTTTGCACTCGTGAATTCGCTAGTATGTATGTAGATATAACTATTTAATTATGAATTCGATTCATAATCTCAGTTGGAAAGATCTAAAATGCGAGAAAGGTGATGAGGTGGAGGGCCAGAAATTTTCGAGTGAGTCAGCATGCATTTCAGACACTCAAATGCCATTAACCTTTTTTTTATTAATTAACTATTGAAAAAGCTATTTGATTTCTCCGCTGAAAAATCAGCAGCTTTATTATCTCCATATATTGTACATGCATTATTGGAAACACGAAGCAAAAACTCAGGGAACTGCCATGTCATGGCTTTAACTTTTTATGTTGCTGTAACCAAGTCCGATTCGCATTAATTTATAAACTGCATGAAACTTAATTCAAAACTTTGAACATCACTCTCATTTTAATAGCCATATTTCTTAATTATTAAAATTCTTTTATTGATACAATTATTTTTCTATATTACCCGATTTTCTTCTTTTTTGCAGGACGGCCAAAGCACCACCCTACGTCAAATACACGACGAAAACGAAAAGAGAAAGAAGCTGGAGAAACTCCAATAATTGACGACGATTGAACGTACGTAGGAACAAGTGTAGAAAAGCGCAAAAATAAGCACGATAAACAGCAATAGTAACGTCGGCAATAGGAAACACCGATAGAAAGCCGCCAATACACCACAAATGAATTCTTGGCGAGACGTAGTTCCCCGCAAGCTACGGTAAAATTCACCATACAGATGCAGATAAACGAGATGAACAATATATTAACCGATGTGCTCGATATGAAATTGGCCGAGGCTACTTTCCCCCGTCCCTCCCAAGGGGTTTCTAAAGTTTGGAATAAAATTAAATGGAGCACTAGAAAATATGCACACGTTGATTTTTACGAATGAAAAATAACATTCTGAATTGGACGACCTAACTTTAAGCTTGATGCTTTTGACTTTTACAAACGAAAAATTGTAAATCTTGATACGACCCCTAGTTTAAACTTGATGTCCTTAAGCTTTAAGGGAATACCCGCATCATTTAGAAATTGAGTTTTTTGATGTTTAATAAAAAGGCCATTCATTATCACTGCACAAAACTATTCTTTCTACGATACGGTAGTAATACATAAAAGAAAGCCAAAGTAAGTGCACTAAAGAGATGCTTTAAAATAAAACTAATTAATGGATTTTATACTTATATTGCCCACACAATAAAATTGTTCTTACTTCTTATATATAAACACATTGTATAAAGTAAAAGTTTTGACTTTAGAATTACACATTCAACATAGTTTTTCAGCAATTACATATATATCTGAAAAGGATAGCATGTTGTCGCCCTATTACGAAAAACATGGAGGCAACTTTATAAGCAGCAACTGCGGAATCCTATATCAAACTCGCTACATTTTGCTATTTACACAAAACCAATATCCATATTTTTTAATTATTCAAATACGCACCAATTCAATGAGTCAATTTTATACACGCAATTGCAGAATTTTTTTTAATTCTGCTTGGAAATGTCAGCGAAAATCACAGAGCAATAAACACACGAACACACCAAATTAAAGTACGCTATTTTACGTACAAAATTGTTAGCTCACCACGAATAGTTTGTCACCTCGCACACGAGCATCTAGAGACAGCTATAGCGAAAAGATTTATCTAACTTTATTTTAAGCTAAGAAAGCAATATTATGAAGAGTATAACTAGTGTTCGATAGCAATGAAGCAGAAACAACGAAAAGTTGCCACGTCGTGTCGTGAGAGTCGTCCACGATGTACGAATGCGTAAATGAGTTAACTACATCATACATCATACATATCAACCCTAGACGCAAAAGATGGGCATTTTAATGTAACTGCTAATCAGTGCTATTGTTTTTAAAAATTCCTCATAAATACAACAGCTTCTCGATACGAAAATACAGACCGAAGTCTGAAAGCTAAAATTAAGACTTATCTCAAGAGCATTTAAATGCTGTTTTATACAAAACAAGAAAACAAAGGGAAAATTTGATAAAGTAGGCAGCCCTAAAATAGTCATTCTTTCACCACACTTTTCTAGTTTTCTTTAACATTTTCTTCGTCACACTTTCTGCGGTAAAACGAAATCAATAGAAAATTAGAAAATGTATCCAAAATCACCTTTTCTGCGTAACCCACTTGTTGAGTCGCAAATTCTTAAAAGGAATGTAAGTTTAACTTATTAATTGTATCCTTTAATTTTCGAAAATACTCCGTTACAAACAATTGTGTTAAAACACGCCGGAGACCAACAATAGTTTATTAAGAGCAGGGCTGCCATTTCCGATTTTTTCTGCAAAATGGGTAGATTTTCGTGTACGTATCAAGGCCAGTTTAAGCAAGGTGGTGTTATGGGCTGTTTTTGCTTACGCGTAGAAGCACATTTAGCTCTAAATTTGCATTTATTCATACAAAATTCGTCACCTAAATGCAACACCATTTTCGCGTTAAGAATCAAAATGCTAAAAGCAACCCTGTGATCTTCCAAAATTTCCACGATTCGAACATAGTTTAATGAGAAAAAGTGGCAACATTGCTATAGTATATAGTGGCTAGCTGCGTTTCAGTGATCGCCGATCGAGATTTTATTTATTATTTTACATTATTTGGATAAAGAAAAGTTACGCAAATTCAACATCGATGTGATGCTAATAGAAATCTGGATCTTGTGATCAAATCTATTTTGTTTCCTAATTAAAAGGGGAAATTTTAATTGACAGCACCGACAAATGTATGTACATATACACAAACAAATGTTCGGTTATGGTTAAAACGATTCAAGTTTTTCTATTGAATTTTTGGTTTAAAATTTATTTTTTCCTTTTCAGTAGGGTTTTTTGCAGATTATCTTCTGCGTAAGATAGGATCGTAATAGATACGGATCTGAATAAGCGACTGGAACACGCAACACTTAGTACTTTCGAACATATGTTTTCGAAGAGCGTTCATGCTATCGCATTTTGCAAATGTACATTTACGCGAGTTCGAAATCGTATGCTTTTGACAAACAGCCGTGTTCTAGTCGCTTATTCAGATCCGTATCTATTACGATCAATTCTCACGAAAAAGATAATGTACAAAAAACCCTACTGAAAGGGAAAAAAAAATTTAAACCAAAAATTCAATACAAAATCTGTATTGTTTTAACCATAACCGAAAATTTGTTTGTGTATATATTCATGTGTCGGTGCTGTCAATTAAAATTTCCTCACTTAATTAGGAAACAAAAGGAACAGAGTTGATCACAAATTGATCCAGATTTCTATCAGCATCACATCGATTTTGAATTTGAGTAACTTTTGTTTATCCAAATAATGTAAAATAATAAATGAAATCTCGGTCGGCGATCACTGAAACGCTAGCCACTGTATACGCGAAAAAGCAATGCTGCCACTTTTTTTCACTTTTTTTCGTGGAAATTTTGGAAGATCCCAGGGTTGCTTTTAGCATTTAGATTCTTAAAGCGAACCGCACATTGGCGCGATTCTGTCGTTGCGAATCCGCAAGCCCAAAAATAACAACAATGCTACCCATACATTTTAATGCGCTAGCGCACACTTGCACGATTCCGTCGCTGCGAATTTTTCGAACATTCAATGTTCTTCTCTATTGACGCGTTCGAAACGCGGCCTGCAGCGTTTTGAAGGCGTCAAAGAAGAAGAAGAAAGGTGTCACAGCAATAAAGGCAAAGAAAAAAAAACGTGTAATGTACAAAAACTAATAAAAACGTTCGTAATAATAGTATTTTGTACGATTTGGGCACGCCGAGTGCGAAAATACACGAAATAAAGGGAAAATTTAGTGAATTGTACATCGGAAATCGACGCGAAAAAATCGCTCAAGTGTGCGCACGTTTGCGGATTCGAAGTTAACAGCCGAATTCGCAACGTATTCGCAACGACAGAATCGCGCCAATGTGCGCTTCGCTTAATGCAAAAATGGAGTTGCATTTAGGTGACGAATTTTGTATGGATAAATGTACATTTAGAGTAGCATTTAGATCTAAATGCGCTAAATATGCTTTTAAGCGTTAGCAAAAACAGCCCATTACGTGTAAAAGCACATTTAGCGCATTTAGCTTTAAATGCTACTCTAAATGTACATTTATCCATACAAAATTCGCCACCTAAATGCAACTCCATTTTTGCATTAAGAATCTAAATGCTAAAAGCAACCCTGTGATCTTCCAAAAATTCCACGATTCGAACATGGTTTAATGAGGAAAAGTGGCAACATTGCTTTTTCGAGTATAACAGTGGCTAGCTGCGTTTCACTGATCGCCGATCGAGATTTCATTTATTGTTTTACATTATTTGGATAAAGAAAATTTAAGCAAATTCAACATCGATGTGATGCTGATAGAAATTTTGTATCACTTTTTGTGATCAACTCTGTTTGTTTTGTTTCCTAATTAAGTGAGGAAATTTTAATTGACAGCACCGACAAATGAATATATACACAAAAAATTTTGGGTTATCGTTAAAACAATTCAAGTTTTTGTATTGAACTTTTGGTTTAAAATTTATTTTTTCCTTTTCAGTAGGGTTTTTGCACATTATCTTCTGCGTGAGAATTGATCGTAATAGATACGGATCTGAATAAGCGACTGGAACACGGCTGTTTGTCAAAATCATACGATTTCGAACTCGCGTAAATGTACATTTGCTAAATGCGATAGCATGCACGCTCTTCGAAAACATATGTTCGAAAGTGCTAAATTTGCAATTTAAATGCAGGAAAAACGGTGCATAAATGAACATTTGCTAAATGCGATAGCATTAACGCTCTTCGAAAACATATGCTCGAAAGTGCTAAATGTTGCTTTTTAAATGCAGCAAAAACGCTGCATAACTACGGTGACGATCCGGTCTTTTTTTTTTTTGCTGGACCGTACTGTTATTTAAAGGTCTGTCCTGCATAGTTTTTCAAACAGAAAACCCCCTAAATGTACTGATTTTTTCCAAGTGTCCTGCCTTTGTCCCGCATTTTCTTTGATATTTTAAAATTAACTTTTCCTAATCGAAATAAAAGCAGTGTCGATAACTAATTGATAACTACATAAGGGTAAGCTGGTTTTGAAGGTTCAACTTGTCAATGCGTTCTAAATATTGTACGGTTATGGACAATGGATGACGAGAAATTAAAGACCAGCATTAAATATATCGATAACACTGTTCTGCAAATTTGGTGGTAATCGCTTAAGAAAAAAAATATTTTCCAAGCCAATTTTCCTTTCAAACAAGCGTTTTCGTAATTTTTTCGAAAAAACTGTTTTTGGTACATTTCGAACCTATTCGTCAATATCTCATGAAAAACTTATCCAATCAACATAAGCGACCTACAGTCCGTTACAAAAATATATCACTTTGCCGATTTCGATGATATTATTAGTGTTACAAGCGATCAAAATCGAAAAATTGAAATTTCAATCATTTTCTTTTTACAGTAAATG
This sequence comes from Rhagoletis pomonella, assembly GCF_013731165.1. Classification (NCBI taxonomy): domain Eukaryota; kingdom Metazoa; phylum Arthropoda; class Insecta; order Diptera; family Tephritidae; genus Rhagoletis; species Rhagoletis pomonella. Next base: position 24,937,716 of record NW_023458559.1, on the reverse strand, counting down.
AAAATCTGATGAGAAATGTAGACGTTATGGAACACAATCTGCACAAAAAATATATATTTTTGCAAAGAGCCCATCAATACCTTTCGTTTTTTTTTCGTTTGTTGGTGGTTTCATGAGATATTGAGGAATACCTGAAAAGGTACTAAAAATACGTTTTTCGAACAAATCTCGAAAACATTTCTTTGAAACCATGGGTATTTTTTTCGTGTCCAACGACCCAAATTTTGCCCAAAAAAATTTGCTTTACAAAGGTTCATAGTTCGTGTAAAGTAATATGTAATATGCGTTATAATAATTTTGTAAATATTCATTACTAAAAGATTAATACCAATGAAGCAAATGTGACTTATGTTTAAAGTTTAAAATTGGATTAATAATTAAGAAATATACACTCTTCGTTATTTGAATAGCCCATCCTTTTAATACTTAGTAGGTACAGTTTTCTTTGGGTTTGTTTAATATTCATTAACTTTTAATAAAAATATAGCATATTCTACGTCTACATCCCATTTTAAAAATCCCATTTTGAAAATTAAAAAAAAAAAAATAAACATAGGGGCGACATTTTTTTTTGTTGACGGTGCTGCGCATTTTCTTCCATATAAAAATTTTGTCAAGCATGCTTTGTATGGTACAAAATCAAAAAAAGGGTGCGCTATTCAAATGTATTAGTACGATGTAGTATATTTTTGTTATTTTTATACTACGTAATTATATCTATGTAAATTTTTTGAAAAATTGTGCTGGATTTTCAAAATAAATTTATGGTCACCGTATGCATAACGCATAAAAACACATTTAGCGCATTTAGCTCTATATGCTACTCTAAATGTACATTTATCCATACAAAATTCGTCACCTAATGCAACTAAATGCAACTCCATTTTTGCATTAAGAATCTAAATGCTAAAAGCAACCCTGTGATCTTCCAAAATTTCCACGATTCGAACATGGTTTAATGAGAAAAAGTGGCAACATTGCTTTTTCGCGTATACAGTGGCTAGCTGCGTTTCAGTGATCGCCGATCGAGATTTCATTTATTATTTTACATTATTTGGATAAAGAAAAGTTACGCCAATTCAACATCGATGTGATGCTGATAGAAATCTGGATCAATTTGTGATCAAATCTGTTTGTTTTGTTTCCTAATTAAGTGAGGAAATTTTAATTGACAGCACCGACAAATGAATATATACACAAACAAATGTTCGGTTATGGTTAAAACAATTCAAGTTTTTTTATTGAATTTTTGGTTTAAAATGTATTTTTTCCTTTTCAGTAGGGTTTTTTGCACATTATCTTCTGCGTGAGAATTGATCGTAATAGATACGGATCTGAATAAGCGACTGGAACACGGTTGTTTGTCAAAAACATACGATTTCGAACTCCCGTAAATGAACATTTGCTAAATGCGATAGCATGAACGCTCTTCCAAAACATATGTTCGAAAGTGCTAAATGTTGCATTTTAAATGCAGCAAAAACGCTGCATTACCTAATTGCTACTAAATGCAACTCCATTTCTGCATTAAGAATCTGAATGCTAAAAGTAACCCTGTCATCTTCACAAATTTCTACGATTCGAACATGGTTTAATGAGAAAAAGTGGCAACATTGCTTTTTCGCGTACACAGTGGCTAGCTGTGTTTCAGTGATCGCCGATCGAGATTTCATTTATTATTTTACATTATTTGGATAAAGAAAAATTTGCAAATTCAACATCGATGTGATGCTGATAGAAGTCTCGATCAATTTGTGATCAACTCCGTCTGTTTTGCTTCCTAATTAAGTGAGGAAATATTAATTGACAGCACCGACAAATGAATATATACACAAACAAGTTTTCGGTTATGGTCAAAACAATTCAAGTTTTTGTATTGAATTTTTGGTTTAAATTTTTCTGTTTTCTTTTCATTAGGGTTTTTGCCATATATGTAATACTTCTATATTGGCAGAAAGCTAACTTCTCAATGTGTAAGCATTCCGAAATTTTCCAAAACCATTTAACATTTATTGCACGAGCAAGTTGAAATTATTTCCCGAGAGCGATTTGCACAATTTCAGTTGCAGTTACACCTTGCAATTTTTATTGCCTACCAACTGTTGTGTGTGGGCGCTTTGATGTCTAGATATGTATAAGCTTTAGCCGCATGACGCCGCCAGACAACATTATCTCAATTTCGGTGGTAAAAAAACATTTAAATCTTAAACAAACTTACAGAATATCTTCATAAAACGTTGTCATAAATAATCCAATAGGGAACAGATTCTTATTTTGATTTAATATTAATATTTCATCGATATAACCACCAGCACGCTTTCTATCAAGTGAAAATATGGCTGTCAAACTATCAAATTGCCTGCAATAAATAGATATATATTGCAGCACATGAGAAATAGGAGGTATCCATTGGAAATATATTTTGTGACATGGTTATCACGACATTGGTGTTTTCCTGTGGAAACAGGGCTGCGCGAGCACCGAATTGCCGAGTACCAAGCCCTAATTTTTGTTATTGAACATAGCGAAAGAAAAAAAATTCAGCGCTATGCTACTGTTCGTTTATTCACATTTTGACGTTTTTCGACATGGACCATGAATCACAATGCATGAGAGGTTCGTTCAGAGAACGACAATGAACTTTTGGATGTACGTTGCCACAGTTGCACGACATGTTTTGTAACGCATAAAAATTTACAGATTTTTTTCATTTGTATTTGGAAAAGTATCAAAAGTATCTCTCCAAAATTCATCGAAAAATGTATCACACTGGTTGCGTTATCGTCTCGCCCTGAAATTTTGAGCCGAGCACATGCATTTCAAAGGAGATCTGTAGCTCGTTTCTGTAACAATTCTCTACCAAGGCGAATTGAGATATGAATTCGCCGCCCTGTTCTCTACTGCTAATGAGTAGTAGAGAATGACGTATATTCTCTACTAGTAGAGAAATAATCGGTAGAGAAAAGTTACAGAAACGAGCTACTGGGGCTCTATTCTGTAACTGTGAGTTTTCAAGTGTACACTGAAAACTGTGTGCACTCTTCATTTCGCGATTCAGGACGAGTGAGAATGAGTTTTAGCTATCAAAATTGTGTAAACTTCCTCATTTTGCGATTCAGCATGTGTGAGAATGAGTTTTAGCTGTCAAAATCGTGTACACTTCTCCCGAAAAACTCACTGAATTTTAGTCGGTGAGTTTTTGGTTGTGAGCTTTGCATTCGGTGTACACCACGATTGAGAGAATACAAAGGTTGCGCCGATCTCTGACCGCTATTCCTCTCTTAAGGAGTTTGACAGAATCGTTGTTTGCATGACGTCACACTTGTGCAACTTGTTTACGTTTTCCTTGCAACATTTTTTCTTCTTCCATTCTTGCTCACGTTTTGGCATTTCTCTCTCGCAATTGCACCAGTGTGACGTCACACAAAAGTTATTCTCGAAAATCCTCTTTGATCGGCGCAATCTTGTGTTCTATCATTAGGTTCATTCCTTATCTTTTTGGACTAAAATCTGAAAAGTGTCAAAATGCCAGAGCGTAAGCAAAATGCGCTCACTAAAAGAGAATAACAGGAAAAGTAAAGGAACGCAAAAAACCAAATTTTTAGTCCAAAGAATGGCAACAACAAAACTAACGTCAAATAAAAACAGAAATGTATGTACAAAACACATTCACACAAGCACAAGCACAATAAACACTTGCTATATCAATTATTTTTTGCCTCCTTCCAATTTCAATTCATTTCTTTTACTTTTTAGATTATTCTCACTTTTATCTTTAATTTCCGTTAATTTAAATTCAGTTGAGTTTGACACTTTTCAGGATTTTGCCAGAAAAAATTCTTCTGACTAAATCTGACTACTTCGGACTGATGAGAGTCACTCTCACTGACTGTTGCTCTCTCATTTTTGCTGTCATTTCCGAGTTAAGGAACGCTTTTTGGACTAAATCTGACTACTTCGGACTTTTTCTGACTATTTCTGGGAGATAAGGAACGCTCCTATTCTTGGGTGTACACTACAGTTACAGAATAGAGCCCCTGCACACTTGTCGTTATCGGCAAATCGTAGAAGATGCAGAAGCGGATAAGTACGGCACTGCCGTTTGCTAATCGTTGTGCACGCATTGTTTGGTTACATTTTATGGGGACAAATTAGTGAACAAGTTTAGATTTGCATTAAAATTGCATAAAAATTAGTGTCTTTGCACAAAATACATTTCAGGAAAAGAAAAGAAGAGATATTACTGAAAAAGAAAAACAGAAAATACCTGCTTTAAGTCAATTTTTAGATGCCAAATGAATTGAAATATTACGGCCGAGTGTGCGAAAATGTGGTCGTCATGTAATCGTTGCATCATGATTGTGACCAAGGCGAATTAATATAAGGTGATAGCAGGAGTACAAAAACAAAAAATTGCATGTATTTTGTTTTTGCTTTGGCGGCATAAACTGTCAAAATCTGTAAGAGTGTGTGTAGAAATTCAAACAAAATTTTTCAATTTGATATCAGAAGCCGTGCGGCGAAACACATACACAAAATCAGCTGAGCTAGTAACACCACCTTATATAAATTCGCCTTGATTGTGACGATGAAGTAACTATGATTGGACAACCAATGTGCAGAAAGCCTAAAGCTGCCTTTACATGAGGCGATTTTCCAGGCGATTCAACATTGCTCTGGAAAAATCGCTTGTGTAAATGGTGATTCAAAAATCGCTTGCCTCAAAGTAGACAGCAAGTCAACTTTTGCAGGCAATTATCGCCCGTCAAAAATCGCCCCATGTAAAGGCAGCTTTACAGATCTATTCTGCACGTTACCGAAGATTTTGTAACCGGAAAATTGTATGTTACCAGTTCTTGTCACCGCGATTCTATGTACGTTGGTAATGCAGTTAAAATATTCAGCAATTCAGCTATGAAGAATTGGGCAAATCCTGGCATTGCATATTTCACGGGGCAATAATTTGCTACCAGCTTATGAGATGGTAACAAAATTTACCGTTTACAAGAGTACACAGAATGCGAAAAGGGTTCAAAAATTGACAGCAACTTTATTTACCGGTTACAAACTTTTTATTACCAGCGCAGAATAGACCTGTTAGGATTTACATCGGACAGTACTGTTATGACAATAATGTCAAAATGAGTTGAGTCCTTTATGGGAATAATCTAAAAAGTAAAAAAAATTGGAATTGGAAGGAGGCGAAAAATAATTGATATAGAGCGTGTGTGAATCGGTAACAAAGTTCTATGGGGAAAGCTGTTGAATAATATTTTTACTATGGTGAGACTGTTTTGCCAATGTGCTGTGTGAAATGAAATATTTTTTGACAGCAGTAAATTTTTGATAACCGCGGATTTATGCGAAATAAAATATTACAAATTGAAGTGAAATTAATATTTTAAGAAAACATCTACCATTGTTGATTGCAATTCATCAATTTAAGCTTTTATTTAACGAAAAATTATACACATCAACAATCTTTGCGATTGTCAAAATTTTCTATGCATTTGTCAAAAATTTCACTAGCCTCACGAGCTACTGAAATTTTATTCACCTCATAGTTGTCAAAAATTTACTCGTCATAGTCAAAATAAAGTCGACTTTAAAGTTAGTTGCAGCTTTTTGACATAATTTTCAATGGGATATCTGTCAAAAAAGCTGCAACTAACTTTAAAGTCGACTTTATTTTGACTATGACTACGGGCCATTGTCTTGACAGCATTGTCCTATGTAAAGGCGCCGTAAGTAAGTGAGATAGCATGAACCAAGGCGAATTTATACAAGATGGTGTTAACAGAACAACAACAAATTATACGCTCCCTGACAATCAGTACAAAGCCAAATTACACAAACACATGATTTTGACAAAAGGTACAAATTCGCCGTGAAATTAGCGGATCCGATAACACCACCTTGTATAGATTCGCCTTGGCATGAACGCTCTTCGAAAACATATGTTCGAAAGTGCTAAATGTTGTATTTTAAGGGCCGGTTGTTCAATGTCTGATTAGCACTAATCGGCGGTAGAAGCAACGATTAATTAAACGACTGCTTTATCGATCACATGTTATATGTATGATGTCGAAAACGTCGATAATGATGTTTAACCGGTAAGTAGTGATAACCAGACATTGAACAACCGGCCCTAAATGTAGCAAAAACTCTACTGGCGAATATAGATTTTCGCCGCGGTCCTTCTGAATGGGCTGTTTCACACTAGAATGACAGAACAATTATTAGCGTGGTTTCACACTGGATGAAAAGAAGCACAACAAAGTGTTACTACGTTTAAACGTAAGCTATTTGCAAATAAAAATAATTTGCAAATACCTAACTCACTGTTTATTCGATGGTGAAAAATTATTTTTTAATATTGCCTGATTATAAGAAGAAAAAGAAAATAAAGTTAAAAATGGCAACGTCTTGATTATAAAAAGGCAATAAGATGGCCATCGAAAAAGAAAATAAACCTAAGAATGGCGGCGTCTTGCGCTTATTTGCAAATAGTACCACTATTCAGTACTTATTTGCGTGATTTAGTTATTTGCAAATAAAAAATTAACTCGTCGTTTATACGACAAATTTTACCATTTTGCAAATTGTTATTTGCAAATAATACGTGCGTATAAACGTAGTATGAGTATACGTATGTATAAGACGTTTGAATGCATTTGTAACTTTGTGCTAGAAATTTACGTTGCGGCCTTTTTGTAGTTGCGCATGTGTTAGTTCGCTGCAGCAGAACTGCCAGTTTAATGAGGGGTAGAAGCTGGAACAAATTTTTGAGAAACTTCACCTCACCGCACTGTCTCTCTTGTCAACAAACAGAATTGTTTTGGTTGCAGAAATTATCCAGTGTGAAACCGACCAATGTCAAAATGATGTGTTTGTTGTAAGATGACTCCGCCTTGTTTACAACAAACACATCATTTTGACATTCAGAAGGACCGCGGCGAGAATCTAAATTCGCGAGTAACACCAAGGCGAATTTATACAAAGTGGTGTTACTGGCGAACTTAGATTTTCGCCGCGGTCCCTCTGAATGTCAAAATGATTGGGGTGTTCACAGTTCGTTCCAAATTGTGTCTGAAAATGTAGACGTCTACATTTTGAGACATTTTTAGCATCAAACTGTGAGCACCCCTTTCTAGCAGTCGTCGCAAAATCGTCTCAAAACTTTGCTGGTGTTGCCAGACATTTCTTGTTTGCGTGCATTGTTTATATGTCGCCTTTCGATTTTGTTTCTGAAAAATTGTAATTATTTAACTTAATTACCAATTCGTAATATTTGTTATTCCTTTTCCTTGATTTGTTTCTTTTCATCAGAAATTGCGCTCAAATTAAATGCAAATACGGAAAACGTGCCCAATAAATAAAAAAAATGTGATTAGTATTGCCATAATGCAACCCTGCTTCGAGGTTGCAAAATGTAGACGCGTAAAAAACATACCTTTGAGTGTGACAAAATGTAGACGGCGTCGTTTTCCAATTTTGTATGGGAAACAACAACACCACAGATTTTACGGTTAGAAAACGTCTTAAAATGTAGACGTCTACATTTTGAGACACTATTTGGAACGAACTGTGAACACCCCAGATGTGTTTGTTGAAATCAAGGCGAATTCATATTACAACAAACACATCATTCTCACATTCAGAAGGACCGCGGCGAAAATATAAATTCGCCTGTAACTGTCATACCTAAACGAGAGCGTTGGGCGGAGCGGTTTCTGACGCCTAGCGTTAACGCCGAAGTGCCACACCTAAACAAATGCGTCGACGCTACGTCACATGCAGAAAAAAATACCAACAATAAGCATAGGTTTGTTTGTGTTTAACACGAAAATGACAGTTTCGCCAGTGTCTGCACCCAACTTCACTATCTAACGCCCTGTTAAAATCGAATTTTCCAACCATTGGACAATGCTGTCAAGACAATGAAGATATACGTATTAGTTGTCAAAATTGTTCCAGTGGAAAAGTATGAATGTATTAGTGAAAAAGTGTGCATGTATTGCTATTATCATGACAGTATTGTCCGGTGTGAACCCTAACGGCGCGTTTACGTTGGACGCTTTACGTTTACATTGGACGTTGTCAAAAACGCATGCACGGAAAAGTATGCACGTACTTATTAGTGAAAAAGTGTGCATGTATTGCTATTGTCATGACAGTATCGTCCGGTGTAAACCCTAAGTAAGTTAGACAATGCTGTCAAGACAATAAAGATATACGTATTATGCAGCGTTTTTGCTGCATTTAAAATGCAACATTTAACACTTTCGAACATATGTTTTCGAAGAGCGTTCATGCTATCGCATTTAGTAAATGTACATTTACGCGAGTTCGAAATCGTATGCTTTTGACAAACAGCCGTGTTTCAGTCGCTTATTCAGATCCGTATTTAGATTTTCGCCGCGGTCCTTCTGAACGTCAAAATGACGTGTTTGTTGTAAACCTGGCGAATTCATATTACAACAAACACATCATTTTGACGTTAAGTACAACGGCGAAAATCTAAATTCGCCATTAACAGCACCTTGAATAAATTCGCCTTGAATGTGTTCCTTTTCTTTTGTACGTGTTTATTGATATATCTGTAGCTCGTTTCAGAACAATTCTCTACTTAGGCCAAGGCGAATTTATACAAGGTGGTGTTGTAAAATCAGCTGATTTCTTCGCCTTACATGGATTTTGTTTTTGCTTTTACTGATTTGACAGCACACCCATCAAAGGCAAAAACAAAATACATGTAATTTTTGGGGCGAATTGAGATTTGACAACACCCGCAATACAAAATACATGTGGCTGTTATTGTTGTAATCTAAATTCGCCAGTAACACCACCTTGTATAAATTCGCCTTGACCTAGGCGAACTGAGATATGAATTCGCCGCCCAGTTCTCTACTGCTAATGCCTGGATTATAATG
>NW_023458559.1:24928172-24928773 GCF_013731165.1 Rhagoletis pomonella | reverse complement strand
TGCCATAATTTCGTTTTTTTACTTTTTCTCGAAATACGTTTACATTATATACATAGATATATATATCAAATGAAAGGTCCTTCAATCACCTTTCTAACTGTCTCCCAATTTTTCATCGGTTCAATGATTTTCGACATATAAGCTTTAAGAAATGTTTCCTTTTTGGTTGTAGCTGTTTCCGTCAGGGTGGGTGTATGATGTATTTTGGAACGAATTTCCATCATCCCTTGTCAAATTTGGTTTGGATAGAAACCGGTTTCGGCGTTGTGCCATCTTCAGTGTCACTTTTCGTTCTGGATAATTTTTGTTGGTCGCTCGTCTTATTAACTACCTTTTCTTTTGTTAGGTACGTCTTCTTAGTTTTGCATTATTTGCGGTGTTCAATAGGTAGATGAATTGTTCTGGCTTGTTTTTGCTGGCAGGTAGAAGTCAGTGATTTTTATCTTCTTTGTTTTTGTAGTTAGTGTATTCCCTTCCATGTCTATCCTTAATATTTTCTTGTTGTAATTTTTCTTCTCGTACAGTAGTTTTAGAGGTTCGAACAGTACGTCCGATACAGTATTTATTTGCTTATTTATTATTTGTCCTTGAAGGTCTTCTG
>NW_023458559.1:24926829-24928072 GCF_013731165.1 Rhagoletis pomonella | reverse complement strand
GTGCGTTTACGTTGGACGCTTTACGTTTACATTGGACGTTGTCAAAACCGCATGCACGGAAAAGTATGCATGTACTTATTAGTGAAAAAGTGTGCATGGATTGCTATTTGGGGTGTTCACAGTTCGTTCCAAATTGTGTCTGAAAATGTAGACGTTTACATTTTGAGACATCTTTAGCATCAAACTGTGAGCACCCCTTTCTAGCAGTCGTCGCAAAATCGTCTCAAAACTTTGCTGGTGTTGCCAGACATTTCTTCCTTGCGTGCATTTTTTATGTCGCCTTTCGATTTTGTTTCCGAAAAATTGAAATTATTTAACTTAATTACCAATTCGTAATATTTGTTATTTCTTTTCCTTGATTTGTTTCTTTTCATCAGAAATTGCGCTCAAATTAAATGCAAATACAGAAAACGTGCCCAATAAATAAAAAAAATGTGATTAGTATTGCCATAATGCAACCCTGCTGCGAGGTTGCAAAATGTAGACGCGTAAAAAACATACCTTTGAGTGTGACAAAATGTAGACGGCGTCGTTTTCCAATTTTGTATGGGAAACAACAACACCACAGATTTTACGGTTAGAAAACGTCTTAAAATGTAGACGTCTACATTTTGAGACACTATTTGGAACGAACTGTGAACACCCCAATTGTCATGACGGTATCGTCCGGTGTAAACCCTAAGTAAAACTATGTTCCCATATCAATATTATCTCAATCAAAGCTCGTTTTTTAATCACCCCGTTTACACAGGCAAATCTCAGATTATAAGCCGTCAAATTTGTTGTGCTTGTTATTCTCATATCTCAAGGAAAATTTATGTGTCTTCTCTGTGCCACCGTGATCACGTTTTTCTGCTATAATAAGCAATATAAATATATTTTAACTTAACATTTTATTAAAAATACCTTTACAAACCTCTTTTACTTGCTAGCGTACATTTTTGTTTGCTTTTGCATTTGGCATTTCTCCTCTCTTTCGCAAAAACAATCGATAAAACTAGGATGGACACCGAAAAGTTATCGGTTAAATCTGAGATTATTTTATAATTACAGATTAACAAGGGACGAATTTTATATGGCTAATCTCTTGTTATAATTACAGATTAGGGTGTTAAGCTCGAAAATGAGGATAATCTACTTATATGTGAACCTAGTATAAGTTAGACAATGCTGTCAAGACAATAAAGATATAGGTATTATGCAGCGTTTTTGCTGCATTTAAAATGCAACATTTAGCACTTTC
>NW_023458559.1:24915544-24926729 GCF_013731165.1 Rhagoletis pomonella | reverse complement strand
TATTTCTCGTTGTTCGCTTTGTGTTGCCGCAGTATTCGCCACAATACGTACACGAAAATCTACCCATTTTGCATGAAAAATCGGAAATGGCAGCCCTGCTCTTAATAAGCTATTGTTGGTCTCCGGCGTGTTTTAACACAATTGTTTGTAACCGAGTATTTTCGAAAATTAAAGTATACAATTAATAAGTTAAACTTACATTCCTTTTAAGAATTTGCGACTCAACAAGTGGGTTACGCAGAAAAGGTGATTTTGGATACATTTTCTAATTTTCTATTGATTTCGTTTTACCGCAGAAAGCGTGACGAAGAAAATGTTAAAGAAAACTAGAAAAGTGTGGTGAAAGAATGACCATTTTAGGGCTGCCTACTTTATCAAATTTTCCCTTTGTTTTCTTGTTTTGTATAAAACAGCATTTAGGATTACAGCATTTAAATGCTCTTGAGATAAGTCTTAATTTTAGCTTTCAGACTTTGGTCTGTATTTTCGTATCGAGGAGCTGTTATATTTATGAGGAATTTTAAAAACAATAGCACTGATTAGCAGTTACATTAAAATGCCCATCTTTTGCGTCAAGGGTTGATATGTATGTGATGTATGATGTAGTTTACTCATTTACGCATTCGTACATCGTGGACGACTCTCACGACACGACGTGGCAACTTTTCGTTGTTTCTGCTTCATTGCTATCGAACACTAGTTATACTCCTCATAATGTTGCTTTCTTAGCTTAAAATAAAGTTAGATAAATTTTTTCGCTATAGCTGTCTCTAGATGCTCGTATGCGAGGTGACAAACTATTCGTGGTGAGCTAACAATTTTTTACGTAAAATAGCGTACTTTAATTTGGTGTGTTCGTGTGTTTATTGCTCTGTGATTTTCGCTGACATTTCCAAGCAGAATTGAAAAAAATTCTGCAATTGCGTGTATAAAATTGACTCATTGAATTGGTGCGTATTTGAATAATTAAAAAATATGGATATTGGTTCTGTGTAAATAGCAAAATGTAGCGAGTTTGATATAGGATTCCGCTGTTGCTGCTTATAAAGTTGCCTCCATGTTTTTCGCAGTAGGGTGACAACATGCTATCCTTTTCAGATATATATGTAATTGCTGAAAAACTATGTTGAATGTGTAATTCTAAAGTCAAAACTTTTACTTTATACAATGTGTTTATATATAAGAAGTAAGAACAATTTTATTGTGTGGGCAATATAAGTATAAAATCCGTTAATTAGTTTTATTTTAAAGCATCTCTTTAGTGAACTTATTTCGGCAGTTTTCTTTTATGTATTACTACCGTATCGTAGAAAGAATAGTTTTGTGCAGTGATAATGAATGGCCTTTTTATTAAACATCAAAAAACTCAATTTCTAAATGATACGGGTATTCCCTTAAGATTAAGGACATCAAGTTTAAACTAGGGGTCGTATCAAGATTTACAATTTTTCGTTTGTAAAAGTCAAAAGCATCAAGCTTAAAGTTAGGTCGCCCAATTTAGAATGTTATTTTTCATTCGTAAAAATCAACGCGTGTGTATTTCTAGTGCTCCATTTAATTTTATTCCAAACTTTAGAAACCCCTTGGAGGGACGGGGGAAATTAGCCTCGTCCAATTTCATATCGAGCACATCGGTCATATATTGTTCACCTCGTTTATCTGAATCTGTATGGTGAATTTTACCGTAGTTTGCGGGGAATTACGTCTCGCCCAGAATTCATTTGTGGTGTATTGGCGGCTTTCTATCGGTGTTTCCTATTGCCGACGTTACTATATTGCTGTTTATCGTGCTTAATTTTGCGCTTTTCTACACTTGTTCCTACGTACGTTCAATCGTCGTCAATTATTGGAGTTTCTCCAGCTTCTTTCTCTTTTCGTTTTCGTCGTGTATTTGACGTAGGGTGGTGCTTTGGCCGTCCTGCAAAAAAGAAGAAAATCGGGTAATATAGAAAAATAATTGTATCAATAAAAGAATTTTAATAATTAAGAAAAAATGGCTATTAAAATGAGAGTGATGTTCAAAGTTTTGAATTATGTTTCATGCAGTTTATAAATTAATGCGAATCGTACTTGGTTACAGCAACATAAAAAGTTAAAGCCATGACATGGCAGTTCCCTGAGTTTTTGCTTCGTGTTTCCAATAATGCATGTACAATATATGGAGATAATAAAGCTGCTGTTTTTTCAGCGGAGAAATCAAATAGCTTTTTCAATAGATAGTTAATAAAAAAAAGTTTAATGGCATTTGAGTGTCTGAAATGCATGCTGACTCACTCGAAAATTCCTGGCCCTCCACCTCTTATCACCTTTCTCGCATTTTAGATCTTTCCAACTGAGATTATGAATCGAATTCATAATTAAATATATCTACATACATACTAGCGAATTCACGAGTGCAAAGTATCAGATCCTTTAGGTTGATATGTAGGTATGTATATACATATATCTAAAAGCGTTTTATAGTTTTCAATTTGCTAGGGGTTGTATTGGAGCCAAACCTATATAATTATAGTGGAAAGAAGTAATAACTATCGTTGAGACTTATCAATCACCTTCTGTATATTACAACTTTGTTTCTCACCTCATTAAACTAAAAAAAACTCTTGACTGATATTTTAATGTATGTATGGCTTGTACCTATAACGTTTATTTACAGCCATCCTGTTTGTAATTTGTAATCCGGCTGCAGCTTTAACTTGCTGAAACTCGGATCGATTATTGAATAGCGGATAATCCAATAAAGCTAATATTTTAATATCGAAGCTCGCAATTTAACGCTTGGAGTACAATAATATCCAGATCAAGATCAAACTTTTATAACTTGAATAAAAATGGGGAACGTTTTTGCAAATTTATTTAAAGGACTTTTTGGAAAAAAGGAAATGAGAATATTGATGGTCGGATTAGATGCCGCTGGTAAAACCACAATTTTGTACAAACTCAAATTAGGCGAAATTGTTACAACGATACCTACCATTGGTGAGTTCAAGGAAAAAATGAAGAATAAAAACAAAAATAAAATATTTTCCTTGCTCTCCGCCAGGTTTCAACGTCGAGACTGTAGAATACAAGAATATTAGCTTTACAGTATGGGATGTGGGCGGTCAAGATAAAATTCGTCCATTGTGGAGGCATTACTTCCAAAATACACAAGTAAGTCGGGTTTGTGTGTGCTGCAAATATCCTAGTTATATTAAGTTTAGTCTAAAGTAGTTCTTTTATTATGCAAGTTCTTAAATAATTGTTTCGCGTTGTTCTATTGAAATAGGGTCTTATATTCGTCGTTGATAGCAATGACAGAGAGCGTATCGGTGAGGCGAGAGAGGAATTGATGCGTATGTTAGCTGAAGACGAGCTCAGAGATGCTGTTTTACTAATATTCGCAAACAAACAGGTGCGTATCTTTAAAATTATTTGATGGCGATATGTACGTATGGCTCATTCCACCGGGTGACGGGTACGACATTTCAACTCTTATTTTAAGGCTTAATTCTTAAACTGCAATATAAAATTATATAAAACGAGTATTTTCTAAAAGGTTTTCGAGGTATACACAATGCCTAGAAAAAAATCAAACCAATTTAATCCAAAAGAGTTATATGGATTTTAGTCACTGTGATTGTTTTTGGTTTTAGTCACTTCAATGCAAAATCTTGGAAATTGAATTTTTATTTCACAAATTTGATTTTAAGTATATAAAAATTTACAGTACATCAACAGGCCATTCACTATTCCTTAAAAGCACCAAGTAAATGCAGGCAACATGTAAACACAAAACAGCTGATAGCCACTTTAACACTTTATCCATTTATGCCCGGAGAAAAAGACCGGGCTATTCCGGACACGAAGAAGAAGACATTTACCATCCAATTGTGGAATGCATTCGCTCTCTAATGCCCATTTTCTGGAGTACGGAAACGATTTCTGAGCTATTCCGGGCATCCTCGGGATCCCGCGTTGCGTTAGAGACCAAACTTTTTGTGACGTGTGTGACAAGTTGAGCGTGAATACAAAAATATGTGTATTAGACAACTAAACTAATTTATTTCTCAAAAAATCGGATTTTACGGACACAAAATTTTCTACCATCTAAAGACCGGATATTCTTTGATCGGATTTTTCATCTCCACTGTCTGCCTGAGTCATTGTAAAGTACCTTATTTTTAAATAGTACTACTTTTTTAATGAGGATGTTACCTGTCAAACCGTATGAGATACTGTTTTTGCCCTGACAAGTGAGGTAATGGTTCCTTTTTATCCGTGACAGCATAACTTAAGTTTTCCCATCGCTCGAGCAACATATCTTTATGATTAGCTTTATCATCGCTGACCACAAACAGATATATGGTACATTTCAGATTAGCAGATAAGTAACGGTAGCAGTCCCTGGCCGAACTTATTGAAATTTGTCAAACTTTAAATTGTGACGGGTGTGACATTTGCCGGGCGTGACCAACATATTCTGTTATTTTTTCGAAAATATCAAAATATAAATACCAAAAAGCTATTCGCACAAATTCGTCTGTGTCATAGCGTTACTTTCGTCATCTTTTTTGCACTGGCGAAGATGTGTTTTCCTTTAAATATAACTATTTTTTGTATTTTGTGACGGGCGTGACATTAAAATATGCTTTGCTTCAAAATATAATAAAATATTTAGTACTTGCCCGAAAAATTTGAAAATTACACTGTTACAATGCTGACGAATTCTCTCTATTGACCGTTTAAAGTTTAAACTTTAAACGAAGCAAAAAAGACAATAGACTCGAAAATCAGTCTTGTCAATCTTGAAGAAAATTAACCTCTCATTTGAGTTTGTGAATGGTGCAACCTAAAGTAAAAAAAAAAAACAAGTAAGAAAGTCTAAGTTCGGGCGGAGCCGAACACTAAATACCCGGCGCAAGTATGAAATATATGTTTTTCACCTTTCCGAAAGTTACCGCTACATGATAAGCCGGGGTGTATAAATTTTAAGTAAATTAGCGTCCTTAAATTTCGTAATATTGAAATTTCAAGCATTTCTGAAATTTACTGTTATATGAAAAGCGGCCATAATTTTAGTCCGATTTCAACAATTTTCAACGGTTTGCAAATTGCTAGAACGGTTAGCGAGATACATATATGTGATCATAAGTGGGCGGTGCCACGCCCATTTTAAAAAAATTTATCATGTTGTTGTTGTAGCAGCATACAAATTCCCCAAAGACTTTTTGGGGAGTGTTGCTGGAGTGACAGTCCTTGGCCAGATATAAATCTGGGTCGTTCCGGTTACGTAGACCCGACTGTCGTGGGAACGAAAAAAAAAAATGAGCGTACCAAGGCACATTAAACAGGTAGTATCAGTAGAGCAAAAACAACATTTGCGTGTATTTTGTTGTTGCTTCTGGTATCGAAAGTGTCAAAAACTGTTCTGAATTTTTTCTTCTAAATCAAAGCGTGCCATGTGAAATACAAAAAATTATAAAAAATAAAAAATTGAAATTGGAAAAAATAAAAATGTATGCAACTTTCTTTCCTAGTAAATTTGTTTGCTTCTCGAAGCATTGATCCATCCTTTGCAAGGCCCAGTAATCAGCGGTCGTGCTGCCGAGTTGGGCGAACGTTCCAAAAGCTGCTATTCAATCGCTTGTTTTGTATGGAAAAAGGTTTCACATGCAAAGGGATTTTAACAATTCAGATTTTTTTTGAGAAAAAATTAAAAATATTTGACATTTTCGAGACCAAATAATTTGAAAATAAATCAAATCAGCTACTCTACTGATACTACCTGTTCAATGTACCTTGGAGCGTACATAAAATTATGATATGATGAATAAAAAATTTATCATAAACGTATTTCCTGGTAAAGAATTGTTGCAACCATCAATTTTGAATAAATTAGCTTTACTATTTACTGATTTATCGAGGATTTCGTATTTCTCTAAACTACCGTTATATGGGATGTGGGCGTGGTTATTGTCCGATTTTAAAAATTTTCGGCCATTTGGTATGCTGTACCAGGACCAACAACTGTACGAAGTTTAGAAGAAATTGGTGCAGCGGTTACCAAGATATACACATGTAACCATAAGTGGGCATGTCTACGCCCATTTTCCAAAAATTTTTAATACTCATATTTTTCGTCTAAAAATCATTGTAAATATCAATTTTGATTGAATTATCTTTAGTAGTTACTAAAATATCGCAGTTTCCGTATTTCTGAAAATTACCGTTATATGGGAGGTAGGCGTGGTTGTTGTCTGATTTCGCACATTTTCAATATCATCCGTCCTACGCCCGAAAGAAGTGCACGTACCAAGTTTCGTTAATAGGGAATTTACATGAGGCGATTTTTAGTCGAAAGCAACAATCGCCTTGTGTAAACAGCCTTTCAACTAATCGCTTACAATGAAGTTGGTCGGCTCCCTACTTTCGTTCAACTTTTGGTTCAACTAATCGCCTGTGAAAGTTGAATCATGTAAATTCCCTATAAGATATCACAATTTTTACTCGAGTTATCGTGTGCACAGACGGACGGACGGACGGACAGACAGTCACCGCTTAATCGATTTCTCTTTTCATTCTGATCATTTATGTATACATTTGTCTAATCTATCTCGATTCGTTTTGCCTGTTACAAACAACCGTTATGTGAACAAAGTTATAATACCCTTGTGCACAAGTGCGTTCGGGTATAAAAATATAATTCTGGAGTCCCAGAATTTAGTGGAAACCATCTCGCCTATTTCCATCTGATTACATAAAATTATGATAACGAGAACCAATTTTCAATATAAAACCGTCGTCGACAGGCCTAGAACTCCAAAAAACTCTTTGGAAACTTTTATGTTGTTACGACAACAACAACCATTACATAAATATACAGTGCATTCGCGATAACTCGAACTAATGTAAAGCAGATGTGTTCGGGTTAACTAATTGTTCGAGTTTTCGAATGATACGTATTTTTATTCCAGTGTGCACTATAACTTTGTTCACATAACGGTTGTTTGTAACTGCCTAAAGGAATTGAGATAGATATCTGTGTTCGTATGGTATAGTAGCTTATGTCGGGAAGCTGGTTTTAGTATAACGCGGTATTCCCTTCATTCTTTAAACGACAAAGAATTTTTTGATGGGACTTAATAAGAATATTGACTTGCTAGTATTGGAACTTTTCTGTACGTTTATTTGCCAAATGTTCTTCGATGGCTCGGCGCCGGTGGACCATTCGCAATCGTGTGCCGCGAATGCCGCATTATACTAAAGCCATTCTTTCGACATAAGCTACTGTTCCATACGAACACAGATATACACTAACCACAACGTTTCCGTACCGTGTTTCTTTTTTAAATATTTGCAATGTTTTTCGTAATAAATTTTTTTCGTTAATTTTTAATAGAAATATAGTTCATTCTGCATTTAATGACTTATACATTATCTGAATACAAAATTCCATCAAAATCGTTAGAGTCGTTTTCTAGAAACCTTTGGATATATATGCATACATATTTACAAGAATTGACTGTTTAAAGTATATGTAGATTGCGAAAAAAATCGTACGGTTTTACTATCTTAAATTTTTACTAGAACTTACCCTTAAGTAGAGAATTTTTTTGCTAAATGTACTGACAACTATTTTCTCCCTGCAACTCCAAATTTTTATATTGAACCCCTCCTCTCCCACCGCCCCAGCCCCCCTCTTAACGTTGTCGGGCGTCTTGACTTTCCCATCACCCCCCCATTGCTCATTGAACAATTTTACAGAACACCCTGTACATGTAGAGAACAGGTACAGTACTGCAGCAGTATTTTCAGTTCAGTCAGTGCACAGCAAACGCACCGTTTCAGCAGTTTTTTTTTTTTGTTTGTTTCCAAACTACGAACTGTCATGCATAACACCCAAGTAAGAATCTCAGCGCCGTTGAGTGATGTTACGTAAATTTATGACTAGTTCATTTCTCTAATCCATTAAAGTTTGCAAAAATACGATATTTTTCGTTGTAGCTCTGCCGGTACCAGATCATATTATATTTGTATTAAACTATTTGAATTATTTATTTATTTATTTCAGTCAAAGAAAACAAAATTCTTACTGACTATGATATCTAAAAAAGTAACAAGGTATAACTTAAAGCTAATACATAGGTGACATTATAAAATCAGAGTAGTTTTAAGATTAACTTTTTTAACACCACTCCGGGAAGCGATATATCAATATCCTCGATATAATTGATTTTATTAATCTCTCTAAGGGCACGACAAATTGGTGTATTCATAGCATACATTGATTTGGAAGAATGCAAATAAAAAATATCAGGGCAATCAACAATCCCAGTAAGCACGTTGAAGATAAACTAGCAAGATAATAACTTTCTCCTATCCTCAAGTGAGTTTAAATTTATAAGCAAACAGCGCGAATTGTATGAAGGTAACGGTTCAGTAAAATTTAGAGATCTTAATGCAAACCTAATAAAAGTCTTTTGCACACGCTCAATTCTGTTTATGAGCCCAATAAGAAAAGGTCGCCAAATATTGGCAGCATACTCAAGGCGAGACCTTACAAAAGCTATGTATATGTAAATGGATCTGAAAAGTCAGAGCTGTTACTCCGAACAAAGGCTAACAACGAATAGGAGTTAGATATAATGAAATCAATTGGCTATTAAAAGTCAATTTCAAGTCGAAGTAAATTCCTAAATCTTTGGTCTGGACTTACTGATTTAAGAAGGCAACCAGATATAGTATATGAGCTTTCTGGAATTCAGCTTACTGGAATAAACCAAGTGATAACACTTATTAATATTCACACTAAGACAGTTTCTCGCACACCAAGACGTTACCCTGTTAAGGTCAGATTGAAGGGAAAAGGTATCTTCAGCATTTTTTATAACAGAATAAACTTTGAGATCATCTGCATACATTAGACATTTCGAGAATAAGAAACAGGAACTTATATCATTAATGAAAATGATAAACAGAAGGGGGCCAAGAATACTACCTTGGGGGACTCCAGAGCTTGCATGGAAGTAACGGGAAAACGTATTTTCCAGTGCTACAGCGCAGTGCCTATTGTATAAATAAGAGCTAATCCAATCAAGAAACTTTGAATGGAAACCCAGAGAAGCTAGTTTAGGGATCAACATTTTATGTGAGACCTTGTCAAATGCCTTGGAAAAGTCGGTATATACAGTATCGACTTGGTACCCAGACTCGAAACTCGCAAGGCAATCTTCGGTAAAGATAGTGAGATTTTAGACGGTAGATCTTTTATAAGGTATTTCTCTGCTTTACAATTATCTAATTTAATATAATTTAAAAAATGAACACACGATTTTAAGCAGATTTTTACAACTTCGGCTTGTTTGTTAAACACATCGAAATGAGCTGTCGAATGAAAGAGCTTGGGCTGTAGGACTTACCGTTGAAAAAACGCGTAAAAAACGTTAAAAACGTATGGTGTGTTGCTTTAAAATGTTACATCCTGTTGGATATTGTATTCTAGCAGCTAAAGGAACGTATACTAAAAATTTCAGACATATGCTCACGATTTTAGAAAAATAATTTTTTTCACAAAAAAATTCGAAGTTTGTCAGAATTGCCCATATATTTATTAATTTGTCTACAGAAAATTTTGTTCTTACAAAATCATGATTCAATTATTAACGGTTTTGTAAGTAGCTTTTTTCTAAACTTTGGCACTCCCACCCACAGGGATGGTTTTTGGAAGCAGAAGAAAAAGGGGAAGAATTCCATCACACTTCCTAAAATGGGAGCTAAAATCCATACAAACGTGTGGATAATAGTGAATGGTGGTATTTAAAAAAAAAACGAATTTGATTTGATTATTTAGTTTAAACAATCTTATTTACATCGAATATAACCCCTGATTGTTATTAAAAATAAATATTTCTATGTTTATACTTGCGTACGTCAGATGGCGCATAACTCGAGAATGGATGGTCCACTTTCAGCTTTTTTTTGTTGTATTTGTTTGCCAGTTGATGGATATGAAGAAGCTATTTGTTTGCGGAAAATATGCAATATTTATTAAACAAAAAAACGACAAATACAAAAATTTGGAGTTTCTTTCGCGGTTATGGCTCGATTGTTTCGAATTCTTTGATGTCACACTTTTTATGTTCTGGGGAAAATATTCAACACTGGCTTGCACAGCCGCAATTGGCGATTGGTGCCGGACGAACTCAGGAAGAATAAAAAGAACACGCAGCTACTGAACGACTGAGATAGGGAACGTGATCTACATCGTCAAATGAGAAGTGGCGTAATGAGGCTTTCGCCCGAGGCGATTTTCCAGGCAACTTTTGCGTTCAACTCCCGCCGGGTTGCACGAAAAAAAAATTTGAATGACTAAAAATATCAAAATATTCGCCATAAAAAGGCGTTTGTATTGTTCAACTTTGCATTCTACTTTCAGCTAATCGCTTTCAACAAAGTTGGTCGCCAGCCAACAGTCGCCTCGAGCGTACACCTATTAAGTGTGCAATTACATCGCACCATTGACTAAACCGAGCTGTCGTGTGACGATTGGGCCTATGGATGCGGTTTGGCATTGTTATATTGCGTCAAAATCTCATTCGGAGACACCAGGATTGTGTCGTGGAGTACAATACCTAAATACCTTCGTTGGCTCATTTACCAAAGCCATTGAACGCTTTATTTTACAGCGACTTGGCAGAATCAAGAGGTCTCCACGAATATCGACAAATACATTTCGGCATTTAAGGGAATTTCGTCTCTTAATATTGAATTTCTGTAGTCCAACAATTCTCACCCATTTTGTCTTGTTGGCGCCAGCGAATGCAGAACAAACATTTCTTCAAATTTTAAAAGTAAAAAAACCACTATTAACAATTTAAAAATATTCTTAAAACTTGCAAATTTGGAAAAGAAATATTACTGTTTTTGTTTTTAGGAGTAGGGTGGGAGTGTCATTGATAAAATTAGAGCGAGAGAAAGTTTTTCTTACAAAACCTTTCATTATTGAATCATGAAACAAAATGCCATATTGCGTTGAATACGTGTGTATATCGACACCTGAGTGTCCTATCTCAGAAAACTTTTCAAGAACGCCCTACTTCAGAATTTTATTAAAGAACGCCCTATTTCCCGACGTTTAATGAACGCGAAAATACGCATGACTATTCACACAAGAGTTTTTATAAGACTTGAATTCAAGCTTGAG
>NW_023458559.1:24912234-24915444 GCF_013731165.1 Rhagoletis pomonella | reverse complement strand
ATGAAAGCCAGGTATGATAAGGCGATGAATTCCGAGGGTTTCCAGGAAGGAGATTTGGTGTTGCTGTACAATCCACAACGAAAGAAAGGTTTGTCCCCAAAACTACAATGCAACTGGGAAGGTCCGTATAAGGTCGTAAAACGGCTAAATGACGTAGTGTATCGGATCCAGACCGTCGGGAGACCAAGAAACAAGATGAAGGTGGTCCACTTGGAAAGGCTTGCAGCGTTTGGAACCGCAAGTGTGTCTGATCGGGACGATCAGACTTAGGTGGAGGGCAGTGTGGCGAATACTGCGGCAACACAAAGCGAACAACGAGAAATAGGCAGAATGTTCGAAGAATGACGTAGAATGTTCCACAAAGAGAAACGTCAAGTTGGATGAACACTGCGAACAGCGAGCGAAAGAGAATGAGCGATAAACTTCAGAATGTTCTAGAGTTGCCATAAGTGCCAGCGCAGGTATATAAGGGCGCCGCCACCACGAGGTGAGTTAGTTGCAAGTCAGCAAGCTACAAGTAAAGTGAGCAGAGAAGCGAATTGCGAATAAGCAAGCTATAAGTTTAATTGTGTGTAACAAGTAGTAAAGCGTTGTAATTGCCTTAACAAGTATTGTAGTATTTTTACTGTATTAGCAAGTATTGTAAAATTGTTTGTTGTACAATAAAGTTAATTGTACTACAATTCGGTCATCGTTAGCATTTATTTAACAATCCAGCGATACGAGCCTGAGTATATTTGGGAAATCCCTCAAGGTTTCGAGGATAATCGTAACAATACTATAGCAATGTTGCCACTTTTTCTCATTAAACTATGTTCGAATCGTGGAAATTTTGGAAGATCACAGGGTTGCTTTTAGCATTTAGATTCTTAATGCGAAAATGGTGTTGCATTTAGGTGACGAATTTTGTATGAATAAATGCAAATTTAGAGCTAAATGTGCCTTTACGCGTAAAACTGGCTACACACGACGAACATCTGCGCGCACATATGCGCCAACATGCTCGCTGTCGTTTGCTACAGACGACGAGCGGCTCATAAGTAATTTTGTACTCAAAGCGTAAACATGGAAAGGAAAGACGCGGATGATGCAATTGCAATGCTTTTAACTTAACTTTTTTATGTATGTGTTACTTAAATTTATTTATATTTTACTTGTATGTACGTACATACATATACTTATAGTAATTTAGCCTCATTTATCAAAAATTCAATTAAATAACATGGCTTGGATGCATTTATCCGCCGATGTGCACACTTCAAGCATCAACACAAAATGAGGTTGTTGTTTTTGTTTCCAATGCGATGCTCGCAAACCACGCTACAAACGACGAGCACGCTCGCTGAAAATCAAAATTTTTTGATTTTTGGCGAGCATGCTCGCAAACCGCCCTACAAATGACGAACATGACCCGCAAGCCGCGCATGTGCGCGGATATGTTCGTCATGTGTAGCCACTTAAGCAAAAACAGCCCATAACACCATGATACAAAAATAGAAGGTAGTTTCATTTATTCACAATCGTTGTTGTTGCCGACCACTTGACTTTTAACAAGTTTGTGACATTTAACTAAAATCATGGTACCAGATTCACCAACAGCAACATTTTTGTTTCTTGAAAAAGGATAAAAAAACGTTTGAAGTACGTTGAAAGGTTCGAAAATAAACACCCCTATTCTGCAACTCTTTCGTATTCGGATTTTGCTACGAATCGTAGAAAGAGTATGCTGCAATCCGAATCGTATTTTCGAACTTTCGAAATTCGTTACAATGGCATGCCTAAAAACGAACAAGTACGTTTTTGCGTAATTTTGTACGAAAGCAATTCTGTGTCGGAGGTGTGCTTGCAGGAAATAATAGCGGTGTTCATTTAAACAGATAAATTTGCGTTTCCCATATACGTACAATTTTATACACTGCTTTGTATAAAGGAGCAAAAAAGAATCTTTGTTGCCCCTTATCGAGAAACTTGGGTCAGGTTTAGTTATTTGTACAATGATATTCGGTTGTTGTGTCCAAACGTATGACCCGAATCCAAAAACTTTAACCTCACGTTTAATCAAAGGATTAAAATTTTATTTAAAATAAATGTTTCCAATTTCCGAGTACTAGCTTATTAATAAATTCGGTTTCAACTATGCACTTTTTTGCAAATTTCGTGGATGGCGTAGTCGGAGTGATATAATTGAAAATGCAATAGAGCCCACCGTTTCCTTCAAAATATGTAAAATCAAATAATTTTACTATAAATAAGCACTTCATAAGTGTTTTTTTAATTCCTTTCCACTTTGTTTTCCTTCATTTAGCTATCTTCGAAAAACAACTAATAGCTGGCAATGCTGCACACGTTCCCGCAATGGTTGCAGCATATGGATTTTTCGTTTTTCGTATCGTAGCTAAGAATTACGAATTACAAAATTTCGGGTTCTAGAATAAGGGGGAAAGTCTTTTGCTAATGCAGTTTGATGACAAATTTTTGATGCAAAATATTTTTAAACCTCTAAACGAGGTACCGTTATCCGTGGAAGAGAAAGGAGGTTGAGGGCCTGTGCCAAATGATTGAAGAGAAAATTTTGACGGATCAAAGTAAAAATCTGACATTTCTCGTAGTGAATAAGAACGTCAGAATTTTACCTAGCTCATGGGGCTAGGTAAAATTTTGACAGCTTATAGCCTTGTATACACATAATATTGCTTGGCGGTAATAAGGAGTGAACATGAAAATGAAAGCTGAAACAGCATAAAAAAGCGTACGTTACTTGCAAATTATAAAATAAATATAAATTTTAAGAATTTCAGCAACTCACAAAAATAAAGCTTTCGCTCGAGCGTTTGTTTGGTTTTTTCAACTGTCAAAATTTAACTCTGCATTCTGCCGTCTCACCACGGAAAAAAAAAGTTACCGATTGGCACAGGCCCTGAGATAAAATGATGCCATGCAACTTGTAACTTTTTGGATTCTCGGAATTTTCTGATAAAGATGTGGTGCTGCTTAAAGATATGTATATATGCATGCACATAAGATGAAAAGTACTGCAGTTTCATTTTCTAAAATTTTTATTTATAGAAAAATGCATAGTAAAAGACAATTCGAGGACGGTTCGGTTATTTGTGAAATGATTTTGAGTTATCGTTTCCAAACGCGTGACCCGAATCAAAAAATGTTGACATATGCCGCTAGTCAGAGGATTAAGCTTTAATTTAAAACAAA
>NW_023458559.1:24899659-24912134 GCF_013731165.1 Rhagoletis pomonella | reverse complement strand
ATTTCTCGTTGTTCGCTTTGTGTTGCCGCAGTATTCGCCACAGTATATAGTGGCTAGCTGCGTTTCAGTGATCGCCGATCGAGATTTCATTTGTTATTTTACATTATTAGGATAAAGAAAAGTTACGCAAATTCAACATCGATGTGATGCTAACAGAAATCTGGATCTTGTGATCAAATCTATTTTGTTTCCTAATTAAAAGAGGAAATTTTAAATGACAGCACCGACAAATGTATATACATATACACAAACAAATGTTCGGTTATGGTTAAAACGATTCAAGTTTTTCTGTTGAATTTTTGGTTTAAAATTTATTTTTTCCTTTTCAGTAGGGCTTTTTGCACATTATCTCCTGCGTAAGAAAGGATCGTAATAGATAGGGATCTGAATAAGCGACTGGAACACGGCTGTTTGTCAAAAGCATACGATTTCGAACTCGCGTAAATGTACATTTGCTAAATGCGATAGCATGAACGCTCTTCGAAAACATATGTTCGAAAGTGCTAAATGTTGCGTTTTAAATGCAGCAAAAACGCTGCATAAATGTACATTTGCTAAATGCGATAGCATTAACGCTCTTCGAAAACATATGTTCGAAAGTGCTAAATGTTGCATTTTAAATGCAGCAAAAACGCTGCATAACGCATAAAAACACATTTAGCGCATTAAGCTCTATATGCTACTCTAAATGTACATTTATCCATACAAAATTCGTCACCTAATTGCAACTAAATGCAACTCCATTTCTGCATTAAGAATCTGAATGCTAAAAGCAACTCTGTCATCTTCACAAATTTCCACGATTCGAACACGGTTTAATGAGAAAAAGTGGCAACATTGCTTTTTCGCGTACACAGTGGCTAGCTGTGTTTCAGTGATCGCCGAACGAGATTTCATTTATTATTTTACATTATTTGGATAAAGAAAAGTTTGCAAATTCAACATCGATGTGATGCTGATAGAAATCTCTATAAATTTGTGATCAACTCTGTTTTGCTTCCTAATTAAGTGAGGAAATATTAATTGACAGCACCGACAAATGAATATATACACAAACAAGTTTTCGGTTATGGTCAAAACCATGATAAAAATATAGTAAGGTAGAACCGCTGATAGTTACTTTTAAAATTCTTGACGTTTCCAAACATTTTAATTTTTAAATTTACTCACAAACTCACACACACATTTTCATTTTCAATCTCAAGCAACAACAATTTCGAACAATTTCAATTTTTTATTTTCAATTTTATATGATTTTAAAATGCTGGCAAACTTCAAAAAAAAATCATGGCCGACAAAATGAGAGAACGGTTCTACCTTGCTATGTTTTTATCATGGCCAAAACAATTCAAGTTTTTGTATTGAATTTTTGGTTTAAATTTTTCTGTTTTCTTTTCATTAGATTTTTGCCATATATGTAATACTTCTATATTGGCAGTAAGCTAACTTCTCAATGTGTAAGCATTCCGAAATTTTCCAAAAAAATTTACATTTATTGCACGAGCAAGTTGAAATTATTTCCCGAGAGCGATTTGCGTAATTTCAGTTGCAGTTACACCTTGCAATTTTTATTGCCTACCAACTGTTGTGTGTGGGCGCTTTGATGTCTAGATATGTATGAGCTTTTACCGCATGACGCCGCCAGATAACATTCTCTCAATTTCGGTGTTAAAAAACATATAAATCTTAAACACACTTACAGAATAACTTCATAAAACGTTGTCATAAATAATCCAATAGGGAACAGATTCTTATTTTGATTTAATATTAATATTTCATCGATATAACCACCAGCACGCTTTCTATCAAGTGAAAATATGGCTTTCAAACTATCAAATTGCCTGCAATAAATAGATATATATTGCAGCACATGAGAAATAGGAGGTATCCATTGGAAATATATTTTGTGACATGGTTATCACGACATTGGTGTTTTCCTGTGGAAACAGGGCCTTACCGAGCACCGAATCGCCGAGTACCAAGCCCTAATTTTTGTTATTGAACATAGCGAAAGAAAAAAATTCAGCGCTATGCTACTGTTCGTTTGTTCACATTTTGACGTTTTTCGACATGGACCATGAATCACAATACATGAGAGGTTCGTTCAGAGAACGACAATGAACTTTTGGATGTACGTTGCCACAGTTGCACGACATGTTTTGTAACGCATAAAAATTTACAGATTTTTTTCACTTGTATTTGGAAAAGTATCAAAATTGAAAAAAAAAAAAGAATCTACAAAATTCATCGAAAAATGTATCAGTTTTGATTCACTTGGAACAGAACGGTCACACTGGTTGCGTTATCGTCTCGCCTTGAAATTTTGAGCCGAGCACATGCATTTCAAAGGAGATCTGTAGCTCGTTTCTGTAACTGTGAGTTTTCAAGTGTACACTGAAAATTGTGTGCACTCTTCATTTCGCGATTCAGGACGAGTGAGAATGAGTTTTAGCTATCAAAATTGTGTAAACTTCCTCATTTTGCGATTCAGCATGTGTGAGAATGAGTTTTAGCTGTCAAAATCGTGTACACTTCTCTTCCGAAAAACTCACTGAATCTTAGTCGGTGAGTTTTTGGTTGTGAGCTTTGCATTCGGTGTACACCACGATTGAGAGAATACAAAGGTTGCGCCGATCTCGGACCGCTATTCCTCTCTTAAGGAGTTTGACAGAATGTTGTTTTCATGACGTCACACTTATGCAACTTGTTCAGGTTTTCCTTGCAACATTTTTTCTTCTTCCATTCTTGCTCACGTTTTGGCATTTCTCTCTCGCAATTGCACCAGTGTGACGTCACACAAAAGTTATTCTCGAAAATCTTCCCTGATCGGCGCAATCTTGTATTCTATCATTCTTGGGTGTACACTACATTTTCTCACAGTTACAGAATCATAGAAGATGCAGGAGCGGATAAGTACGGCACTGCCGTTTGCTAATCGTTGTGTACGCATTGTTTGGTTACATTTTATGGGGAAAAATTAGTGGACAAGTTAAGCTGAAATTAGTCGAGAACGCAGAACGTATACTTAAACGCAGTCTGTATACGCAGAATTTTGTCGATTACTGGAGCCCTCAGTGTTGCTTACTACACTGTTGCCACTCATCAATGCCTTTTCATAAACTTACCCTTTCAACTACAATGTTTCGTGCTATAATAGATTTTAGCTAAATATAAACTATTTCTTCTTCTTCTTATTTGGCGCTGTAACCACCTAAGCGATTTTGGCCGAGTCCAAAACAGCACGCCAGTCATTTCTCTTCTGTGCTAACTGACGCCAATTGAAAATGCCAAGTGAAGCCAAGTCCTTCTCCACCTGGTCTTTCCAACGCAGAGGAGGCCTTCCTCTTCCTCTGTTACCAGCATCGCGGCCCGCGTTGAATATTTTCAGAGCAGGAGCGTTTCTCTCCATCCGAACGACATGGCCAAGCCAGCGGAGCCGCTGAATTTTAATTCGCTGCACTATGTCTATATCGTTGTAAAGCTCATACAGCTCATCGTTAAATCGTCTGCGATATTCGCCATCACCAACGCGTAAAGGTCCGTAAATCTTTCGCAGAATCTTTCTCTCGAAAACTCCAAGAGCCGCCTCATCAGATGCTTTCATTGTCCATGCTTCCGCGCCATACACCAGCACAGGCATGATGAGTGACTTATAGAGTGTGATCTTTGTACGACGAGAGAGGACTTTACTTCTCAATTGCCTACTCAGCCCAAAGTAGCACTTGTTGGCAAGAGTGATTCTCCGTTGGATTTCAAGGCTGACATTATTATTGGTGTTAATGCTGGTTCCCAAATAAACGAAGTCGTCTACTTTTTCAAACTTGTAACTGTCAACAGTGACGTGGGTGCCAAGACGCGTATGCTCTGACTGTTTGTGTGCTGACAGGAGATACTTCGTTTTGTCCTCGTTCACCACCAGACCCATTCGCTTTGCTTCTCTATCCAATCCCGAGAAGGCAGAACAGACGTAGCCCTTGTTTTTACCGATAATATCGATGTCGTCGGCATACGCCAGCAATTGTACGCTCTTATAAAGTATTGTGCCTGAGCGGTTCAGTTCTGCGGCTCTTATTATCTTCTCCAACATAAGATTAAAGAAATCACACGAAAGGGAGTCCCCTTGTCTGAAACCTCGTTTGGTATCAAACGGCTCGGAGAGGTCCTTCTCTATTATGACGGAGCTGATGGTATTGCTCAACGTCATTTTACACAGCCGTATTAGTTTCGCGGGGATACCAAATTCAGACATCGTGGCATAAAGGCAACTTCTCTTCGTGCTGTCGAAAGCGGCTTTGAAATCGACAAATAGATGGTGTGTGTCGATCCTATTCTCGCGGGTCTTTTCCAAGATTTGGCGTATTGTGAATACCTGATCTATGGTGGATTTTCCAGGCCTAAAGCCACACTGATAAGGTCCAATCAGCTCGTTGACGGTGGGCTTCAGTCTTTCGCACAATACGCTCGATAAGACCTTGTAACCTATGCTTAGAAGGCTAATTCCGCGGTAGTTGGCGCGTATGGCGGGGTCGCCTTTCTTGTGGATTGGGCAGAGCACGCTTAAATTCCAGTCGTCGGGCATGCGTTCATCTGACCATATTCTGCATACGAGCTGATGCATGCACCTCATCAGCTCCTCGCCGCCGTACTTGAATAGCTCGGCTGGCAGGCCGTCAGCTCCAGCAGCTTTGTTGTTTTTCAGCCGCGTAATCGCGATTCGTACCTCGTCATAGTCAGGCGGTGGGACAGCTACTCCATCATCATCGACTGGGGACTCGGGTTCGTCTTCCTCACTACTTTCAGCGCTGCTACCATTCAGTAGGTTATAAAAGTGTTCCCTCCACAATTTAAGTATATTCTGGACATCGGTCACTAGGTCGCCATTGTTGTTCTTACAGGAGTTCGCCCCGGTCTTGAAACCTTCCGTAAGTCGCCTAACCCTCTGGTAGAATTTTCGGGCGTTCTTCCTGTCGGCCAGCATCTCAAGCTCTTCGCACTCACGTATTTCGGCCTCTCTCTTCTTATTGCGGCAAATACGTCTCGCTTCCTTCTTCAGTTCCCTATAACGGTCCCACATGGCTCGCGTTGCGCCCGATCGCAGCGTGGCATCTTTTTTCTCTGCGGCTTCTTGACATTCCTCATCGTACCAGTTGTTCTTTCGGGCTCGCTGAAATCCAACTACTTCTTCGGCGGCGGTACTTAATGATAGGGAAATGTGGTTCCACTGCTCGCGTACGTCGGATTGTTGAAGAGTGCTCTCAGAGAGCAGGTGTGTGAGTCGAGTGGCGAATAAATTGGCCGTCTGTTGTTATTGCAGCTTTTCGACGTTAAGCTTTCCTTGCATTGTTGGGCGCACATTTTTTGCTGCACAGAGGCGGGTGCGTATCTTGGCTACAACAAGATAGTGGTCCGAGTCGATGTTTGGCCCTCGGAGTGTACGTACGTCCAAAACGCTTGAAGCATGCCTTCCGTCTATCACAACATGATCGATTTGGTTTCTCGTTTTTCGATCTGGGGACAGCCATGTAGCTTGGTGGATGTTCTTATGCTGGAACCTAGTACTACATATTACCATATTTCGGGCCCCGGCGAAGTTGATCAGCCTCAGTCCGTTATCGGACGATTCGTCGTGGAGGCTGAATTTTCCGACAGTGGCGCCAAAGATCCCTTCCTTGCCCACCTTGGCATTAAAATCGCCAAGCACGATTTTGACATCGTGTCGGGGGCAGCGCTCATATGTACGTTCCAAGCGTTCATAGAAGAGATCCTTGGACGCCTGATCCTTCTCTTCCGTCGGGGCATGGGCGCAGATGAGCGAGATGTTGAAGAATCTAGCTTTGATGCGGATTGTGGCTAGACGTTCGTCCACCGGGGTGAACGCCAGTACTCGGCGACGGAGTCTCTCTCCTACCACGAATCCAACACCGAATTTGCGCTCCTTTACGTGGCAACTGTAGTAGACGTCGCAAGGCTTCACGCTTACTTTACCTTGCCCCGTCCATCGCATTTCTTGGATGGCGGTGATGTCAGCCTTTGTCTTCCCGAGGACATCAACCAGCCGGGCAGAGGCACCTTCCCCTTTAAGGGTCCGGATATTCCAGGTGCATACCCTTAAATCATAGTCCTTTATACGTTTGCCGTGGTCGACATCAGAAAAATGGGGTCTCATCCGAGGCTGTTTGCTTCTTTTCATTGGGCGGGGTTTTAACGTGGCGGGACCCAAACCCAGGGCACGCGAAGTTTTACGCCTTCTCACCTTAGCTCGCTCCCAAACGGGTGTTTGGTTGCTACCCAGAGGATACGTGGATATAAATATCCGGACGTTGTGAGCTGCGATTTGAACCGTACGCACAAGAATCGCTTCTGGCCACTCCCAGGTGAATGGTAGTCAAAAGTTTTCCACTTCTGCGCATGGAACCATCCTCATCATAAACTATTTAGTTTTCAACAAAAACCTTATTCAATAGTAAATTTCAAATATTTTAAACATATTTTGAGTAGGAACTTATATCTTTTTTACCATCTGTAAAACTGACGAAGTGGCAACCATCTAAAGAAGGTGAAATCAGCTGACACGGAAAAATCTAATTTCCGCAGATTTCTGCGCTACGGGCTACAACTACAGAAAAATTCTGCGGTGTTGAGTTTTCATTTACATGGCGCTTTGGTAAGACAGATCGTGTCAGCTGACTCGGGTTTACGTACCGGTAGGTTTACGTTCTTGACTAATTTCAGCTTTAAGATTTGCATTAAAATTGCATAAAAATTAGTGTCTTTGGACAAAATACATTGCAGGAAAAGAAAAGAAGAGATATTACTGAAAAATATTGCGAAAATATCAAGCAGAAAAACAGAAAATACCTGCTTTAAGTCAGTTTTTAGACGCCAAATGAATTGAAATATTACGGCCGAGTGTGCGAAAATATGGTCCTCATGTAATCGTTGCATCATGATTGTGACGATGAAGTAACTATGACAATGTGCAGAAAGCCTAAAGCTGCCTTTACATGAGGCGATTTTCCAGGCGATTCAACATTGCTCTGGAAAAATCGCTTGTGTAAATGGTGATTCAAAAATCGCTTGCCTCAAAGTAGACAGCAAGTCAACTTTTGCAGGCAATTATCGCCCGTCAAAAATCGCCCCATGTAAAGGCAGCTTTACAGATCTATTCTGCACGTTACCGAAGATTTTGTAACCGGAAAATTGTATGTTACCAGTTCTTGTCACCGCGATTCTATGTACGTTGGTAATGCAGTTAAAATATTCAGCAATTCAGCTATGAAGAATTGTGAAAATCCTGGCATTGCATATTTCACGGGGCAATAATTTGCTACCAGCTTATGGGATGGTAACAAAATTCACCGTTTACAAGAAGTACACAGAATGCGAAAAGGGTTCAAAAATTGACAGGAACTTTATTTACCGGTTACAAACTTTTTATTACCAGCGCAGAATAGACCTGTTAGGGTTTATTTATCCGAAATAGTCAGAAAAAGTCCGAAGTAGTCAGATTTAAGGCTCTGTTATGCATACTTGGCAGTGCATGCACTGCTATACCATTTTTACGTGGAAATCAAAAACCAACAGACTTCTACGTATGTAATGCTGTGCGTTGGGTAACAGCTTACACGCGAAGCTCATTTAACAGATTCCTTATGTGACAACTCTCAAGCAATGCCAAGTATGCATAACAGAGCCTTTAGTCTAAAAAGCGTTCCTTAACACGAAAATAACAGAAAAAATGAGAGAGCAACACTCAGTGAGAGTGGAGTAGTCAGATTTAGTCAGACGAATTTTTGCTGGCAAAATCTTGAAAAGTGTTAAACTCAACTGAATTTAAATTAACGGAAATTAAAGAATACGCAAAAAGTGAGAATAATCTAAATAGTAAAAAAAATTTTAGCTCGTGAGGTTAGTGAAATTTTTGACAAATGCATAGAAAATTTTGACAATCGCAAAGATTGTTGATGTGTATAATTTTTCGTTAAATAAAAGCTTAAATTGATGAATTGCAATCAACGATGGTAGATGTTTTCTTAAAATATTAATTTCACTTCAATTTGTAATATTTTATTCCGCATAAATCTGCGGTTATTAAAAATTTACTGCTGTCAAAAAATATTTCATATCACACAGCAGATTGGCAAAACAGTCTCACCATAGTAAAAATATTATTCAACAGCTTTCACCATAGAACTTTGTTACCGATTCACACACGCCCATAGTAAGCGTTTATAGTGATTTAGCTTGCATGAATCTGTTTTGTACATACATTTCTGTTCTTATTTGACGTTAGTTTTGTTGTTGCCATTCTTTGGACTAAGAATTTGGTTCTTGCGTTCCTTTACTTTTTCCTGTTATTCTCTTTTAGTGAGCGAATTTTGCATTATGACACTTTTCAGATTTTAGTCCAAAGAGATAAGGAATGAACCTTGGATGTGTTTGTTGCATGGTGTAATAATTATTATTCCACCATGTGTTTGTTGTAAACATGGCGTATTCATATTACAACAAACACATCATTTTGACATTATTGTCATGACAGTACTGACAATACTGTCATGACAATAGCAATACATGCTCACTTTTTCACTAATATATGCATACTTTTCCATGCATGCGTTTTTGACAACTAATACGTATATCTTCATTGTCTTGACAGCATTGTCCTATGTAAAGGCGCCGTAAGTAAGTGCGATAGCATGAACCAAGGCGAATTTATTTATTTATAGATTCGCCTTGGCATGAACGCTCTTCGAAAACATGTGTTCGAAAGTGCTAAATGTTGCATTTTAAATGCAGCAAAAACGCTACTGGCGAATATAGATTTTCGCCGCGGTCGTTCTGAATGGGCTGTTTCCCACTATAATGACAGAACAATTATTCACGTGGTTTCATACTGGATGAAAAGAAGCAGAACAAAGTGTTACTACGTTTAAACGTAAGCTATTTGCAAATAAAAATAATTTGCAAATACCAAACTCACTGTTTATTAGATGGTAAAAAATTATTTTTTAATATTGCCTGATTATAAGAAGAAAATAAAGTTAAAAATGGCAACGTCTTGATTATGAAAAGGCAATGAGATGACCATCGAAAAAGAAAATAAACCTAAGAATGGCGGCGTCTTGCGCTTATTTGCAAATAATACCACTATTCAATACTTATTTGCGTGATTTAGTTATTTGCAAATACAAATTAACTTATCGTTTATACGGCAAATTTTACCATTTTGCAAATTGTTATTTGCAAATAATACATGCGTATAAACGTAGTATGAGTATACGTATAAGACGTTTGAATGCATTTGTAACTTTGTGCTAGAAATTTACGTTGCGGCCTTTTTGTAGTTGCGAATGTGTTAGTTCGCTGCAGCAGAACTGCCAGTTTAATGAGGGGTAGAAGCTGGAACAAATTTTTGAGAAACTTCACCTCACCGCACTGTCTCTCTTGTCAACAAACAGAATTGTTTTGGTTGCAGAAATTATCCAGTGTGAAACCGACCAATGTCAAAATGATGTGTTTGTTGTAAGATGACTCCGCCATGTTTACAACAAACACATCATTTTGACATTCAGTGGGACAGATAAACTGGAATTGCGCAATAAATACACCATACGAATACAGCAGAACTAATAGAGAAGATGAAGATGATGATGATGATCAACAAAACCACTAAATTCGTATCATTCGACATCAAGGACCTTTACCCATCGATACCAACAATAGAAACCATAAAGACCGTACAAGAAATACTGATTGGAAAAATGAAAAAAGAAGCTGCTACGGAAATAGTAAACGCATTGCGGGTTACATTAAAACAGAACTACTTCCGGTTCAATCAAAAGACATTTATAAACAAACGAACGGGTTAGGAATGGACAATCCGACGTCAGCAATACTCTTGGAAGTATTCATGCAAACACTAGAGGAGAAATACATGGAAAACCTGTCGACCAACCTAGGAGTAAAATTTTACGCGAGATATGTCGATGATGTAATATGTCTAATAGAGGGAAACAGGGAAGCAGACAACAACACCAGAATATAAAATTCACCATGGAAATGGAAGAGGAGAAAAAGGTTAACTATCTGGATTTAACAATTAAAATAAACAATACCACAAGCAAGATTGAGTTCGAAATATACAGAAAACCAACAGCCACATATACAATAATACACAACAGCTCGAACCATCCACAGCAACATAAAAATGCAGCACTTAGACAACTAATAACAAGGCTTGAAAGGACCCCTCTAACAGAAAAACTCTACAAGAATGAACTGGATACAATATATGCCATTGCGGAAAATAACGGATATAGGAGAGGCCTGTTTGAAACGTTAAGAAATTACACAAAATCGAAAAAACGAGCAAAGTGGAAAACAATAAAAAAAACTTGGGCTGTGCAAACTTACACGGAAAAGACATCGTATAAACTTTCTAAATTCTTTCACAAGTACGACATTCAGACATCATTTAAAACAAGGACCAAGAAGACTGTTGAAAGAGAAAATAAGCGAGAAAGACTCGCTAAATAAACAGGGCGTTCACAAGTTAACCTGCGAGTGCCGATACAGCTACATAGGACAAACAGGACGAAATATAAGAACAAGGTATCGAGAACACATAAGCGATTATAATAAGAAATATTGAAAACCAGAGGCTACAACAGAATCGAACTTCGCAAATCACATGATCAAAAATAAATGTGCACCAATTAAAATTGGACAAACAAGGACAAAGATTATTAAATATATGTATTAGAAAATATGGAAATACAGTATATTTTGCTTAGCTGCACATCCTTCTTTGCACGAAAAACTTGTGCACGTAACCGAAAAAGGCACTTAAGGGAATTTTCTTTACTACTTCAATGAGGATGGTATCCGAATCAGGGATGAAAAATGGAAATTTCAGATTGTACCTAATATCATAAAATAAATGTACCTAAATGAGACAGATTGTACCTATAAAAATTTACATCATTCATTCGTAGTTTTTTTTATAAATTTTATTTAAAACAGGAATATAAAAGATGGATGTACTTTAAACACGATTAGGTTTTTTTTTTTAACTGAGCCTTTATCTATAGACTATAGTCTAATGGGAAACGGAGAAGCGTTATTTTGTCTAATTTTGACTACTGAAAAATATTGGCGAAAAATACAAAAAACACACTTTGCGAAGTATACTTCTTTATCCAGCTTTTTATAAAAAAACAGGAAAAGTCTGCTAATTTATCCGAGCAAGTCTAGAGAAAATAATCAAATTGCCGTAAGTAACTTCGAAAGCATTTTAAATATATTTCCAGAAATCAAAAACCGGATATGGGTCAAATAACTAAAGTTCTCATCTAAAGAAAATATGAAATTTGAAGACATCCTAGACACTGGACTGTACGGGCGAATAAAGGCTGGTTTTCATTATGTCATATTTTGACAACAAAATTGGTCGCCATATTTTGACACTGATTTTTTCCTATACCCTTTATCGAGGATAATATGGCCCAAAAACTTACAAATAGCCGCTTTATCAGCGCATGTACACGTCTGATGGCCTATTCTGATCTAAATCAATCAGAAGACCATTTTTTAGTCCCATTTGACAATTTGTTTTCACTCATTTAACCGCAAATACTATTGAATTTGACTTAGTATAAGTATAAAATAAGCGTTAAAATTAATAGAAAAAAATTACTAATTTGCGGATAGCTAAGTAAAGTGTTAATTTGTAGAGGCTGCTCTAAATTCGATGTAAAATGTTTAAGATAATACATATTTAATATTACTTTTTTAAATTCTTCCTTTTCACCACTTTTCTTTAAAATTGTTTATTCTGCAAAATGAAAGCGGAGCTTCTCCCATGCCTACAAGTAGATATATTAGCACGGTAAAGGAAAAAGAAAAAAATAAATAAACATGCATCTGATCAAAAGATGATTGTACCTAAATTCTAGGGACTGTACCTAATGTACCTTTAAGTCATCAAACGTCGGAAAAAGGTACAATTGTACCTACTTTTTCATCCCTGATCCGAATCCCTATGAAACCAAATATTGGCGGAGCACTTACCATGTAGAAATTACTGCAAGCGAAATTTTTACCGAATGTTATCTAATTATCTGTATAACTACATAAATTGATAGCCATTTTCGTTGTTCTGCGAGATGAGCAAAATAAATAAAAGGTTGTAAAATTAGGTAATTGTAGGGCCAGTGCAGGTAAACGTAATACTTTCATTGATAATTGATACCAGTCGCACAATTTTTAAGGCAGGTATCGCCAATGTGCAGGTATGTTGAATGCATCTACCGGAGCAGTTTCCTTATAAATGTTAAAAGTAATGCTTTTGATGCGCATTTTGGGGTAGGTATCTTAAATGTGCACTTAAGCATAGAGGCAGCAAAGCAAAATATACTGTATATAAACAGAAGACCTTCAAGGACAAATAATAAATAAGCAAATAAATACTGTA
>NW_023458559.1:24898089-24899559 GCF_013731165.1 Rhagoletis pomonella | reverse complement strand
GCATTTATACTATTTTACATTTTTGGCCGACAAAATCGAAGACCTTGTCCTCATACAATTGATTTTCTAATGAAATGAATTAAAATGCATTGGTTTTGTTGTTTAAAATAACTAACTTTGTTATGTTTAATAAATCAAACTAAAATGGCGTTTAAAGCTAGCCTTCATATTTTTTCTACTGATATTACCATGTTCAATATAATTCCGTTTTGGTTGTTGTTGTTTCCGACAGGGTGGGTGTATGATGTATTTTGGAACGAATTTCCGTCATCCCTTGTCAAATTTGGTTTGGAGACAAACCGGTTTCGGCGTTGTGCCATCTTCAGTGTCACTTTTCGTTCTGGATAATTTTTGTTGGTTGCTCGTATTTATACTCCTTATTAACTACTTCTTTCTTTTGTTAGGTACGACTTCTTAGTTTTGCAGTATTTGCGGTGCTGAATAGGTAGCTGAATTGTTCTAGCTGGTGTTTGCTGATAGGTAGAAGCCAGTGATTTTTACCTTCTTTGTTTTTGTAGTTAGTGTATTCCCTTCCATGTCTAACCTTGTAACGTAGCTTTGCCTACGCCACAATAGCATATTCAACATCACCCTAGCATACGTCTTACAACTGCACATAGGTACAAATATATGAACATACATACGTACATACTGGTAGGCGTACACACAAACTAGCATACCAACGAGACTAAAAGCACCCCTATGTATATACATACAGGCGTACATACGCATACGCGAAGCTGGCATGGTAAGCACATGCAGATTTCACAAACAGCAACTTGGATGCTCATGCGCACCAACAGATAGAAGAAGTTCACTGCGCAAAAGCCATAACACAAAATAAGCCCATTCACTTCTCAAACGGTCCATACAAAACCAGAGCTAAAGCTGCCAGCATGAACTCAACCACCATCAGTCGTCCGTAGGTAAGCACGGAGCGCAGCCTGGGCCCCGCGCCTATTTGGGGCGCTCTTGGCTTTCCTCCTCGGAGGAAGACTGATTGGTTGAGGGGGGCTGCAAGGGGGGGAATACCCCTCAGGCAACACCCCAAAACCATTATGGGCTAACCCATGGGCAGACAGGGGGCGAGATCCGTTTGGGCTTGCCCAATTCCGAACACCCCTGCCTGCTTGCGATACCGCGTGGCTAGCGGGCGCTGAAGGTGGGAGGGAACCACTTCCCTACAGCGCCTACCGGCCGCGAATACATACGGGGGACTGGGCAACCTTTCGATGCCCTGGGGGACCGTACTAATCATCAGTCGTCCGTAGGTATCACTGCCATCCAGGGCCGCCGCTATAATCATCGTCAACCTTAGGGCCCGTACCGCCGCTCTAATCATCGGGGGCTGCTACTATTGCCGCCACCCTAAGGCCGACAATTCCATCGAGGACCGCCCGCTATCCACTGCCATCCAGGGCCTCCGCTATAATCATCGTCAACGTTAGGGCCCGTACCGCCGCTCTAATC
>NW_023458559.1:24894323-24898079 GCF_013731165.1 Rhagoletis pomonella | reverse complement strand
ACGTTAGGGCCCGTACCGCCGCTCTAATCACCGGGGGCCGCTACTATTACTGCCGCCCTAAGGCCGACAATTCTATCGAGGACCGCCCGCTATTCACTACCATAATCGCCCAGTACTGCAGTCACCGTCGTAATTAAAAGGGGCCGCATTCACCCTTCGCCACTATCGGGGCCGCATACAACATCACTGCGGGAGGTCGCTGCCGCCCTCATCATTATATGGGCCACTGCCAACGTCACCGCTGAGGCCGCCACCACTACTGCAAGGGAACTGCAGGCTGCCGTCGCCGTCACAACCACCGCGCCTGCTCTCATTGCCGCGCTCTTCGCTACGACTGACACGTACCACTGCTAATCTCGCTGACACTGGTAACACTCCCGTCACCGTACAATTACCCGCCGGATAATCTCCGACATCGACTGCCGACTCTCGCTCTTTACCTTCCGCTCTACCTTGCACGACAAGTTGCCGGCCTTCTAGATAGCCGCGTGTGTGTGTGGGTGTGTTCGACTTAATACACAAATCATTGTGTTTTATTTGGTGGGGGTTAGTGGGACCTTCGCTGGACTCTGGAGCGGCTGAGCATACCTCAGCCTTCGACAAAACCCACCTCATAACCTTAATATATTTTTGTTGTAATTTTTCTTCTCGCACAATAGTTTTAGTGGTTCAAACAGTACGTCCGATACAGTATTTATTTGCTCATTTATTATTTGTCCTTTGAAGTTCTTCTGTTTATATATTTCCATGTTTTCTAATATATTCAATCTTTTTCCTTTATGTTGTACACGGAGAAGTTCTGTTGTTTGTCCAGTCTTCATTGGTGCGCATTTATTTTTGATCATGTGATTTGCGAAGTTCGATTCTACTGTAGCCTTTGGTTTACGTTTTTTCTTATTATAATCCCTTATGTGTTCTTGATACCTTGTTCTTATATTTCGTCCTGTTTGTCCTATGTCCTATCGGCATTCGCAGGTTAACTTGTAAACGCCCTGTATATCTAGTGGGTCTTCCTCGCTTATTTTCTCTTTCAATATTCCTCCCACAGTGTTCCTTGTTTTAAATGGTGTCTGAATGTAAGTGAAAGTAAGTGTAAGTTAGAACTGCCCCAGTTTTTTTTATTGTTTTGCTTTTTGCTTGTCTTTTTCGATTTTGTGTATTTTCTTAACTTTTCAACCAGGCCTCTCTTATATCCGTTATTTTGCGCAATGGCATATATTGTAACCAGTTTATTCTTGTAGTCTTCTTCTGTTAGAGGGGTCCTTTGAAGCCTCGTTATTAGTTGTCTAAATGCTGCATTTTTGTGTTGCTGTGGATGGTTTGAGCTGTTGTGTGTTATTGTATCTGTGGCTGTTGGTGTTCTATATATTTCAAACTCTATCTTGCTCGTGGTATTGTTTATTTTAATTGTTAAATCCTGATACTTAATCTTTCTTTCCTCTTCCGCTTCCATAGGGAATTTTATATTCTGGTGTTGTTTGTTGAGATAGTCTAGTATCTGCTTCTCTTTGTTTCCCTCTATTAAATAGACATATTACATCATCGACATATCTCGCGTAGAATTTTACTCCTAGACTGGTCGATAGATTTTCCATATATTTCTCCTCTAGTGCTTGCAAGAATACATCCATGAGTATTGCTTACGTCGGGTTGCCCATTCCTAACCCGTTCGTCTGTTTAAATATCTTATTATTGAACCGGAAGTAGTTCTGTTTTAATGTAACCCTCAATGCGTTTACTATTTCCGTAGCAGCTTCTCTTTTCATTTTTTCAATCAGTATTTCTTGTACGGCATTTATGGTTTCTAATATTTTTGGTATTGATGGGTAAAGGTCCTTGATGTCGATTGATACGAATTTAGTGTTTTTGTTGATCTTTAATATAATTAGGGCCGTAGTAAGGATCTGATATATTTTAACTTTGTTCGCATAACGGTTGTTTGTAACAGCCAAAACGAATCGAGATAGACATAAACAAATGTATACATAAGTGATCAGAATCAAAAGATAAGTCGATTAATCCATGTCCATTCGTCCGTCCGTCCGTCTAACCGTGTACACGATAACTCAAGCAAAAATTGAGATATGTCAAAGAAATTTGGTATGTAGGTTGTCCTTTATCCAGGGTACGTTGGCGTTGAAAATGGGCGAAATCGGACTGTAACCGCGCCCACTTCCACGGTATTTTCGGAAAATGCAAAAACTGCGATATTTCTGTAAATATTAGATGCAAATTGTTGTAAATTAGTATGCGGAGTAGAATTGTGGTAAAAAATAATATTATTATGAAATTTTTGGAAAATGGGCTTGACCCCGCGCACTTATGATGAAATGCCGTATCTCAGTAGCCTCTCTATCAATCCTTACAAAACTCGGTACGAGGCTTTAGTAGGGTCGAGCTAAGAAATCTGTTGAAAATATTTGAAATCGAGCAATAACCACGCCCACCTGCAATATAACGGTAATTTACAGAAACACGAAAACTGTTTTAAATCAGTAACTACTGGAGCTAATTCACTTAAAATCGATGATGACAATAACCACTTATCAAAAAATTAGAATAGTATAAATTTTAGGATAATGGACGTGGCGCCGTTCACTTATGACCACAAATGTGTATCTCGGTAACTAATTTGTCAATTTCTACCAAACTCGGTGCACTTAATAATCTTGGTACGGAAAATCAAATTTGTTGAAAATTATTCAAATCGGACTAAAATTACACCCACTTCCCGTATAACGGTAAATTTCAGCAATACGAAAACTCCGACAACAAATAACTGCTATAGACTTTTAGGAATTGGGCGTAACACTGCCCACTTTATAACTATAAAGGTGTTCCTCGGTAACCACTTTATCGATTTGTACCTAACTATGTTCAATTATATCGTTAAGTCTAACTCTACATATTATCGAAAACGTTTGAAATCGATTAAACACCCCTACTTATAATGCAAAGGTAGTTCAGAGAAAGTTGAAAAGACGATATTGGATACCTGCGCCGGGTATACAAAGTTCGGTTTCGCCCGAACTTATACTTCTTTACTTGTTTCTCTTAAGATTATGCATAAATTACCGATAGTATCGGTGCTATAGAGTGGTGAGGTCCAAAACTATCGAAAATATCGAATGGTCCAACTATCGATAGTTTTGCAGCTCTACCTCTGTGCCAACTGACGCTTATTGAAGCCAAGTCCTTCTCCAACTGGTCTCTCCAACACAGAGAAATACTTTCAGAGCTGGAGCGTTTCTGTCCATTCGAACGACATGACCTAGCCAACGGAGCCACGGAATTTCAATTCGCTGCACTATATCTATATCATTGGGTAGGT
The DNA here is from genome assembly GCF_013731165.1 of Rhagoletis pomonella. Lineage (NCBI taxonomy): Eukaryota > Metazoa > Arthropoda > Insecta > Diptera > Tephritidae > Rhagoletis > Rhagoletis pomonella. Next base: position 24,894,748 of record NW_023458559.1, on the reverse strand, counting down.
CCAGTTGAGCGCAACCGTTGCTAACAAAATCAGTGATGGTTATGCGTCTTCTGAACGGCTTAATACATTAACTGCCAAATTCAACTCTCAAAGGTACAAAGGTTGTCTCAAATGATCAGAAAAATATTACGACAATCTAACACGCAACTGTTCAGTTTATCAGAAGTACAAAACAACGCCCATTGTAAAGTTCATGCAGCTAACTACAAAATCCTCTTCATCAGATGTTTTCGTTGTCGATGCCCCGCACCATACACCAGCACGGGCATAATGTGTGACTTATAGAGTGTGATTTTTCTTCGACGAGAAAGGACTTTACGTTACAATTGCCTACTCAGTCCAAAGTAGCGCTTGTTGGTAAGAGGTATTCTCCTCCGCATTTCAAGCCTGACATTATTATTGGTGTTAATGCTGGTTCTCAAATA
>NW_023458559.1:24890750-24894223 GCF_013731165.1 Rhagoletis pomonella | reverse complement strand
ATTTTCCGCAATGGCATATATTGTATCCAGTTCATTCTTGTAGAGTTCTTCTGTTAGAGGGGTCCTTTCAAGCCTTGTTATTAGTTGGCTAAGTGCTGCATTTTTATGTTGCTGTGGATGGTTTGAGCTGTTGTGTATTATTGTATCTGTGGCTGTTGGTTTTCTGTATATTTCGAACTCAATCTTGCTCATGGTATTGTTTATTTTAATTGTTAAATCCAGATAGTTAATCTTTCTCTCCTCCTTCCATGGTGAATTTTGTATTCTGGTGTTGTTGTCTGCTTCTCTGTTTCCCTCTATTAGACATATTACATCATCGACATATCTCGCGTAAAATTTTACTCCTAGGTTGGTCGACAGGTTTTCCATATATTTCTCCTCTAGTGTTTGCATGAATACTTCCAAGAGTATTGCTGACGTCGGATTGTCCATTCCTAACCCGTTCGTTTGTTTATAAATGTCTTTTGATTGAACCTGAAGTAGTTCTGTTTTAATGTAACCCGCAATGCGCTTACTATTTCCGTATCAGCTTCTTTTTTCGTTTTTCCAATCAGTATTTCTTGTACGGTCTTTATTATTTCTATTGTTGGTATCGATGGGTAAAGGTCCTTGATGTCGAATGATACGAATTTAGTGGTTTTGTTGATCATCATCATCATCTTCATCTTCTCTATTAGTTCTGCTGTATTCGTAATGGTGTATTCCAGGTTATCCTTCAGCAGCGTCTTTAGGTAGGTGATTGGAGAGTCTGCTCCCGGAGACGCTGCTGAAGGAGGGACGCTACTCAAGCAGGGACGGCGGGCCAAGGGCCATGCCAGATATAAAATATATGAGCAAGAGTGTTCCTCTGTATTTTAAGGACAGTAGACTGATCAGACTGCTCAGAGTCTCATATGACGGAATCGGGAGCATGAAGACGGGAAGTTTAAAGAATGTAAAGCGTAACGGAGGAACATTTTCTGAACTCTTTCCAACCTATTTTTATGAAAAGCACAGTATGATCTCCAAATAAATGCTGCATACTCTAAATTAGACCGTATAAAGGCCGAAAACAGCATCTTAAGTGTGCATAGATCTAAAAAATTCGAAGAGTTCGTTCTTACAAATGCAAGTGAGTGTGTAATTAGGGGATAACGCGAAAGCGAATCACTATTCCAAATTTGCAAGAGTACGAGAACACCCTATTTCAAAGTTGTTGCATGCATAGGTAGCGGTTAAGCTGGCCACAAACGACTAACATGTTCGCGCACATGCTTGGAAAAATGTTCGGCTGTAGTTGGCCACAGACGACGAGTGCCTCGTTTGTGGTTTTGCGGTCACATCATTAACATTGATGTACATACATAAAGTTTACATAATTTAACCTCATTTATAAAAATTTCAATTAACCCACAAGGTTTGTAAGCATCCGCCGATCTGAACACTTCAAGCATCAACGCAAAATGGGACAGTTGAATATGTTTTCAATGTATCGCTAGCTGAAAATCAACATTTTTTAATTTATGGCGATCATGCGCTCCAAAATGCCCACAAGCGGTGAACATGACCGAGATCACGAGCATGCAGCGGTAGTATTCTCAGTCCATCCTAGCATTTATTTTAAAGGTTTCGGTTTGAAAGTTTCTTCGAATAACTCCTCAATTTCCGAAGCTTCTTATATCACCAAGGCACAGGAGTGCGGCTAAAGGGTGGACCAGGCGGATAATCTTTATCCGAAATGGCGCGAAAGACTGACGTGCTTTGTTGAAGTCACCCAAAATCCCTTCGGCGGTTATGACGTCAAATAAGAAGAGCAAGTCGAAGGACACTACTAAGACAATCCGTCGGTCTAACCGAGTTTTCGTAAAAAAGCAGTGGTAACGAGTGTCATCGACACGTTTCTAGAGAACATTAGGGCCTAGTAAGATTTGGACGCTCCTTCATCCCAAGAGGGAAAGTCAATAAATTTACGCCATCACTGAGCGGATTTTGGCAGATAACTGCTTCCCGACTCATACCCCTTGTAAGCGGATGGCAGTGTTGCCACGGACACATTTTTTTCTACCAGTCAAAACCTACCAAAAAACATACATTAACATTTTACTGTACGGACTTATACAAATGTATATATCTCTTTACACATACATATATATTATTATTATTATTACGTCCGGAATACTCAAGCTACGACCTAAAAATATCTATTGTGCTGAACGCTAATTGAAATCACTCCAACCTTAGGCTATTTAAGAAGTTAAAGTCAGCCCTTTGTTTGCCTTCAAACCCTTTATGTCCCGGAACCCACCGCAGCGTTACGCTATTGTGGGCTTCCAGGTGAATCAAAAGAGCTTTATATCCGTCTTAATGGTGGCAGGTAGGCCATAGCTCACTTAGCGCTCTCTGAGCACATGTGTGTTTCACACGTAGAGCTCGAGCTGAACAGTGCATTTAACGCAAACTGTCTCACTTATTGATTCGTTTGAATGTTAGTATGCTGACCACTGGTGTAAAGCCCTTAACGCTTGCTGACTATCCGACATATTTATTGTGGCTCCATTTGTCCTTCTACAAAGACATTCGGGAACACAGACTTCGAAGGCTTCCGTGTGGAACATGGTTGGGTATGTGCCCATTGCCAGACTTTCGTCGAATCTTGATCCAAGTACGCCTGCCCCAGTACTCCGGTTGTCCATCTTCGATCTGTCGGTATACCATACTTGGGACCCTTCACTAATCATAATTATCGCTTTACAGCAGTCCCTTTCATGAATTCTGATCTTATAGAAGGATAACTCGGGGTCATCCGTGAATGGCTTGTCAACCCCTAAATTACACGTGACACCAAGGGCATCCGCTGTACATGTGCGCGTAGCTCCTGTGGTGACTACGCAGACCAGTCGGTGCAGCTTGCTCAGGGGGCACCCGCGTCTACTAGCTTAGCTTTTGGCTACCAGGCCAAAGCCGCATATGTAACAACGGGTTTTACACCGTATTCAAAGACCAATACGTTAGTTTAGACGAAATTCCTCACGTCTTCCCATAAAGTCTCTGACATGCTTAAAATGCCCTTGTAGCCTTGTTGGTAACATTCGCGAGATGTGAGTTCCGATTGAGACTTTTTCCAGAGTTACCCCTAGATACTTCTCCTCGTCTGAGAACTCAATTTCTGTCCCTGCCAAGGTGGGTCTAGTCAAGTTGACTTTCCTTCTTTTGATTTTTGATAAATGGGGCAATGGTGGACTTCAGTGGGTTTATTGGCAAGCCCAGCGCACCAGTCTTCAGTGCATATGCATACGTATGTAGTTTATCACAACTTTCATAGTTCAGTTCAATTTAAATTAGATAACTTGTAGGCACATAAAGTATACATCTGTGTTCGTGTGGAATATTAGTTTATGCTGGGAAGCTGGCCTTAGTATAATGCGGCATTCCCTTTAAACTACAAGAAATTTTTTGATGAGACTTAATAAGAATGTTGACTTGCTAGTATCGGA
>NW_023458559.1:24872087-24890650 GCF_013731165.1 Rhagoletis pomonella | reverse complement strand
TACAGTATTTATTTGCTTATTTATTATTTGTCCTTGAAGGTCTTCTGACCTTGAAGGACCATGTTCTTATATTTCGTCCTGTTTGCCCTATGTAGCTGTATCGGCACTCGCAGGTTAACTTGTGAACGCCCTGTTTATTTAGCGAGTCTTCCTCGCTTATTTTCTCTTTCAACATTCTTCTTGGTCCTTGTTTTAAATGATGTCTGAATGTCGTACTTGTGAAAGAATTAAGAAAGTTTATACGATGTCTTTTCCGTGTAAGTTTGAACTGCCCAAGTTTTTTTATTGTTTTCCACTTTGCTCGTTTTTTCGATTTTGTGTCATTTCTTAACTTTTCAACCAGGCCTCTCCTATTTCCGTAATTTTCCGCAATGGCATATATTGTATCCAGTTCATTCTTGTAGAGTTCTTCTGTTAGAGGGGTCCTTTCAAGCCTTGTTATTAGTTGTCTAAGTGCTGAATTTTTATGTTGCTGTGGATGGTTCGAGCTGTTGTGTACTATTGTATCTGTGGCTGTTGGTTTTCTGTATATTTCGAACTCAATCTTGCTCGTAGTATTGTTTATTTTAATTGTTAAATCCATATAGTTAATCTTTCTCTCCTCTTCCGTTTCCATGGTGAATTTTATATTCTGGTGTTGTTGTCTGCTTCTCTGTTTCCCTCTATTAGACATATTACATCATCGACATATCTCGCGTAAAATTTTACTCCTAGGTTGGTCGACAGGTTTCCATGAGTATTGCTGACGTCGGATTGTCCATTCCTAACCCGTTCGTTTGTTTATAAATGTCTTATGATTGAACCGGAAGTAGTTCTGTTTTAATGTAACCTTCAATGCGTTTACTATTTCCGTAGCAGCTTCTTTTTTCATTTTTCAAATCAGTATTTCTTGTACGGTCTTTATGGTTTCTATTGTTGGTATCGATGGGTAAAGGTCCTTGATGTCGAATGATACGAATTTAGTGGTTTTGTTGATCATCATCATCATCTTCATCTTCTCTATTAGTTCTGCTGTATTCGTAATGGTGTATTTATTGCGCAATTCCAGGTTATCCTTCAGCAGCGTCTTTAGGTAGGTGCTTGGAGACCGGAGGAAAATTTTCTGAACTCTTTCCAACCTATTTTTATGAATAGCACAGTATGATCTCCAAATAAATGCTGCATACTCTAAATTAGACCGTATAAAGGCCGAAAACAGCATCTTAAGTGTGCATATATCTAAAAAATTCGAAGAGTTCGTTCTTACAAATGCAAGTGAGTGTGTAATTAGGGGATAACGCGAAAGCGAAACACTATTCCAAATTTGCAAGAGTACGAGAACACCCTATTTCAAAGTTGTTGCATGCATAGGTAGCGGTTAAGCTGGCCACAAACGACTAACATGTTCGCGCACATGCTTGGAAAAATGTTTGGCTGTAGTTGGCCACAGACGACGAGTGCCTCGTTTGTGGTTTTGCGGTCACATCATTAACATGGATATACATATATAAAGTTTACATAATTTAACCTCATTTATAAAAATTTCAATTAACCCACAAGGCTTGTAAGCATTTATCCGCCGATCTGAACACTTCAAGCATCAACGCAAAATGGGACAGTATATCGCTAGCTGAAAATCAACATTTTTTAATTTATGGCGATCATGCGCGCCAAAATGCCCACAAGCGCTGAACATGACCGAGATCACGAGCATGCAGCAGTAGTATTCTCAGTCCATCCTAGCATTTATTTTAAAGGTTTCGGTTTGAAAGTTTCTTCGAATAACTCCTCAATTTCCGAAGCTTCTTATATCACCAAGGCACAGGAGTGCGGCTAAAGGGTGGACCAGGCGGATAATCTTTATCCGAAATGGCGCGAAAGACTGACGTGCTTTGTTGAAGTCACTCAAAATCCCTTCGGCGGTTATGACGTAAAATAAGAAGAGGAAGTCGAAGGACACTACTCGATCTGTCGGTATACCATACTTGGGACCCTTCACTAATCATAATTATCGCTTTACAGGAGTCCCTTTCATGAATTCTGATCTTATAGGGTTTATAGAAGGATAACTCGGGGTCATCCGTGAATGGCTTGTCAACCCCTAAATTACACGTGACACCAAGGGCATCCGCTGGACATGTGCGCATAGCTCCTGTGGTGACTACGCAGACCAGTCGGTGCAGCTTGCTTAGGGGGCACCCGCGTTTACTAGCTTAGCTTTTGGCTACCAGGCCAAAGTCGCATATGTAACAACGGGTTTTACACCGTATTCAAAGACCAATACGTTAGTTTAGACGAAATTCCTCACGTCTTCCCATAAAGTCTCTGACAGGCTTAAAATGCCCTTATAGCCTTGTTGGTAACATTCGCGAGATGTGAGTTCCGATTGAGACTTTTTCCAGAGTTACCCCTAAATACTTCTCCTCGTCTGAGAACTCATTTTCTGTCCCTGCCAAGATGGGTCTAGTCAAGTTGACTTTCCTTCTTTTGATTTTTGATAAATGGGGCAATGGTGGACTTCAGTGGGTTTATTGGCAAGCCCAGCGCACCAGTCTTTAGTGCATATGCATACGTATGTAGTTTGTCACAACTTTCATAGTTCAGTTCAATTTAAATTAGATAACTTGTAGGCACATAAAGTATACATCTGTGTACGTATGGAATATTAGTTTATGCTGGGAAGCTGGCCTTAGTATAATGCGGCATTCCCTTTAAACCACAATGAATTTTTTGATGAGACTTAATAAGAATGTTGACTTGCTAGTATCGGAACTATTTCTTGCGCGTTTATTTGCCAAAAGTTCTTCAACGCCTTGGCGCCAGGGAGTCATTCGCAATCGTATGCTGCGAATAATGCATTATACTAAAGCCACATACATATATGTTCATATTGAATCCAGCATATTTACATGTTTGCGGTCGCCGTTATACGAACGCACCGGTGAAACATTCATGTAAACAAGGTTGCTAAATTATTTGGAGATACATATTATTTATTTTTCGCAAATAACTCTTATTGTCTCGGAATCTACCAAACTTCAATCTAGCCTACCAATTTACCAAATGAAAAAAAAAAACTTGCCAGTTTTGGTAGGAAAAGCCCATGTATGTCAACACTGGCGGATGGTCAGGCTCCGTCTCTGAAGAAGAGTGAAGAGGCAAATCTACTCTCCTCAACGATGCGTTCTCTCGTGTAAACGCTGGAGACTTGTGTATTAATTTGGTCTTTCAGAATCCATAACACTGACGCAAATGCGGTTGATTTCAACTCTTGTTAGAACGCATGAATCAATAATAATACAAGGTTCGATAAACTGACAGTTGTCTCTCTCGCACCGCTCCCTTGGCAGTAGCACCGTGTTGCTTCTTTGCAAATTTACTTGGAAAAAGTGTAGCTTTGGTGTGAAATAGAAGTATAAGCTTTTGCGCAATATGGTTATTTGTATATGCGTATGAAGCACATTTAACTGATGAAAACATAAATTGTTTTTAAATTGGATGTTTACATAAATCTCATAGTAGTTTTAATATAATTCTGAGTCCTTTTGCAGTTTTTATACAGCTAAATATCCCATAAATTACGTAATTCACGTAGATATATTAATCTTTCGTTTAAAATGCCAGATTTCCTGCTAGTTTACAGAATTTACAAAAGAAATTTCACTACTAATTGCCTGCTTTTCGTAATTTTCTACTACCATTTTCGCACCAAGGGATTTCATTCTTCCCCTTTCTCCGTCCTTCGTAAATTCAACCTTTTGTAAGGGAGTGCCAAACCGCGGCTGTCAATAATTATCTAACCTCGTATTATTGAATCATGGTTAGAACATAGATAAAAAGAAGGGACAACTCGTTATAATTACAGCGAGTGTATGCAACAGGGGCGTGCCTTCTCTTTTGCCCTAGTACGTTTATGGTTGGATGAAAAGAGAAGGCGCGCCCCTGTTACTCTTTTTCGCTACAATTATAACGAGTTTGCCCTTCTTATTAGGAGCGTTCCTTATCTCCCAGAAATAGCCAGAAAAAGTCCGAAGTAGTCAGATTTAGTCCAAAAAGCGTTCCTTAACTCGGAAATGACAGCTAAAATGAGAGAGCAACACCCAGTGAGAGTAACTCTCATCAGTCCGAAGTAGTCAGATTTAGTCAGAAGAATTTTTTCTGGCAAAATCCTGAAAAGTGTCAAACTCAACTAAATTTAAATTAACGGAAATTAAAGAATATGCATAAAGTGAGAATAATCTAAAAAGTAATAAAAGTGAATTGAAATTGGAAGGAGGCAAAAAATAATTGATATAGTAAGTGTTTATTGTGCTAGTGCTTGTGTGAATGTGTTTTGTACATACATTTCCATTCTTATTTGACGTTAGCTTTGTTGTTGCCATTCTTTGGACTAAAAATTTGGTTTTTTGCGTTCCTTTACTTTCCCTGTTATTCTCTTTTAGTGAGCGCATTTTGCTTACGCTCTGGCATTTTGACACTTTTCAGATTTTAGTCCAAAAAGATGAGGAATGTACCTATTATCTACGTTCTTCGGTACCACCTGGAGTACAATCCATAAGTTTATCCCTGTTACCACAGTGATTGATGTTTCAGTTGGTATTCTGGTCACTCGCACCAGTGAATTTTAGTCGCATTTTACAACAAGCAGGCCCTACCTGGGGTATATTCTAAACACCCTTTTAAAAAATTTAAATTTTACTTTAAATAATATAAGAATGTAACCATTATAGCAATGTCATACACAAAAATACATGCCTTTTGATAATATTTTCAGCCTGCTCAGTTAGGGGATCTGATGAGTTGGTTATGTCGGCCGCCAACTATTACAACATATCGCGTAAATATGCTCCGAACAACAGTTCAGGCATTCAAACAAAAATTGCAGTTCGTACTACAAGAAAGATACCCACAACCACCTCAAGTGTACGAAATTTCCAACATCCCAGAAGTGCTTTGCATATCACCCATATTACTTAACAATGTGGATATAAAGCAAAAACAGACGGAATTACAACGTGAAGTTGTAGTTGATAGTTGTTGTGGTGCGTCCTTACTACGTGGCGCTCACATCTATGCGCCTGGTGTTCTAGCTATGGAAGCGGGCACAAAATTAGGTGAGCAAGTATTGGTATATGCCGATTTAGCGGGTAAGTGCAAACAAGGCACGAATACGCGCTATGATTCGCCCGATAAACTTCTTTTGGGTGTGGGTACTATTCGGATGCAACGTCATCAGGTTTTCGGTCCCTCAACAAATAATTTTACAAATAGCGAACCCGAGCCATTGAAAGGGATCGCAGTAGAGATGTTGACCACAACGTCTGGAGTACCCAGCATCGGTGATCTAAGCTGCGGTGAAGCCCTACTACAGAACCTGCCCTCTATTCTATGCGTGCGCGTGCTGAACCCTCAATTTGGCGAACGTATATTAGACATGTGTGCAGCCCCCGGAAATAAAACGACGCATATTGCAGAGATGATGACCGATCAAGGAGAAATAATAGCTCTTGATAAGGCGCCAAAGAAGATATCAGTTATGAAAGAAAAGATAACGAGTGAAGGCTTAAAGAGCATACGTGCGTACGCCTTCGACGCTACGAAAGCTTTTGATCCATCTAAACCAGCGGGAGCTAAGCATAGTTTACTTGAACCACCTTTTGGGGCTAATACGTTCGATAAAATTTTGCTAGATGCACCTTGTAGCGCTTTGGGGAATAGACCATTTCTGATAGCTTCATCCAATATGACGTCATCCATGCTCGGATCGTATCCGAAAGTACAGAGAAAATTATTTTCGGCAGCTGTGCCTTTGCTCAAACCCCACGGTGTGTTAGTTTATAGTACTTGCACAGTGACTGAGGCAGAGAATGAAGGCATAGTAGCTTGGGTTCTCGAAAAATTCCCTCAGATGCGACTAGTCGAAGCTACACCCCGTTTTGGCGGAAATGGCTTAGAACACACTGGTCTAAATAATGAAGAGAGGTAAGTGAACATCTATATACACAAGATACGTAGCGTAATTACCAGTATTTTTGTTTTTATTCTAGACAATACCTGCAGCGGTTTAACTACAATTCAACAGAAACCGAAGGAATACACATAGATACTGTAGGATTTTTTATAGCGAAATTTATAAAATGTGGTTGAAGTTACACCAATTAAACACCACTCAAATGTTTATCTTTGTTAAGCTCTACCTAGCACTTGGTAGATAGAATTTAAAATTGTGGTTCAAATCGAATGCGCTGTGGAAAGTCACTCACCAACGCGATTTATTCTGCTCCCTTAATCCACAGATTTGCGTATCCGGTGCCAGCATGCAAAACTTTTTGTTCATATTTTTGAATGATCGGGTAGTAAATATTTCGTCTTGTACTCTTTCGCCTCCAGACAGATTCGCTTTACTGCCGTCCCTAAATTGGAGTTCTAAGCGTTGCGTTTTCCAATGTCAACTCTGTGCCAGCGCGCGATGTAATTTTTGACGTTTTCTCATTTCCTCTCGTTTTTATTCTCGTTTCCTCCTTGTGATGTCCCTAACTTTCCGTCCTCTGCATCCAAATTCTACACGTAGCGCCCTGTCAAAAATGGAAATTCCATTTGCACCGCGTTATTGTGACATGCTTCATAAAAATTTTATGGGCTTAAGGATTCTTGACAGTTTCTTCGCGCTTTGTTGTAGCGACTTACTTAGCCCGGCCTATATCTGCTTGTTTCCTATTCGTTGTCGTAAAGCTCAACTATCTGGACGCCTAGGATCACTTCGACTGGGTTGGACCAAAGGAGAGGGGCGTTAGTTGAGTGGAATTTCGTGGGCTTGCGAGGAGGTGTGTCGAGTCATGGGGAAGACTATGCATTCCCGACACGTGTTGGGCACATCTGGGCTTTTCCTGCTCAGTTAGGAATTTAATCTGCTGCAGTATTCAGAGCGAAGTTGCATTCGAGAGGTGCAAAACCCGACAATCATGCAAAAACTTCGTGGTGGTCTCACGACCTTTCAGCACTGAGGAAAGATGTGCGGAAGAAATTCAATAGCAAGAGAAAAAGGACTGGGTGACGGGGGGACTACACCACGAGCCTAACTACATACAATAAAGAGATCAGGAAAGCAAAGAGCTTTAGAAGCTTCTGCGAGAATATAATATCCACTCCTGCAGTGGCGAGACTGCATAAAGCCCTAGAAAAAGGCAGGATAGAAACCTAACTAGCAATTAAGCTGCCGAATTGCACGTACACTGGCAGCGAGGAAGAAAGAGCACGGGTCCTGCTCTCCACACACTTTCCGGATACATCCGACCAGATCACGGAAATGCCTATTCGGACATTTAGACCAACCTTATCCGACTGGGGCGCTGCAAGAAAAATCTTCTAGCGAAATAGCGTCGGGTGGGCGTCGAGCTCATTTGATCCGTACAAGTCCCCATGTGTAGACGGTATCTATCTGGCATTTCTACAACGGGGAGAGGACGTAGTTACCCCACATCCAGTAGTTGTAATGAAAGATAGTCTAGAGCTAGCCTACTTCCCGACAGTGTGGAGACTACAGCGTCTCGTGTGTGTGCATCACATGCGCAATGTGCACCTGCCCACGGCAGCAGGCAGCTAAACGATCCCTAATAAACTTCACCAGAGAAGGATGGGGTAGAGAGAAGGTAGTATCATCTCGTAACATAGAATCTCTCAGGGAGCAGATCCCCATAACCTAATTTCCACGAGATGATGGCAAAGTTATTTGCTCCGAAAGGAACTTCAAAATAGAATTAGGGAATAGAGCAAGCTGGACTGACACTAACATCCAGAAATACTCTCAGCTGCCCCCTGTAATTTGATACTCAGATGGCTCAAAAACACCAGAGGACATTGGGGCTGGCATCTTCGGTCCAAGATCAAAGATCGCAGCTCATGGGCAGACTCCCTAGTATATTCTTTGCGGAGGTTCACGCCAGCAGTCTGTGTGCAGAGATTAATCTCCAGAGAAGATATCGCTATCAAATTATCCTTTTACTAGATGATAGTAAGCATAGGTTACAAGGTCTTATCGAGCGTATTGTGTGAAAGACTGAAGCCCACCGTCAATGAACTGATTGGGCCTTATCAGTGTGGCTTTAGACCTGGCAAATCCACCATAGACCAGGTATTCACAAATCGTGGAAAAGACCCGCGAGAAAAGGATCGACACTCACCACCTATTTGTCGACTTTAAGGCCGCTTTTGACAGCACTAAAAGGAGCTTCCTATATGACGCTATGTCTGAATTTGGCATCCCCTCAAAACTCATACGGCTGTGTAAAATGACGTTGAGCAATACCACCAGCTCCGTCAGAATTGGGAAAGACCTCTCCGATCCGTTCACCACAAAGCGTGGTTTCAGACCGGGCGACTCCCTTTCATGTGACTTCTTTAATCTGATGTTGGAGAAGATAATAAGAGCTGCAGAACTGAAAATCCAACGCAGAATCACTCTTGCCAACAAGTGCTGCTTTGGACTGAGTAGGCAATTCAGGAGTAAAGTTCTCTCTCGACATACGAAAACCACGCTCTATAAGTCACTCATCATGCCCGTGCTGGTATATGGCGCAGAAGCATGGACAATGACAACATCCGATGAGGCGGCTCATGGAGTGTTTGAGAGAAAGATTTTGCGGAAGATTTACGGGCCGTTACGCGTTGGCGACGGCGAGTACCGCAGACGATGGAACGATGAGTTGTATGAGCTTAACAACGATATGGACATAGTGCAGCGAATTAAAATACAGCGGCTCCGCTGGCTTGGCCATGTCGTTCGAATGGACACCGACGCTCGAGCTCTGAAAGTATTCAACTCCGAACCCGCTGGTGGTAGCAGAGGGAGGCCCCCACTGCGATGGAAAGATCAGGTGGAGAAGGACTTGGCTTCACTTGGCGTTTCCAATTGGCGTCAGTTGGCACAGAGGAGAAACGACTGGCGTGATTTGCTGAGCTCGGGCAAAATCACTAAGGCGGTTCAGCGCCAAAAAAGAAGAAGAAGAAGTCAAGCCACACTCGAGGCTTTTCATTCTTACGAAATCAAGTCTGCACTGGTTTTAAAGTGCGTAGAAAGACTAAATGCCTTAGCAGCGAACAACAGGGACTTCCTTTTATGAGTCCCAGGCCAGAAAGGTCATAGAGGGAAATGAAGAAGCAGACAGGCTTGCCAGGGAGGCGGTAGGACCTCAGGAGTAGTAGGACCTCACACCATCAACGAAGAGCTTAGAAGAAAAGAAAGCGTACATAGAGAACTGCGCTGGACGAAGTTACTGGGCAGCGCCAGTAATAGGAAAAGATATGAAAAACTTATTAACCTCCCAAAGAACAAACTAAGAATTCACCTGGTATCTTAACAGGTCATTGTAGACTGAGAAGTCACCTACACAAACTCGGGATCTGGTCCACTGATTCGCGCCGTTTCTGTGATAGGACCGCTGAAACTTCTGGAGCACATAATCCTCGCATGGGATGCAGTGGCGAGGAGACGAGAGAAATACGTAGGGTCAGTAAACAAGCAGCCGAATCACATGCTCTCGATGTCACCCAACAATCTACTGGATTTCCTAAGGGAGTTAGGACCGACCAAGATGCTGTAGGAAACAAGAGGGCACAATAAATCTCCTGGTCGAAGTGCATTCCTCAACTGAATATCTATCTATCTCTCTCTAGAGTGGTGCGAGTCTCTCGAGACAGACGAAGTTCTGTCTCGTCCTCATCGGGTGGTTGTGTTCCTAAAACGGCATTCACAGAGGAATTTCTGACTACACAGTTGCTTTCTTTCTATTCTCTATGATGAAATTAATTTTACAGGATTCTGGAGGAACTTGGAGTACGGGATCATTTTTCCTGTAACTTCCTGCAAGTTCGTGTAAAAACCTGTAAGTCCTCTTTCAGACACGTCAAGTCTTGAAAGCAATTTTTTTCGCATTCTCTTTTGTGTTTTCTATTTGCTTCCACACGCGTCAACTTTAATTGAATTCAAGTCCTTGGTTCTTAAATGGGAAGCAACGAAAAGATCAAAAGAGACAAGAACACTTGAAACGAATTGACGGTACGGAGGTATCTGTGCTCTTCCCCTCTCTTCCCACCTTCTTCGCCAACGAACGAGCAGACTTGAAAGCAAGACTTGACGTGTCTGAAAGGGGACTAAGTTCATGGAGTACTGGATCAGAGCTATTATCTCCGAGAAGACTCGTATAAGATTACAAATTAATTAAAACATCATAATATGGGTATCAAATGCACTGAGAAAAAGGATTAGTTTCGATAACTAAAGATATTTAGTTCCCGAATTTTGACAATATTTGGGAACTGTTACCAAGGATTGGGAACTATTACCATGGGTTGGTAATTATAACGAAATATATTAAAGCTTCTAATATTCATCTAGGTTTCACCAAATCGTTAATTTAGTTGAAGGGTTTGGTAAATACTAACAAATATATTTTTGAAGCATATTTCTACAAATTCCATTCAACTTAACGTATGGTTCATAAAAGGATGTCATTAAGCTCTGCTAATACAGATAAGCTTTCTTTGAACACATGGTTTAGTCATAGTTACCAAATCTTAGTTGAGGCAACCACGATTTGGTTTGAGAGCGGAACATATTCATGCTAGTGAGCCACCCCTAAATAATGCTGAGCGTTTGTGTGTTTCACATACGAAGAGCGCCAGCTGAGCAATGTACACAATCCCACTTATTGAATCGTTTGAATGCGCCGACCATTACATAAAAAACGATTGAATGAATGAGACTGTGTGCGTGGAAATCCTTGCTCCGCTACCGCTGTTCGTATATGGGTGAAACACGCGTGTGGTTACAGAGCGCTCAGTAAGCTATGGCATGTAGGGATAAATCGATACCATCAAGGTATTACTCAAATCAGTACTTGTACTTGTATCAAACAAGGTATCGATACCTACTCAGTATCGGAAAGGTATCGAGTACTTGTACAAAGAACTACTATTCTGCATATTTTTCAAACTTATTGTTTTTTTTCGCAAAAATAATGCATTTTCACAAGATAATTTTTTTAATATTTTTTCACGCAAAAATTTAAGACAACAATTATTTTTGTATAGGATTTGATTTCAAATATATTAATACATATTTACAAGATTAATAGAGAAATTTTTTTCATATAAAATAAGTTCAAGGAAAGAACTCTTTTTTTTTTGTTATATTTCCCAAAAACATTAACTTTTCCTGGAAGGCGGTTTCGAGATTTTGATATAGTTGTACCTGTTTTTGAGAAAAGCCAGGGACAGATGACCCAACAACCGTTATGTACAGGCTTCCTTATATAGCTGCGGAAATGTAGTCCGCATATCTTCCCATTCCTCTAATGGTTTGCTTTTGTTTTTTGTTTCGGTGTGCGCATCGTTATTTAAAAATATAAAGTTTGATGCCAACCGGGGTTTCTCAGTGGATATATAATTTATGGGAATTATAGTTTGAAAGTATCTATTTAGCCAAGGAAAAAGCAAAGCAGTATACTTAAACCAGCACTTCCAGCAGATATTGACTTGGGTTTTCGCACGACTGTGCCTGTTTCATCGTTTCTTTTTAGGAAATTCTTACCACCATATACATACATATGTATTATTTACACTAGTAGCTATTTATGTAAATATGTATGTATTTTTTATACTTAATATATGCAAATAAAAGAAGAAAGTAAACACAACAACCATCGAGTAAATTTTTATTTGTGTCAAACTGAAACTTTTTTTCCATTAATATACGGTTAGCTGATTCAAGTCCACAGCAAGTTCACAAAATTAATTGAAAACTTGTATCAACCAAAGCCATTGTTTATATTTGCTCAATAATGATTTTATTCAACTAACAATATTGTCCACTCAAGGTAGTCGTTTTGTAATTATTAACAAATATACATTTGTCCCAACTAGAAGTCTCAAGTAAATTGAAGACTTTCGTGAACTAGATATTTATTTCGCCATATCCAACTATGCCACTTGGTCACTATAACCAAATTGGTAATTATAACTAAACCTTTTTCTGAGTGTGGAAGGTATTTCAAGAATCCCGAATTCAAAAATATTTTTAATATGGTTCCCACCTATTTTAAATCGCATATTTATTTAAATTTTTGCTGATTCGGGGGTTTCCGGGATCGGCCTGACGAAGGTTGTCACGCTCATCGGCTAGAACAACCGCTTTAGCAGGAAAGTTCGGACTGGGGTACTTTTGCGGTTGCCAGACGTACTGATTTTATCAGTACAGTACTGATTTGTCACATCTTGTACTGATTTTATTCATTTCTTCAATCAGTACGCTAATGTCCTGATTTTTCAAAAATTGTCCTAAATTGTACTGAAATTTTAATTCAAACAAAATACTTTAGGATTTTCTTAAGGGTTTTACATAATGTTGTAACTTCCTTAAACTGTACAGTAAAAAGTAAGATGATACATAATTGAATTATAATTGACAGGTTTCAGATAATGTTTTATATGCCCAAGAAATAAATACAAAAAAAAGATCAATCGTTTTCCCTGTGCACAAGTGACAAGTGAAGCTGATGCAGTGTTGCCAGTTTGCGAGATTTCGCCCTTATTTCGGGATTTTATGACTAAAAAGGGCGAATGGGATTTTCTGTCGAGAAACGGGATTTTTTGCATACCAAGCAATAAAATTTCTGAGTATTGGATAAATAAGAAGCAGCTCATTCAGTTGAAATTAATTTTAATAGCAAGTCATACAGAAAGTAATTTGGAAGAATGTTTAGTGCATGATACAAAAAAGAAGGTAGTTTCATTGTCACTTTTCGGACGCCATATTAACTACCTGACAATTAAGCAGATTGTGACATTTCGTGCTGCCATACCTAGTCATCAATAATCATTTATTTATTTTGAAAAAATTATTTACAAAATTAAAAGGAAATTTGTCTTCGATCTGAGCAATAACGAAAATGGAAACTCATAAATCGCCATATTTGAAAAACAACCAAACAACTTTTTCTTTGAAACAAAAGAGCTAAATATGTTGTCCACTGCAAAAATTAGTTATTATTAAATTCGCTTATTCTAAAGCCAATCACCCAAAAGGATTTGAATGTGCTTTGCAAACGTTAGCCCCAGTAAGGCTTTAATTTCGGTGCTTCATGATATGAAAGATAATATGGTTATGGACGATAGGAGGTACTCCCGATTGAACTGGCACCCAGAGTTTGGAAGTAAGTAGTTAGAGGGCAGCCCAATGCCTTAAGTGCAGCTTGTCTGTCACCGCAGACATGTAAACTCATTCCCCTCCACCTCGCCCCACTCAGTGTTATACCGGCATCCGTTTCTTTCTAGTCTGCAGGTGGCCTTTAAGGCTTCCCTACGTATGAAGTAACAAAGTGACGGTAAATGCAGCAGTGCATCAGAGAAGCGCCACGTGTTGTAGAGAAAGCTTCCGTACAGCACACGGCAGTAGTTCTTTGAAGTTTTGCAAGCAGACTTCCCACGCTCTTGATTGAGAATCTGCTCCACCATACCTGTTTACATTGGCAAAATGCTGCCAATTCTTTAGAGGTTTTGGGTTCCACGTTAGATTTCCACAGAATTACTTCTAGATACTTCACTTCGGGAGAATTCTGAATTTTGGCTCCTTTGATTGTGAGGGAAATGAGACCATTCGGACTATGCTTTAATGACGAAATAGCTTACAATACATCTTTTTCGGACTATTAAAAAAAAAGAGTTTTGCTATGCAAATATATTTACTTTGTTTAAAATAAAATGAAAAAAATTTTTTAATAAATAAATGTTTCAAAACTGGATTTTATTTTATTTCTTCATCTCTGCACATCGATATTATTCAAAGGATCTTTTAAACGCTTGAGAAAAACGTTCAAATTTGATTATCGAACACATCAACTTGCAATTTTTTTATGCAAATTTTACTCTTTTATTAAATTCCAAATATTTAAAAGAAAATCTCCCCTCTCAAAAAATTTCAATGTGGCAAAGCTATGCTTAATTTTTACATCTGGAGAAATGTCAAAAATCTGCTTTATAGGCCCTGTGCCAATTGATAGAAAATAGAAAATTTTGACGGATCAAAGTAAAAATTTGACACTTCTCGTGGTGAATACGAACGTCAAAATTTTACCTAGCCCCATGAGCTTATAACCATATATACACATAATATTGCTTGGCGGTAATAAGGAGTGAACATGACAATGAAAGCTGAAACAGCATAAAAAAAGCGTATGTTACTTGCAAATTATAAAATAAATATAAATTTTAAGAATTTCAGCAACACACAAAAATAAAGCTTTCGCACGAGCGTTTGTTTGGTTTTTCAACTGTCAAAATTTTACTCTGCATTTGGCACAGCAAAATTCAATTTATTTGTACACCATAGCAAATTTTTCCACTCCGTCTCACCACGGAGAAAAAAGTTACCGACTGGCACAGGCCCAAAATCAAAAAATAGTAGTAATGGAACTACCTTCTTTTTTGTATCATGGTTTAGTGCTTGAAGTGTGGGGAATTCGGGAAGCATTTCGAATCAATAAGGCAGTTCACTCTTTGATGATAAGGTGCGAAAGGCAAAAATTAGCGTTTGTTTTTTTGTTTTGCTGTGCGTTTGTGCGAAACGACGCCATAATATGTTTGTTGCAAAAACTGCCGATTTTCGCTTAAACGCTTTTTCAAATATCTTGAGTTTCTAGATTCTGAAGTTGTTTTAAATCAATGTTAAATAATTAACCGCAAGTCTTTAGAAAGCATAGCGGTATACACAGATGTTGACCACTTTGATTTAAACGATGAATGAAAAAGTATTTTGAGTGCTTTTATTATCAAAAAAAAGTAAAATTAGCGATGTACAAACCTTTGGGAGGTAGTCGTTAAAAAAGGGTAGTAAATGGAGATTTCTCATATCGAAATTTACTGGATATATATAGTTTTGCAATATCTTTCCACTATTCTTAAAGCTCAAACGGTCAACGACATAGCGTAGATGTAGGTTGCCGCAAAAACGATCTACCGAATGGGATTCGCCTGTTAGGGGCTGTCCGTATATTACGTAAGGGTGTTTTCGCCTGTTTTGAACCCCCCTCCCCTCACGTAATAAACTGTAAGATTTAATTGATCCCCCTCCCCCCGCCGCAGATCTTACGTAAGATTAAAAATCCCCTAGAAATGTTTTTTCAATTAAACATTAGAAAATACTATATATTTCCATCAAACAAATATAGGATGTATGCCTAGTCAGTCTTAAAAACTTCATTACATAGTTATACTAGTCATTCTTTGTTGTCGATTTCTTTGGTCCACGGTCTTGCCAGCAAATCTGAAAGAGTAGTAGCCACAGGGATATCTCGTACTTCTTTTTCACTCAAAGGTATATCAATTTCACATTTAACATTTATTTAATTTAATAGTAATTAGTACATCAAGATAGAATCTTTTCTTGCACAACGATGTAAATATAAGCAATTAAATACCTAAATAAACATGAATAAACATAATTTAGCATGCGAGAGTCGATAACCATGTTTTCAAGAAATTTTAATTAGAGAAATACTGAAGTATAAGTTTCTTGAAGCTGCCTCTAGACAATATCCTCCTTAGCGACTGAGGAAGGGAGTTCCAAAGTCTAACCAGCAATTTAAATGGAAAATCATTCTTTATTTTCTGTCAATTTCCATATAAAATTCAAAAAATTAAAATCATTTTTCATTTAAATTGCTTTCGTGAAATCGGCTGTAACAGCGTTAACGAAAAACAGTCGGGATGAGCATAAGTAATTGAACTTGGGCAAAATTAGAGTTAAAGAGCGAGAGCATTTAGAAAATATGAGTTTTTCATATAGGTATTCCGGTTTCGCAAGAGTAGTTAATTTAAAAATAAAGATGCAGTTCCTGGCATTTAAGAAATTTTGTATGTCGCAGCCAAGTATCGAGTTTCTCAACAAGGAAAGATGGTCAAACTTCTTCAGACCGTATACGTATCTCGTGGCATAAATAAAAGCTACGTCCAACTTGTGCTTAGAGTGAGAATCTAGTTTGCTATAAACTACTTCAAAATACATAATAAGTGGAACTATTAAACTCTGAACCAACTATTTCTTAGTGGCTAAAGGAACATATTGCGAAGTAATTCTAAGATATCGAAGAGTATAATATATTTTGCTCACAGTTTTGTTAACATGATCCTCACAAGTTAGCTTAGAGTTAATGACAATCCCAAGATTTGTAACTTTGTCAACTACTTTAAGTGGGCTAGTACCGATATGAAAAACGGAATCACGGAAAGCTCAACTTTTTCCTTGAATATGGGTAGTACATATGACTTCTGCGCATTAAGATGAAGTAGGTTTTCCTTCGACCACTCAAGGATGGAGTGCAAATCCTCATTAAGCCTATAACATTTTTCGGTTATAATAGACACCGAAGGGTAACGTTTTTTGTAGAAAAATAGAAAAATTAAAGCAAAAGTTGTCAAAAATTGTAATATCCTCCGTATTTAATGTATATTTTTAATTTTCAAACATGTATACACATAATCAGGGTTGTTGCGAATATTCGCATTCGCATTCGCATTAATTTTGACATTCGCATTCGCTTTCGCATTCGCAAAAATCAATGCGGATATTTTGCGAATGCGAATATTGAAGGGACCGAAAATTACAGTTATTTTTTTACGAGTTAAACTTGGCCAAATATTTTTTATTCCGAAATAAAAGTACGTTCCCAAGGCACATTGAACGGGTAGTATCAGTAGAGCAGCTGATTTGATTTTTATTTTTATTTTTTCAAATTATTTGGTCTCGAAAATGTAAAATTTTTTAAAAATTGTATCACAAAAATTCTAAATTTTTTAAATCGATTTGCATGAGAAACCTTTTTCCATACAAAACAAGCGATTGAATAACAGCTTTGGGAACGTTCGCCCAACTCAGCAGCACAACCGCTGATTACTGAGCCTTGCAAAGGATGGATCAATGCTTCGAGAAGCAAAAAAAAATTACTAAGAAAGAAAGTTGCACAATTTTTTATTTTACCAATTTCAATTTTTTAATATTTTTTTATTTCACATGGTGCGCTTTGATTTAGAGGAAAAAATCAGAACAGTTTTTGACACTTTCGATACCAGAAGCAACAACAAAATACACGCAAATATTGTTTTTATTGTTAGTGCTCTAATGCTACTACCTGTTTGCTTGTACTTTCCGGATAATAAACAAACCGCTTATTCAAATTAAACAAATTTGGTACCCAATGAAAGAGGACTTAAATAGCTTTAAAACTGAAATGTCTAAAAGAGGAAAGCCACACATTGAAAAATATTTCAATAAAAAATGTTAATTAATTACCATAGAACAAACATTGGATCAGGTATGTATTTTCATGAATTTCTTTACCATTAAGTTATAAAAAAATATAAATAAAGGTGGTAACCTTCATTCGTTATTTCTGTTTAAAAGCTTTTTCAGTCCTCTTTCATATGATACCAAATTTGTTTAATTTGGATAAGCGGTTTCTTTATTATCCGGATAGGACATTTATTTCGGAATAAAAAATATTTGGCCAAATTTAACTCTGAAAAAAAAAAATAACTGTTAATTTCGGTCCTTGGAATATTGTGCAAGTGCATAGACGTATATCTAACCAGTCACAGAAGAAAGCGTTAAAATTGAGTTACAAAAACTAAAATCGAAAAACGCTGATGACGTGACAAATTCCGAAACAACCAAAAGAATGAGAAAGAAGAATTCCTTCGAAAAAAACGGTGTTTAAACAACGATTGTGCCATAATGCTAGATTGTGAGGATAAAAGTCAGGAGGATACATCCGACATTTGCAGCCCCGATGAAATTCTCAAAAAGTAATTATTGCACCGCAATAAAAATAAATAAATATAACTGAAAGTCCCCTCAACTGGTGCAGTGTCAATCGAAGAGAATTTACAATTTTGCCAAGTTTCAAGTTTGTCGCCTCGAGCAAGTAGTTATATAGTGGCGCAGGTTTGATTTACGACCCTTCAAAAAGTTTTTTTATTAAGTACAATGTTCCAATTTTGAAATTCAAGTACTAAAAAACATTCAGTCTTATTATGAGTTTAATTTTCCCCGAACCGGTTAACTTTTCACTTTTGGTTTTCATGTACATATTTTCTATGGGCGGAATACAAATTTTCGGGTGAATTTTTTTTCGAGCAAAAATCAGGAGAAGGCAGATTATTAAAAATTATTAACCTTTCCATTTTTTATTTACCTAAATCACCTAATTTACCCACCTAAATTATTTCTTAAAAATACATGACATCCGCATTCGCATCCGCATCAGCGGATGTTAGCTTTTAAACATCCGCATCCGCATTCGCATCCGCATTCGCATCCGCGGATGTCTAAAATTCCACATTCGCAACATCCCTACACATAATATTAGGTTTGTATAGTAAGTAATAGTCAGTACCAATTTGTACTGGAACCTGATGATAACCCAAAAAATTTGCAAGAGAGCACTGAATCGAGAGCGTAACAACACGGGAGGGAGAGAAGAAGAATAAATGTCATAGCTGAAATACAATGCCGGCGAACGGCGAACTCACCACAG
>NW_023458559.1:24852835-24871987 GCF_013731165.1 Rhagoletis pomonella | reverse complement strand
AATTTTTTGATGAGACTTAATAAGAATGTTGACTTGCTAGTATCGGAACTATTTCTTGCGCGTTTATTTGCCAAAAGTTCTTCAACGCCTTGGCGCCAGGGAGTCATTCGCAATCGTATGCTGCGAATAATGCATTATACTAAAGCCACATACATATATGTTCATATTGAATCCAGCATATTTACATGTTTGCGGTCGCCGTTATACGAACGCACCGGTGAAACATTCATGTAAACAAGGTTGCTAAATTATTTGGAGATACATATTATTTATTTTTCGCAAATAACTCTTATTGTCTCGGAATCTACCAAACTTCAATCTAGCCTACCAATTTACCAAATGAAAAAAAAAAACTTGCCAGTTTTGGTAGGAAAAGCCCATGTATGTCAACACTGGCGGATGGTCAGGCTCCGTCTCTGAAGAAGAGTGAAGAGGCAAATCTACTCTCCTCAACGATGCGTTCTCTCGTGTAAACGCTGGAGACTTGTGTATTAATTTGGTCTTTCAGAATCCATAACACTGACGCAAATGCGGTTGATTTCAACTCTTGTTAGAACGCATGAATCAATAATAATACAAGGTTCGATAAACTGACAGTTGTCTCTCTCGCACCGCTCCCTTGGCAGTAGCACCGTGTTGCTTCTTTGCAAATTTACTTGGAAAAAGTGTAGCTTTGGTGTGAAATAGAAGTATAAGCTTTTGCGCAATATGGTTATTTGTATATGCGTATGAAGCACATTTAACTGATGAAAACATAAATTGTTTTTAAATTGGATGTTTACATAAATCTCATAGTAGTTTTAATATAATTCTGAGTCCTTTTGCAGTTTGTTTTATACAGCTAAATATCCCATAAATTACGTAATTCACGTAGATATATTAATTTTTCGTTTAAATTGCCAGATGTCCTGCTAATTTACAGAATTTACAAAAGGAATTTCACTACTAATTGCCTGCTTTTCGTAATTTTCTATAACCATTTTCGCACCAAGGGATTTCATTCTCCCCCTTTCTCCGTCCTTCGTAAATGCAACTTTTTGTAAGGGAGTGCCAAACCGCGGCTGTCAATAATTATATAACCTTGTATTATTGAATCATGCGTCAACATATCACCAGGAACCATGAACCAAAAAGACTTTTTCTTGTCTTTCGTTCATGACCAGGAACCATGGTGTAATAATAACAAGGTGTTGTCAGTAACTTAACCTCACTTTTTCGGCAGGTCTATTCCGGTCACGCATTTTAAAGTAGTAGAAAAGGTACTAATTATTTATTACTTTTAATCCGTTTGTGCATACTATTTCAAATTAAATGTAGGAAAATGTATAGTTACAAGCTTATAAGCCTGAATATATGTTTGTATCGTTAGCTCCACACAGCTTGGACATATATTGTAAGTTATGAAAAAGTAAAGGCCGTAAAATAAAGAAATTTCCTATAAGACTGTATATGATTTTTTAAATAGATTAAAACACATAAATACCGATAATATAAGCGAAATCGTAATCTAACCGTGCTGCCGCTCTATTCTAGTGTATCAGTAGTCCATTTGGCTCGATATTATGACAATGCAGCAAAAGATATTTAATATAAAAAAATCGCCTTTCCATACGATTTTTGTGTACGTATTTTTCCTTTGATAACCACGATATCTTTTATATTTTATATTTTGAGGAGCAATTTTAAATATTAATAGTTCTGAAAACACCAAGTTTTTTAAAAATCGCTATAAAACGAAATACTAAAATGGAGTATTTTAGATACTATTTCCCAACGTATAGTAGTATAAAAATTAAGATCGGAAGCACTGAAAATAAGCATGCCGATCTTGTCAAAATTACAACAAACACGTCGCTACTGACAACACCTTGTTATTATTCCACCATGGTTAGAACCATGATACAATAATTTTTAGAAGGTAGTTTCACTTCTTCTTCTTATCCGCCATGTTAGCTATCTGACAGAAAACGTGTTTCGTATTTTTTGTTGTACCAATTTTTTCAAAAAAAAAATCCAGCTTTTGACGTTGGAAAAATAAAACAAAGAAAAGCCAAACATATAAGTAGAGAAATTTTCGAATATTTTGTAATAATTTTCTTCATAAAAAATTAACTGCTGCTTTCGTGGATATTGCAACACACGGAATAGATGTAAGGACACAGCTATAAGAGCTACCGCACACCACAGACTTTATCGGCGCCTATTTAAATGATAGGGCTCGCTTGAAATATGTACATGAAGATGTATGGAGGTGCGCACATTACACCAGCTTAATCGCTCTGACCAATAAGTTGTGGTGCAATGGAAAGACTAGCGAGCACATCTAAATTGGCGGCCGATAAAGTCCGTGGTGTGCGATGGATCTAATCCATTATAAACAAGAAATATTGCTGTTATATTTTAATTTTTATGATTTTTATTCATGTGATTAGCAGTGGCAAAAATGTATGTACAAAATACGTATATTTATATTAAAAATTAAGTGATCAGTTATGAAACATATAAATCTTTACATGTTCTGTTAAAAAATATCTAAAATAACAAGCGATAATCCCCAAGTTCTATATCGTAGCAGTGGTCACATTGCGTGTTTGTCACAGACACGGTTTATGTCAAAAATTTTGAAGTGAAACTACCTTCTAAAAATTATTGTATCATGGTTAGAACATAGATAAAAAGAAGGGACAACTCGTTATAATTACAGCGAGTGTAAGCAACAGGGGCGTGCCTTCTCTTTTGCCCTAGTACGTTTATGGTTGGATGAAAAGAGAACGCGCGCCCCTGTTACTCTTTTTCACTACAATTATAACGAGTTTGCCCTTCTTAAGGTATTGGCCCAATGCTCGCTTGCTTTGCTTGCTTTGCTTACTTTAGTTTGCTTTGCTTTACTTTGAAGGAAGTGAAGTAAAGCTGCCACTAGGCCAACTTTCATACATTTTAGTAGATTTTAAAAATTGTTTGACAGTTCTCAAAGCCAAGCAAGCAAAGCAAGCGTGCATTGGGCCAATACCTTTATTATCTACGTTCTTTGGTACCACCTGGAGTACAATCCATAAGTTTATCCCTGTTGCCACAGTGATTGATGTTTCAGTTGGTATTCTGGTCACTCGCACCAGTGAATTTTAGTCGCCTTTTACAACAAGCATGCCCTACTTGGGGTATATTCTAAACACCTTTTTAAAAGATTTAAATTTTACTTTAAATAATACAAGAATGTAACCATTATAGCAATGTCATACACAAAAATACATGCCTTTTGATAATATTTTCAGCCTGCTCAGTTAGGGGAGCTGATGAGTTGGTTATGTCGGCCGCCAACTATTACAACATATCGCGTAAATATGCTCCGAACAACAGTTCAGGCATTCAAACAAAAATTGCGGTTAGTACTACAAGAAAGATACCCACAACCACCTCAAGTGTACGAAGTTTCCAACATCCCTGAAGTGCTTTGCATATCACCCATATTACTTAACAATATGGATATAAAGCTAAAACAGACGGAATTACAACGTGAAGTTGTAGTTGATAGTTGTTGTGGTGCGTCCTTACTACGTGGCGCTCACATCTATGCGCCTGGTGTTCTAGCTATGGAAGCGGGCACAAAATTAGGTGAGCAAGTATTGGTATATGCCGATTTAGCGGGTAAGTGCAAACAAGGCACGAATACACGCTATGATTCGCCTGATAAACTTCTTTTGGGTGTGGGTACTATTCGGATGCAACGTCATCAGATTTTCGGTCCCTCAACTAATAGTTGTACAAATAGCGAACCCGAGCCATTGAAAGGGATCGCAGTAGAGATGTTGGCAACAACGTCTGGAGTACCCAGTATTGGTGATCTAAGCTGCAGTGAAGCCCTACTACAGAACCTGCCCTCTATTCTATGCGTGCGCGTGCTGAACCCTCAATTTGGCGAACGTATATTAGACATGTGTGCAGCCCCCGGAAATAAAACGACTCATATTGCAGAGATGATCACCGATCAAGGAGAAATAATAGCTCTTGATAAGGTGCCAAAGAAGATATCAGTTATGAAAGAAAAGATAACGAGTGAAGGCTTAAAGAGCATACGTGCGTACGCCTTCGACGCTACGAAAGCATTTGATCCATCTAAACCAGCGGGAGCTAAGCATAGTTTACTTGAACCACCTTTTGGGGCTAATACGTTCGATAAAATTTTGCTAGATGCACCTTGTAGCGCTTTGGGGAATAGACCATTTCTGATAGCTCCATCCAATATGACGTCATCCATGCTCGGATCGTATCCGAAAGTACAGAGAAAATTATTTTCGGCAGCTGTGCCTTTGCTCAAACCCCACGGTGTGTTAGTTTATAGTACTTGCACAGTGACTGAGGCAGAGAATGAAGGCATAGTAGCTTGGGTTCTCGAAAAATTCCCTCAGATGCGACTAGTCGAAGCTACACCCCGTTTTGGCGGAAATGGCTTAGAACACGCTGGTCTAAATAATGAAGAGAGGTAAGTGAACATCGATATACACAATATACGTAGCGTAATTACCAGTATTTTTGTTTTTATTCTAGACAATACCTGCAGCGGTTTAACTACAATTCAACAGAAACCGAAGGAATACACATAGATACTATAGGATTTTTTATAGCGAAATTTATAAAATGTGGTTGAAGTTACACCAATTAAACACCACTCAAATGTTTATCTTTGTTAAGCTCTACCTAGCACTTAGTAGATAGAATTTAAAATTGTGGTTCAAATCGAATGCGCTGTGGAAAGTCAATCACCAACGCGATTTATTCTGCTCCCTTAATCCACAGATTTGCGTATCCGGTGCCAGCATGCAAATCTTTTTGTTCATATTTTTGAATGATGGGGTAGTAAATATTTCGTCTTGTACTCCCTGTCAAAAATGGAAATTCCACTTGCACCGCGTTATTGTGACATGCTTCATATAAATTTTATGGGCTTAAGGATTCTTGACAGTTTCTTCATGCTTTGTTGTAGCGACTTACTTAGCCCGGCCTATATCTGCTTGTTTCCTATTCGTTGTCGTAAAGCTCAACTATCTGGACGCCTAGGATCACTTCGACTGGGTTGGACCAAAGGAGGGGGGCGTTAGTTGAGTGGAATTTCGTGGGCTTGCGAGGAGGTGTGTCGAGTCATGGGGAAGACTATGCATTCCCGACACGTGTTGGGCACATCTGGGCTTTTCCTGCTCAGTTAGGAATTTAATCTGCTGCAGTATTCAGAGCGAAGTTGCATTAGAGAGGTGCAAAACCCGACAATCATGCAAAAACTTCGTGGTGGTCTCACGACCTTTCAGCACTCAGGAAAGATGTGCGGAAGAAATTCAATAGCAATAGAAAAAGAACTGGGTGACGGGGGGACTACACCACGAGCCTAACTACATACAATAAAGAGATCAGGAAAGCAAAGAGCTTTAGAAGCTTCTGCGAGAATATAACATCCACTCCTGCAGTGGCGAGACTGCATAAAGCCTAGAAAAAGGCAGGATAGAAACCTAACTAGCAATAAGGCTACCGAATTGCACGTACACTGGCACCGAGGAAGAAAGAGCACGTGTCCTGCTCTCCACACACTTTCCGGATACATCCGACAAGATCACGGAAATGCCTATTCAAGAAAAATCTTCTCGCGAAACAGCGTCGGGTGGGCGTCGCGCTCACTTGATCCGTACAAGTCCTGTAGACGGTATCTATCCGGCATTTCTACAACGGGGAGAGGACGTAGTTACCCCACATTTAGTAGTTATAATGAAAGATAGTCTAGCCCTAGCCTACTTCCCGACTACAGCGTCTCGTGTATGTGCATCACAGGCGCAATGTGCACCTGCCCACGGCAGCAGGCAGCTAAACGATCCCTAATAAACTTCACCAGAGAAGGATGGGGTAGAGAGAAGGTAGTATCATCTCGTAACATAGAATCCCTCAGGGAGCAGATCCCCATAACCTAATTTCCACGAGATGATGGCAAAGTTATTTGCTTCGAAAGGAACTTCAAAATAGAATTAGGGAATAGAGCAGCTGGACTGACACTAACATCCAGAAATACTCCCAGCTGCACCCTGTAATTTGATGCTCAGATGGCTCAAAAACACCAGAGGACATTGGGGCTGGCATCATCGGTCCAAGATCAAAGATCGCAGCTCATGGGCAGACTCCCTAGTATATTCTTTGCGGAGGTCCACGCCAGTAGTCTGTGTGCAGAGATTAACCTCTTGAGAAGATATCGCTATCAAAATATCCTTTTACTAGATGATAGTAAGCATAGGTTACAAGGTCTTATCGAGTGTATTGTGTGAAAGACTGAAGCCCACCGTCAATGAACTGATTGGGTCTTATCAGTGTGGCTTTAGACCTGGCAAATCCACCATAGACCAGGTATTCACAATACGCCAAATCGTGGAAAAGACCCGCGAGAAAAGGATCGACACTCACCACCTATTTGTCGACCTTAAAGCCGCTTTTGACAGCACTAAAAGGAGCTTCCTATATGACGCTATGTCTGAATTTGGAATCCCCTCAAAACTCATACGGCTGTGTAAAATGACGTTGAGCAATACCACCAGCTCCGTCAGAATTGGGAAAGACCTCTCCGATCCATTCACCACAAAACGAGGTTTCAGACCGGGCGACTCCCTTTCATGTGACTTCTTTAATCTAATGTTGGAGAAGATAATAAGAGCTGCAGAACTGAACCGCTCACGAACAATTTACTACAAGAGCGTGCAATTTCTGGCTTATGCCGACGTCATCGACATCATCGGTAACAAAAACCGCGAAGTCAGTTTTGCCTTTTCCAACTTGGATAGGGAAGCAAAGCGAATGGGTCTGGTGGTAAACGAGGACAAGACGAAGTATCTCCTGTCATCAAACAAATAATCAGCACATCCGCGCCTTGGCACCCACGTCACTGTTGACAGTTACAATTTCGAGAAAGTAGATAATCTCGTTTACTAGGGAACCAGCATTAACACCGACAATAATGTCAGCATTGAAATCCAACGCAGAATCACTCTTGCCAACAAGTGCTGCTTTGGACTGAGTAGGCAATTCAGGAGTAAAGTTCTCTCTCGACGTACGAAAACCACGCTCTATAAGTCACTCATCATGCCCGTGCTGGTATATGGCGCAGAAGCATGGACAATGACAACATCCGATGAGGCGGCTCTTGGAGTGTTTGAGAGAAAGATTTTGCGAAAGATTTACGGGCCGTTACGCGTTGGCGACGGCGAGTACCGCAGACGATGGAACGATGAGTTGTATGAGCTTAACAACCACGATTGAGAGAATACAAAGGTTGTGCCGATCTCGGACCGCTATTCCTCTCTTAACGAATTTGACAGAATCGTTGTTCGCATGACGTCACACTGGTGCAACTTGTTTATATTTCCCTTGCAAAATTTTTTCTTCTTCCATTCTTGCTCACGTTTTGGCATTTCTTTCTCGCAATTGCACCAGTGTGACGTCACACAAAAGTTATTCTCAAAAATCCTCTCGGCGCAATCTTGTATTCTATCATTCTTGCTTAACAACGATATGGACATATTGCAGCGAATTAAAATACAGCTGCTCCGCTGGCTTGGCCCTGTAGTTCGAATGGACACCGACGCTCCAGCTCTGAAAGTATTCAACTCCGAACCCGCTGGTGGTAGCAGAGGAAGAGGGAGGCCCCCACTGCGATGGAAAGATCAGGTGGAGAAGGACTTGGCTTCACTTGGCGTTTCCAATTGGCGTCAGTTGGCACAGAGGAGAAACGACTGGCGTGCTTTGCTGAACTCGGGAAAAATCGCTTAGGCGGTCCAGCGCCAAAAAAGAAAAAGAAGTCAAGCCACACTCGAAGCTTTTCATTCTTACGAAATCAAGTCTGCACTGGTTTATAAGTGCGTAGAAAGACTAAATTCCTTAGCAGCGAACAACAGGGACTTCCTTTTATGGGTCCCAGGCCAAAAAGGCCATAGAGGGAAATGAAGAAGCAGACAGGCTTGCCAGGGAGGCGGTAGTACCTCACTCCATCAACGAAGAGCTTAGAAGAAAAGAAAGAGTACATACAGAACTGCGCTGGACGAAGTTACTGGGCAGCGCCAGTAATAGGAAAAGATATGAAAAACTTATTAACCTCCCAAAGAACAAACTAAGAATTTCATTTGGTATCTTAACAGGTCATTGTAGACTGACAAGTCACCTACACAATCTCGGGATCGGGTCTACTGATTCGCGCCGTTTCTGTGATAGGACCGCTGAAACTTCTGGAGCACATAATCCTCGCATGGGATGCAGTGGCGAGGAGACGAGAGAAATACGTAGGGTCAGTAAACAAGCAGCCGAATCACATGCTCTCGATGTCACCCAACAATCTACTGGATTTCCTAAGGGAGTTAGGACTGACCAAGATGCTGTAGGAAACAAGAGGGCACAATAAATCTCCTGGTCGAAGTGCATTCCTCAACTGAATATCTATCTATCTCTCTCTAGAGTGGTGCGAGTCTCTCGAGACAGACGAAGTTCTGTCTCGTCCTCATCGGGTGGTTGTGTTTCTAAAACGGCATTCACAGAGGAATTTCTGACTACACAGTTGCTTTCTTTCTATTCTCTATGATAAAATTAATTTTACAGGATTCTGGAGGAACTTGGAGTACGGGATAATTTTTCCTGTAACTTCCTGCAAGTTCGTGTAAAAGCCTGTAAGTCCTCTTTCAGACACGTCAAGTCTTGAAAGCAATTTTTTTCGCATTCTCTTTTGTGTTTTCTATTTGCTTCCACACGCGTCAACTTTAATTGAATTCAAGTCCTTGGTTCTTAAATGAGAAGCAACGAAAAGATCAAAAGAGACAAGAAAACTTGAAACGAATTGACGGTACGGAGGTATCTGTACTCTTCCCCTCTCTTCCCACCTCATTCTCCAACGAACGAGCAGGCTTGAAAGCAAGACTTGACGTGTCTGAAAGGGGACTAAGTTCATGGAGTCTCGTATAAGATTACAAATTAATTAAAACATCATAATATGGGTATCAAATGGAAGTATTTCAAAAATTCATTTTTAGTAAAAATATTTTTAATATGGTTGCCACCTATTTTAAATCGCATATTTATTTAAATTTTTGCTGATTTGCCCAGGAAATTAATACAAAAAAAAGATCAATCGTTTTCCTTGTGCACAAGTGAAGCTGATGCAGTGTTGCCAGTTTGCGAGATTTCGCCCTTATTTCGGGGTTTTATGACTAAAAAGGGCGAATGGGATTTTCTGTCGAGAATAGGATTTTTTGCATGCCAAGCAATAAAATTTCTGAGTATTGGATAAATAAGAAGCAGCTTATTCAGTTGAAATTAATTTTAATAGCAAGATTTTGAGTCATACAGAAAGTAATTTGGAAGAATGTTTAGTGCATGATACAAAAAAGAAGATAGTGTGGCGAATACTGCGGCAACACAAAGCGAACAACGAGAAATAGGCAGAATGTTCGAAGAATGACGTAGAATGTTCCACAAAGAGAAACGTCAAGTTGGATGAACACTGCGAACAGCGAGCGAAAGAGAATGAGCGATAAACTTCAGAATGTTCTAGAGTTGCCATAAGTGCCAGCGCAGGTATATAAGGGCGCCGCCACCACGAGGTGAGTTAGTTACAAGTCAGCAAGCTACAAGTAAAGTGAGCGGAGAATTGAGTGGCGAATAAGCAAGCTATAAGTTTAATTGTGTTAACAAGTAGTAAAGCGTTGTTATTGCTTTAACAAGTATTGTAAAGTGTTTTTTTACTGTATTAGCAAGTATTGTAAATTGTTTGTTGTACAATAAAGTTAATTGTACTACAATTTGGTCATCGTTAGCATTTATTTAACAATCCAGCGATACGAGCCCGAGTATATTTGGGAAATCCCTCAAGGTTTCGAGGATAATCGTAACAATTGGTGTCAGAAGTGGGATTGTTAAATAAATCCCGAAGGATAAACTACTGAAAATGGCGAAAATTCAGGACTTAAAGATTGAGGAACTGAAACAGGAGTTGGAAAAGCGTAATTTGGCCACCTCCGGAAGAAAAGTGGAATTATTATCCCGTTTGCGGGAGGCTATGGAAGCTGAAGGCATCGACGTGGACAAATACGACTTCCAGGGTAAATACGACGATGCATCCGCAAAGGACGAACAGAAGGATGAGGCTGCTTGTTCGTCGAAGGATGTGCAGCAGACATCCGGGAAGGTTGAAGAACAGCAAAAGTCTCCAAGTTCATCAACAGCTATGGACTTGAACACGTTATTGGCTGCCATGTCACAGATGTCATCACAGATTTCATCCCAGTTGCAAGTGCAGGAAACACGTATATCATCGCAGCTAGATGAAAAGATTACTCAGCTACAAGAGAATTTATTCAAAAATAACTCGGAACTCAGAGAGAGACAGGATAAAATCGAGGAACGACAAGATAAGATCGAAGCGCTTATTAAGGAAAAACAGGACAAAGTCGAAGCTAAGGTGGATGAGCTTGAAGATCGTCTCCGGGGTTTGCAGTTGAATCGTCCAGCTAATCCGACGAACGCTCCCAAGGTAAAGACTCCATCCTTTGATGGCACTATTCCTTTCCAGGTCTTTAAGCTCCAGTTTGAGAAGACAGCTACAGCTAACAACTGGAGCATGGACGATAAATCCGCTGCTCTGTTCGTGGCATTAAAAGGACCTGCAGCGGAAATATTGCAGACTATTCCCGACTGTGAAAGGAACAGTTACGATGCCTTAATGGGTGCAGTGGAGAGACGTTATGGTAGCGAGCACAGGAGGCAGATTTACCAGATGGAGCTGGAGAATCGCTACCAGAAATCCAACGAGACTCTACAGGAATTCGCCTCCGAGGTTGAAAGGTTGGCTCATTTGGCAATTGGAGATGCATCTGGCGAGCACCTCGAAAGAGTAAAAATCCAGAGGTTCATCAACGGAATGCGGGACGTGTATACCAAGCGAGAGACGTACGCGAATTCAAAGCCAACATTTGCTGAAACTGTCTCGTATGCTCAGACGCGTGAAACGGCGGCGCTCCTAAGTAGACCAGCCTACAAAGCACATCGCGTGGAAGTGGAAACACCGGATGAGACAAATGAAATGCTGAAGAAGCTTATCCAACTGCTGGGCGAGAAAAAGCATGGCTCTGGCAAATGTTTTAAATGTGGAAAGCCAGGCCACTTCGCCCGCGATTGCAGCGCAAGTTTCAGTGCGCTCAACAATTCAGCAGGACGCAAACGCAGGGCTGAAGGAGACGAATCCAACTCCAATCAGTCGTTAAACTAAAACGAGCCAGCAGCAAGGGGCGCGCGCTGGCTTCCGCAATTGAATGCCCCATAATCTCCGTCTCGCGAATTGGCAGAAAAGCGAGCAACGTTACTGTTGGTGGATATGTGGACGGACATGAGCGAGTACTAACTGTGGATACGGGCGCATCACATTCCATCATTCGATCTGATTTGGTCACTAAAGAGGTAAGGCCATTACCTGGAGCAAGGTTGAGGACAGCAACTGGTGAGGACACCCAAGTTGTAGGAGAGGTAACATGCAAAGTCGCAATAGGGAATGTGACGGTGTTACACAAGTTCATAGTCGCGGCGATTATGGATGAAGTCATCATTGGATTAGACTTTTTATTTGGTCAAGGCATGAAGATCGACATGAAGAACAGGATCATGACGTACGACAACATGGAAGTGCCCCTTAGGTTTGGGTATGATGGTCCGTACAGCAGCAAGCGAGTGATCCTAGAGGAAAGCGAGCAGATTCCACCGAAGTCAGAAGCAGTTGTGTGGGCAAAGATTGATGGAGATTGGCGGACAAACAAATTGTGGGTTGTTGAAGCGACCCAAAATTCTACACCGGACGTACTTATTGGTAAAACCCTGGCTAAGACGCAAAAGGATGGACGCATCCCAGTTCGAGTGCTCAATGAGTTCAAATCACCAGTCAAACTCCGAAGAGGAACTGTACTGGGGCAATGTCGAGAAGTAGAGGCAATCTTCAACTGCGAAAAGTTACCTGAAAGCGATTCCATTGGCGAGAATGACATTGAGGAAGACATCAATGCATGGACGGAAGGGTTGGAAGAAAAATACCAGCACAAGGCTAAGGAACTTCTCCAAAGATACTGCAACATATTCGACAAGGATGGCGACAAACCAGGCAGGACTAACGTTGTGAAACATCGCATTGATACTGGCGATGCAAGGCCAATCCGACAAGCTCCTCGGAGTGTTCCACTTGCCAAACGTGAAACTGTTAGCCAAATAATAAACGAAATGAGCGAGAGTGGTGTGATTGAACCATCAGCGAGTCCATGGAGTTCGCCGGTAGTACTTGTGAAGAAGAAGGATGGTCAAATGCGGTTCTGCGTAGACTACCGGAAACTAAACGATGTGACGAAAAAGGACAGCTATCCTCTTCCCAGGATCGATGACACTCTGGACTCGTTGACTGGAACAAAGTGGTTCTCAACACTCGACCTTAAGAGCGGTTATTGGCAAGTGGAGGTAAGTGACGAGGATAAGGAGAAGACAGCTTTCAGCGTTGGAGACGGTCTGTGGCAATTCACGGTGATGCCCTTTGGATTATGCAACGCTCCTGCCACTTTTGAACGACTTATGGACCATGTGCTCAAAGGACTGCATTGGAAAACATGTTTGGTGTATCTAGACGACATTATCGTATTGGGTAAAAGCTTTGAGGAACACCTGAACAATTTGGAAGAAGTTTTCCAGAGGATAGCTGGCGCTGGTCTGAAGCTAAGTCCTAAAAAATGCTCACTGTTCAGGAAGGAGGTGAACTACTTAGGGCACAAGGTGACAACGGAGGGCATCTGTACTGCGAAGGAAAAGATAGAAGCAGTAAAGGATTGGCCAAGACCTAGGAACCTGCACGAACTACGAAGTTTTCTTGGGCTATGCACCTACTACCGCCGATTTGTTCCGAATTTCGCCAGCGTTGCTAATAGCCTCCACGAGCTCACTAGGAAAAATAGAGCCTTCGAGTGGAACAAGGAGCAGGAGGAGGCTTTCCAGACTCTGAAGGAGCGACTATGTACTGCACCTATGCTAGCGTATCCCGTTCCAGGTGCAACGTTTATTTTGGATACGGATGCTAGTGGTTATGCCATAGGAGGCGTACTGTCGCAGGTAATTGATGGGCAGGAGAAGGTAGTTGCCTACTATAGCCGGTCGATTGGAAAACCAGAGAGGAACTACTGCGTAACTCGGAGAGAACTACTAGCGTTGGTGGACTGCGTCAAACATTTCCACAAGTACCTCTATGGGCAACGTTTCCGAGTTCGAACGGACCATGCAGCGCTGAAGTGGCTACTACAGTTTAAGAATCCAGAAGGACAGCTAGCTCGATGGATTGAGAGACTGCAAAGTTATGACTTCGCTATTGAACACCGCAAGGGAAGTGTCCACGGTAATGCTGATGCCATGTCCCGCCGACCATGTAGCCTGGAATGTAAACACTGCTCAAAAGCTGAGGGAAAAGAGGACATTATAGACGTCCGTCTAACGACAATAACACCAGCGGAAGAGTGGAAGGAAGAACAGCTACGAAAGTGTCAGCAGGAAGATCCAGATCTAGAGCTTTTGATGCATGGACTGGAGGTGGACAGGAGGCCAACTAAGGAGCAAATGGCAGCGGAAAGCCCCATCGCAAAGGCGTACTGGGCACAATGGAACAGCTTAAAATTAATATCTGGCTGTTTGCATAGGGTATGGGAAAGCGAAGATGGCCAGTGCTCCCGCAACCTGATAGTAGTTCCAAGGGTAAGAATTCCGGATGTACTCAAGGAATTCCACAATGGTCCTAGTGGAGGGCACCTGGGAATCACGAAGACCCTGGAGAAGGTTAAGCAGAGGTTTTATTGGGTTGGTTGTCGGCAATCGGTCGCAGAGTGGATTGCTAACTGCGCGGAGTGTATTGCAGCTAAGGGGCCGAAATCCAGAAGTCATGGCCAGATGAAGCAATATAACTCAGGTGCACCATTCGAGCGGATTGCCATGGATGTAGCCGGTCCATTTCCTATGAGCGCACAGGGAAACAAATACGTCCTTGTGGTTATGGACTACTTTAGCAAATGGCCGGAGGTATACCCGATTCCAAACCAGGAAGCTAAAACTGTAGCGGAGGTATTCACCTACAATTGGGTTGCGAGATACGGTGTACCTATAGAGCTGCACTCTGACCAGGGAAGAAATTTTGAGTCGGCAGTGTTCCAAGAGATGTGCCAGATACTGGGTATCCGGAAAACTCGAACGACGGCTCTTCATCCCCAATCAGACGGCATGGTGGAACGGTTCAACCGAACCCTGGAAGAGCATTTGCGGAAGGTCGTGGACAAGAAGCAAAAAGATTGGGATGTCCGCATACCCTTGTTCCTGATGGGATACCGGTCAGCAGTGCATGAAACAACGGGTAAAACTCCTGCAAGGGTAATATTCGGCAGTGAGCTCCGTTTGCCTAGTGATCTGAAGTTTGGGGTGACTGGTGATGCTAGAAGGATTGGAAAAGAGACGTCAAACATCCTGGAAGAGGAGCTGAGAGAGATACATGCTCTTGTGAGACAGCGCACACAAATTATGAGTGACAAGATGAAAGCCAGGTATGATAAGGCGATGAATTCCGAGGGTTTCCAGGAAGGAGATTTGGTGTTGCTGTACAATCCACAACGAAAGAAAGGTTTGTCCCCAAAACTACAATGCAACTGGGAAGGTCCGTATAAGGTCGTAAAACGGCTAAATGATGTAGTGTATCGGATCCAGACCGTCGGGAGACCAAGAAACAAGATGAAGGTGGTCCACTTGGAAAGGCTTGCAGCGTTTGGAACCGCAAGTGTGTCTGATCGGGACGATCAGACTTAGGTGGAGGGCAGTGTGGCGAATACTGCGGCAACACAAAGCGAACAACGAGAAATAGGCAGAATGTTCGAAGAATGACGTAGAATGTTCCACAAAGAGAAACGTCAAGTTGGATGAACACTGCGAACAGCGAGCGAAAGAGAATGAGCGATAAACTTCAGAATGTTCTAGAGTTGCCATAAGTGCCAGCGCAGGTATATAAGGGCGCCGCCACCACGAGGTGAGTTAGTTACGAAGTTACAAGTCAGCAAGCTACAAGTAAAGTGAGCGGAGAATCGAGTTGCGAATAAGCAAGCTATAAGTTTAATTGTGTTAACAAGTAGTAAAGCGTTGTTATTGCTTTAACAAGTATTGTAAAGTGTTTTTTTTACTGTATTAGCAAGTATTGTAAATTGTTTGTTGTACAATAAAGTTAATTGTACTACAATTTGGTCATCGTTAGCATTTATTTAACAATCCAGCGATACGAGCCCGAGTATATTTGGGAAATCCCTCAAGGTTTCGAGGATAATCGCAACAATAGTTTCATTGTCACTTTTCGGACGCCGTATTAACTACCTGACAATTAAGCAGATTGTGACATTTCGTGCTGCCATACCTAGTCATCAATAATCATTTATTTATTTTGAAATAATTATTTACAAAATTAAAAGGAAATTTGTCTTCGATCTGAGCAATAACGAAAATGGAAACTCATAAATCGCCATATTTGAAAAACAACCAAACAACTTTTTCTTTGAAACAAAAGAGCTAAATATGTTGTCCACTGCAAAAATTAGTTATTATTAAATTCGCTTATTCTAAAGCCAATCACCGAAAAGGATTTGAATGTGCTTTGCAAACGTTAGCCCCAGTAAGGCTTTAATTTCGGTGCTTCATGATATGAAAGATAATATGGTTATGGACGATAGGAGGTACTCCCGATTGAACTGGCACCCAGAGTTTGGAAGTAAGTAGTTAGAGGGCAGCCCAATGCCTTAAGTGCAGCTTGTCTTGCAGACATGTAAACTCATTCCCCTCCACCTCGCCCCACTCAGTGTTATACCGGCATCCGTTTCTTTCTAGTCTGCAGGTGGCCTTTAAGGCTTCCCTACGTATGAAGTAACAAAGTGACGGTAAATGCAGCAGTGCATCAGAGAAGCGCCACGTGTTGTAGAGAAAGCTTCCGTACAGCACACGGCAGTAGTTCTTTGAAGTTTTGCAAGCACACTTTCCACGCTCTTGATTGAGAATCTTCTCCACCATACCTGTTTACATTGGCAAAATGATGCCAATTCTTTAGAGGTTTTGTGTTCCACGTTAGATTTCCACGATAGTTTTGTATACAGAATTACTTCCAGATACTTCACTTCGGGAGAATTCTGAATTTTGGCTCCTTTAATTGTGAGGGAAATGAGACCATTCGGACTATGCTTTAATGACCACATAGCTTACAATACACCTTTTTCGTACTATTAAAAAAAGAGTTTTGCTATGCAAATATATTTACTTTGTTTAAAATAAAATGAAAAAAAAAATTTTTTAATAAATAAATGTTTCAAAACTGGATTTTATATTGGCTGCATTTCTTTATTCATTCTGAACGTTTGGAATAAACTTTTGTTTATTTATTCTTTAGAATGTTCCTGATGATATGTTGTTAGTGCTTGAAGTGTGGGGAATTCGGGAAGTTGTGTATTTTGAAAATATTAGAAAAATTTCGAATCAATAAGCAGTTCACTCTTTGATGATAAGGTGCGAAAGGCAAAAATTAGCGTTTGTTTTTTTGGTTTGCTGTGCGTTTGTGCGACGACGCTATAACAGTGCCATATGTTTGTTGCAAAAACTGCCGATTTTCGCTTAAACGCTTTTTCAAATATCTTGAGTTTCTAGATTCTGAAGTTGTTTTAAATCAATGTTAAATAATTAACCGCAACTCTTTAGAAAGCATAGCGGTATACACAGATGTTGACCACTTTGATTTAAACGATGAATGAAAAAGTATTTTGAGTGCTTTAGGGCCTGTGCCAATCGGTAACTTTTTTCTCCGTGGTGAGACGGGATGGAATAATTTGCTATGGTGTACAAATAAATTGCATTTTGCTGTGCCAAATGCAAAGTAAAATTTTGACTGTTGAAAAACCAAACAAACGCTTGTGCGAAAGCTCTATTTTTGTGTGTTGCTGAAATTCTTAAAATTTATATTTATTTTATAATTTGCAAGTAACGTAAGCTTTTTTTATGCTGTTTCAGCTTTCATTTTTATGTTCACTCCTTATTACCGCCAAGCAATATTATGTGTATACATGGTTATAAGCTGTCAAAATTTTACCTAGCCCCATGACGTTCGTATTCACCACGAGAAGTGTCAAATTTTTACTTTGATACGTCAAAATTTTCTATTTTCTATCAATAGGCACAGGGCCTTAATTATCAAAAAAAAGTAAAATTAGCGATGTACAAACCTTTGGGAGGTAGTCGTTAAAAAAGGGTAGTAAATGGAGATTTCTCATATCGAAATTTACTGGATATATATAGTTTTGCAATATCTTTCCACTATTCTTAAAGCTCAAACGGTCAACGACATAGCGTAGATGTCGGTATATTACGTAAGGGAGTTTTCGCCTGTTTTGAACTCCCCTCCCCTCACGTAATAAACTGTAAGATTTAATTGATCCCCCTCCCCCCGCTGCAGATCTTACGTAAGATTAAAAATCCCATAGAAATGTTTTTTTCAATTAAACATTAGAAAATACTATATATTTCCATCAAACAAATATAGGATGTATGCCTAGTCAGTCTTAAAAACTTCATTACATAGTTATACTAGTCATTTTTTGTTGTCGATGTCGTCCACGGTCATGCCAGCAAATCTGAAAGAGGAGTAGCCACAGGGATATCTCGTACTTCTTTTTCACTCAAAGGTATATCATTTTCACATTTAACATTTATTTAATTTAATGGTAATTAGTACATTAAGATATAATCTTTTCTTGCACAACGATGTAAATATAAGCAATTAAATACCTTAACAATAAAAATACACAGATAAAATATTTAATAATTTAAAGCATTAAGAAATTATGAAACATTAAGAAATTATATAAAAAAGAAAGATAAACATGAATAAACATAATTTAGCTTGCGAGAATCGATAACCATGTTTTCAAGAAATTTTAATTAAAGAAATACTGAAGTATAAGTTTCTTGAAGCTGCCTCTAGACAATAACCTCTTTAGCGACTGAGGAAGGGAGTTACAATGTCTAACAGCGTTAACGAAAAACAGTCGGGATGAGCATAAGTAATTGAACTTGGGCAAAATTAGGGTTAAAGAGCGAGAGCATTTAGAAATATGAGTTTTTCATATAGGTATTCCGGTTTCGCAAGAGTAAGTAGTTTAAAAATAAAGATGCAGTTCCTGGCATTTAAGAAATTTTGTATTTCGCAGCTAAGTATCGAGTTTCTCAACAAGGAAAGATGGTCAAACTTCTTCAGACCGTATACGTATCTCGTGGCATAAATACGTCCAACTTGTGCTTAGAGTGAGAATCTAGTTTGCTATAAACTACCTCAGAATAAATAATAAGTGGAAGTATTAAACTCTGAACCAACTTTTTCTTAGTGGCTAAAGGAACATATTGCGAAGTAATTCTAAGATATCGAAGAGTATAATATATTTTGCTCACAGGTTTGTTAACATGATCCTTACAAGTTAGCTTAGAGTTAATGACAAACCCAAGATTTGTAACTTTGTCAACTACTTTAAGTGGGCTAGTACCAATATGCAAAAGCGGAATCACGGAAAGCTCAACATTTTCCTTAAATATGGGTAGTACATATGACTTCTGCGCATTAAGATGAAGTAGGTTTTCCTTCGACCACTCAAGGATGGAGTGCAAATCCTCATTAAGCCTATAACTTTTTTTCGGTTATAATAGACACCGAAGAGTAACGTTTTTTGTAGAAAAATAGAAAAATTAAAGCAAAAGTTGTCAAAAATTGTAATATCCTCCGTATTTAATGTATATTTTTCATTTCAATGCAATTTAGTACTGTAATTGGGTAAATTTTCGTATTTTATAAAGAACAATTTTGAATAAGAATATAAAAAAATAATATTACGTAAGAATCTATGGACGCCCCCTCCCCCCATATAAGAAAAAGTAAGAAAATTCTAGACCCGCCCTCCCCCACAAAGCTCTTACGTAATATATGGACAGCCCCTTAACGAAAGCTCACCACCGCATGGCGGTGACGCATGATTCAATAATACAAGGTTCGATAAACTGACAGTTGTCTCTCTC
>NW_023458559.1:24842236-24852735 GCF_013731165.1 Rhagoletis pomonella | reverse complement strand
TTTTACCAATTTCAATTTTTTAATATTTTTTTATTTCACATGGCGCGCTTTGATTTAGAGGAAAAAATCAGAACAATTTTTGACACTTTCGATACCAGAAGCAACAACAAAATACACGCAAATATTGTTTTTGCTCTAATCCTACTACCTGTTTGCTTGTGTCTAAAAGAGGAAAGCCACACATTGAAAAATATTTCAATAAAAAATGCTAATTAATTACCATGGAACAAACATTGGGTCAGGTATGTATTTTCATGAATTTCTTTACCATTAAGTTATAAAAAATATAAATAAAGGTGGTAACCTTCATTCGTTATTTCTGTTTAAAAGCTTTTTCAGTCCTCTTTCATATGATACC
The DNA here is from genome assembly GCF_013731165.1 of Rhagoletis pomonella. NCBI lineage: Eukaryota > Metazoa > Arthropoda > Insecta > Diptera > Tephritidae > Rhagoletis > Rhagoletis pomonella. The sequence goes on along the minus strand of NW_023458559.1, from coordinate 24,852,377 downwards.
AAATTTGTTTAATTTGGATAAGCGGTTTGTTTATTATCCGGATAGGACATTTATTTCGGAATAAAAAATATTTGGCCAAATTTAACTCTGAAAAAAAAAACTGTTAATTTCGGTCCTTGTGCAAGTGCACAGACGTATATCTAACCAGTCATTGAAGAAAGCGTTAAAATTGAGTTACAAAAACTAAAATCGAAAAACGCTGATGACGTGACAAATTCCGAAACAACCAAAAGAATGAGAATGAAGAATTCCTTCGAAAAAACGGTGTTTAAACAACGATTGTGCCATAATGCTAGATTGTGAGGATGAAAGTCAGGAGGATACATCCGACATTTGCAGCCCCGATGAAATTCTCAAAAAGTAATTATTGCACCGCAATAAAAATAAATAAATATAACTGAAAGTCCCCTCAACTGGTGCAGTTTCAATCGAAAAGAATTTACAATTTTGCCAAGTTTCAAGTTTTTCAAGTTTGTCGCTTCGAACGAGTAGTTATATAGTGGCGCAGGTTTGATTTACAACCCTTCAAAAAGTTTTTTATTAAGTACAATGTTCCAATTTTTAAATTCAAGTACTAAAAAACATTCAGTCTTATTATGAGTTTAATTTTCCTCGAACCGGTTAATTTTTCACTTTTGGTTTTCATGTACATATTTTCTATGGGCGGAATACAAGTTTTCGGGTGAATTTTTTTTCGGGCAAAAATCAGGAGAAGTAAAAATTATTAACCTTTCCATTTTTTATTTACCTAAATCACCTAATTTACCCACCTAAATTATTTCTTAAAAATTCATGACATCCGCATTCGCATCCGCATCCGCGGATGTTAGCTTTTAAACATCCGCATCCGCATTCGCATCCGCGGATGTCTAAAATTCCACATTCGCAACATCCCTACACATAATATTAGGAGCGTTCCTTATCTCCCAGAAATAGTCACAAAAAGTCCGAAGTAGTCAGATTTAGTCCAAAAAGCGTTCCTTAACTCGGAAATGACAGCAAAAATGAGAGAGCAACAGTCAGTGAGAGTGACTCTCATTAGTCCGAAGTAGTCAGATTTAGTCAGAAGAATTTTTTCTGGCAAAATCCTGAAAAGTGTCAAACTCAACTGAATTTAAATTAACGGAAATTAAAGAATACGCTAAAAGTGAGAATAATCTAAAAAGTAAAAGAAATGAATTGAAATTGGAAGGAGGCAAAAAATAATTGATATAGCAAGTGTTTATTGTGCTTGTGTGAATGTGTTTTGTACATACATTTCTGTTCTTATTTGACGTTAGTTTTGTTGTTGCCATTCTTTGGACTAAACATTTGGTTTTTTGCGTTCCTTTACTTTTCCTGTTATTCTCTTTTATTTTGCTTACGCTCTGGCATTTTTACACTTTTCAGATTTTAGTCCAAAAAGATAAGGAATGAACCTATTAGGTTTGTATAGTAACTAATAGTCAGTACCAATTTGTACTGGAACCTGCAAATTTTTACTGGAAAAGTGTATGATAATCCAAAAAATTTGCAAGAGAGCACTGAATCGAGAGCGTAACAACACGGGAGAGCTGCAAATTCTTGCTACTGAAAATTTTACTAGCAGAAATTAGCTAGCAGAAGAAGAAGAAAAATAAATGTCAAAAGCCGCCAAAATATTCATGATGTACTGGACAGTGTTAGTGCTTGTGTGTAAAGCAAAGAGTTTACCTCTGATTTATAAATATTAAAATATTTACAGCAGAATGTCGAGACAGTGCAACAACTATTCACTTGCAAGTTTTTGCTAGTTTTGCGTTCATTAAGGTCGGTGTTATGCAGAAATTTTGTTTGGCAAACTGCGTGCAATTGTTGTTGCAGCAAACTCGGAGAGAGCGAGTTTGGCGACTCTCACAGCAAACTAATTTTGTTTGGTCAAACTGCAGCAAATTCGGTGTTGTCATATACAAAAATTTAAAATTTTGCGCGTTATGTACATCTGAAATTCTCATTTCGTGTTGGCAATAGCCAAGAAAACCATAATGAACGTGCAACCCTGTGCCAAACTCGACATAACCACCTCCGAGCAAACTAAGCAGCCGCCATTTAATTTGGCAAACAAAAGTTTGTCTGCATAACACCGACCTAGCTTGTTCTGGTAATTTTCTCTGCTTCTCCATTTTACGCTCTATTTTGCTTTTACGCTCTCGCTGCAATGTTTTACTGGAGAAGTTACTATACAAACCAAGAATGATAGAGTACAAGATTGCGCCAATCGTGCTGAGAGCAACTGGCCGTGACGTCAAAATATACCAGAATGAGAGAGCAAGACGAACTCGGCAAGAAAAAGAAGAAGCATCGAACAAAAGGCAGTATTGCCAAGTTTTTAATTTGAAAAGCACCAAATTTTTATTGGTGTATTTTATTGACTTTATATGAATACATAATTTTATCGTAAGGATGCCGATTCAAATTAATAAAAATCAATGTTTCTTGCACAACGGTCGATTTCTTCTGGCATGATTGAAGGTGCTGCTCATATTTCGTTGTCGCTTATGATTGTCACTGTGCCATGATTTTGTTTAAATTTTTGTAAAATTGCTTTGCACACTTACGATTGTTATAAATTTTGCTTCAATTTTTTTAAGATTTTCTAATTTGAAGTCTTTAAACTAAAAACAAAATCACCAAAAACGCACCAAGCACAAAACTCAAAAATTTTCGCGTTTTGAATACCCACTAAATTTGGTGCGAAAAGCATCAAGTTGGCAACAGTGAATACAAAAAAAAAGTATATTATGACGTCAGCGATTGGGTGGATGCTGTCAAATCGACGAAGAGGGTTAGCGGTCCGCGAATGGCGCGACTTTTATTTTCTGGATCGTTGACTGCTAGTATCGGAACTATTTCTTGCACGTTTATTTGCCAAAAGTTTTTCAACGGCTCAGCGCCGGTGACTCATTCGCAATCGTATGCTGCGAATGCCGATTTATACTAAAGCCAGCCTTTCGACATAAGCTACTTTTCCATACGAACACAGATATGTCACAGCTGATTTTCTTACTTGCAAGTTTTCGCTAAGAATTTTTCCAGAAAAAATTTGCAGAACTCGATGTAATTTTGGGCTCTCAATTTCCCCTACTTTGCAAGGGTAGGAGAACGCAGAAACTGTGGTAATTTTTTTACAATTTTAGATAATTTTGAATACGAGAACCTTGTTATTTCTATAAAAGTAAATATTTTGGAAACTTTTATATAGATAATTTTTCAAATTTAAAAACATTTAACTGTGTGTATGGTTTTTCACATGTTGGTTCTTTTTCGGTTTATTTAGTACATTATTTTTGGTAATTTGGTACAAAATTAAAATACTCATTTATCATCCCTGATTCGTATACTCCCAAGGGAGTACTCACCGAGCAATCGTACGATGCTCCCAAGTTCTACTGGGTAGTAACACCACCTTATATAAATTCGCCTTGTTCTGAACGTTTGGAATCATGGTACAATAAAAACAGGTAGAAGCCAATTTGACGTCAAACCTACAAAATTCAAAGTTTTCGGGAGAGTAAAAATAAAAATGAGCGTGTGTAAGGAAAAATAAAAAATTACATTTCACTGGTTAAAGTTTTTAAGTAAATTGAAGTTTATTTTTATTTATTTATTTTCTTTAGTTAAAATTTGTTAACTTGTATGTTGTTTTCTGTTTTTGTTTTATGAGTTGCATTGTTGTTGGAGGGACTCTTCGGCATTAGGGTCATAGGAAGAGCACTTCATCAAACGTGCCTTTCGTGTACCTCCCGGTGTATTTGTGAAGTCTGCTCCTTCAAAGCACAGCAAGGCATTTCGCTGCAGCTCTACCCCACAGCTGCTTATGCAACGCTCCTTACGCGAAGGACATTGAGGCACGTTAAAAAAAATTAGTGGTATGTATCTGCTTTATATTTAACACCACATAAAAAACAACGCTTCAGGTGTTCATTTTTTATACATACACTAATTGAGTATAAACCGCAAAACACTATAAAAATTCAAATGTTAATTAAAATTTGTTATTAACGAACATTCAAAAAAAAAAAAAACAACGATATGACATTCAAAGCGTAAAGAAATAAAGGAAATAAAAGAAAAACAAGTTGAAGTTTAAAGGTTTGGTTCTCATGAGAGCAACGTCATTTTGTCTTCGACCTGTATTTATGTGCCTTGGTTTGGAATCATGATACAAATATTTAAAGGTAAAACCACAGAATACAGTAAACCAGCAATTGACAATATGCTTATTTGAAAATTAATACATGAAACATAGTGCATGTATAGGATTATTTTGTCATTAACCCATAGGCCATGACTGGTGCAAAAGTACCCCCAAATGTTTGTTGATATATTTGAAATGTAAATTTTAACAGCAAAATTCGTAAAAAAAATAATAAAACAAAAATAATGTTGACTACTACATGGGAGGTGGTCGTGGTTATAGACAGATTTCACCAAAATTTAATACTAACCTAAATTATACCAAAGGCAACTTCGGCACCGACTTTCGTTAAAATATATAAATTTTGTTCGAGTTAGCGTGTTTACAAACAGACACGACTGAACCAATTCATTTCGTCATTCTGAATATTTTGATAAATATGTATTTAAGAATATGTGTATATACATTTTATACCATTGAAACACGGCCTTGCTTATCTGCATAAACCTTTCCTGCATTAGTTCGAGCGTCGATATATAACTTTGGGTACATCTAATAAATATTATAAATGTGAAAGTTTGTATGTTTGGATGTTTGGGAAATCATCACGCGGAAACGACTGCACGGCTTTGCATGAAATTTTGCAAGCAGATAGCTTATGACCTAAAGTGGAAAATACGCTAATTTTTTGGAAGAGTTGCTACCTGTTAAAAAAGTTTAATTAAATTAATACGCGGAAACGACTAAACGGATTTGCATGAAATTTTGCACATAGATAGCTTATGACCTAGGTTAGAAAGTAGGCTACTTTTTTTAAGAGTTGCCACCTGTTAGAAATGTTTAATTTAATTAATGCGCGGAAATGAGAGAACTGATTTGCATGGAAGTTTTCACACAGATAGCTTATGAGCTAGGTTGAAAAATAGGATACTTTTTTAAGAGTTACCACCTGCTAAAAAAGTTTAATTAAATTAATACGCGGAAAAGACTGAACGGATTTGCATCAAATTTTGCAAGCAGATAGCTTATGACCTACAGTGGAAAATAGGCAATTTTTTAGAAAGAGTTGCCACCTGTTAAAAAAGTTTTAATTAAATTAATACGCGGAAACGACTGAACAGATTTGCATGACATTTCGCACAGAGATAGCTTATGACCTATGTTGGAAAATAGGCTATAAGAGTTATCACGTATTAGGAAACTTTAATTAAATTAATACGTGGAAATGACTGAACTGATTTGCATGAAAGTATGCACACAGATAGCTTATGACCTAGATTGGAAAACAGGCTACATTTTTAAGAATTGCCACCTGTTTGAAAATTAAATTTTGCTCAAAGATGGTTTATGACCTGGATTGAAAAATAGGCTACTTCCTTAATATGTATATATGTATGTACATATGTAAATAAATAAATGTTACCAATCGTGTAATGAATTTCTGCCCACATGCTAAAGCGAAGATTTGGCATACATTTAAACAAATTTAACCTTGAAGTCACTGCACTTTTGCTAAGAACTATCTTGGCGTGGCAAAAAATGAGCCTAGCGCACATAGGCACTTGGGAAAATCCGCTGCCCTAACACCACCAACTTCGATCAAGTTTTGCGTACACACGGTAATTGCGGGAACTTGAAAGAACTTTATACTGCTTTGCTTGCAGGTAAAAACGGTATTAGCGCAGCCGCTAAAGCAGCATCTCATTTTGCTTCTATAAAACTTTAAGTTCTTCCCTTTGAATAAATAAATTTTCAAATTATAAATTTTCATTTGTTTATTTTGAATTTATTTGACATTTGAAATATTTCGAGAGAGTAAACTCAAAATGCTAGCATACGTCAAAAAAAAAACCCAATGGCTGACGAATTGAGCGAGCGGTTTTACCTTTAAATATTTGTATCATGGGTAAAACACAATAATTTGTAGAAGGTAGTTTCACTTCTTCTTCTTATCCGCCATATTAGCTATCTGACAGAAAACGTGTTTCGTATTTTTTGTTGTACCAACTTAAAAAAAAATCCAGCTTTGACGTTGGAAAACTAAATAATAATTTTCGAATATTTTTTAATAATTTTCTTCATAAAAAATTAACTGCTGCTTTCGTGGATATTGCAACACACGGAATAGATGTAGGGATACAGCTATAAGAGCCACCGCATACCACAAACTTTATCGGCCGCCTATTTAAATAATAGGGCTCGCTTTAAATATGTACAGGAAGATGTATTGAGGTGCGCACACTACACCCGCTTAATCGCTCCGAGAAATAAGTTGTGGTGCAATGGAAAGACTAGCGAGTCCATCTAAATCGGCGGCCGATAAAGTCCGTGGTGTGCGGTGGATCTAATCCATTATAAACATGAAATATTGCCGTTATACTTTCATTTTTATGATTTTTAGTCATGTGATTAGCAGTGGCAAAAATTTATGTATTAAATACGTATATTTATATTAAAAATTAAGTGATCAGTTATGAAACATATACATCTTTACATGTTCTGTTAAAAAATATCTAAAATAACAAGCGAAAATCCCCAATTTCTATATCGTAGCAGTGGCCACATTGCGTGTTTGTCACAGACACGGTTTATGTCAAAAATTTTGAAGTGAAACTACCTTCTAGAAATTATTGTATCATGGGTAAAACCATGATAAAAACATAGCAAGGTAGAACCGTTTTCTCAATTTGCCGGCCATGATTCTTTTTTGAAGTTTGCCAACATTTTAAAATCATATAAAAGTGATAATGAAAAATTGAAATTGTTCGAAATTGTTGTTGCTTGAGATTGAAAATGAAAATGTGTGTGTGAGTTTGTGAGTAAATTTAAAAATTAAATTGTTTGGAAACGTCAAGAATTTTAAAAGTGACTCTCAGCGGTTATACCTTACTATATTTTTATCATGGGTAAAACGGCTCGCTCAATTCGTCCGCTATTGGGTTTTTTTACGTTTGCTAGCATTTTGAGTTTTCTCTCTCGAAATGCTTCTAATGTCAAAGAAATTCAAAATAAACAAATGAAAATTTATGATTTGAACTGTTCATTTATTCAGAAATTGAGAAAACTAAAACAATTCGAAACGAAAAATTAGTTGCTGCTTTAACGGCTGCCCAAATTCCTTTTCCTCTGCAAGCAAAGCAATCTAAAGTTCCCGCAACTATCGTATATACAGCAAAAATGGATCGAGGTTTGTGGTGTTATGAAAACGGATTTGCCAAAGTGCCCCTATGTATGCTCGACTAATTTTTTGCCACACCACCTGACCCAATGTAAGCACAAGATAGTTCTTTGCAAAAGTGCGGTGCCCTTAAGGTAAAAAATCTTCAAATGCATGCCAAAAGCTTCGCCATAACATACGGGCAGAAGTCCATTACAGACAATTGCTTCCGTTTATTTATATGTATGTATATTCAAATTTTGTTGTTTCGACAGAAATATATTTCTTTGGTTTGTTTGAAAATAAAAACAAACAAATGCGAAATGACGGCGAGAGAAATTTTCAAAGTGCTAGCAAACGTCAAAATTCTTAAAGTTGGCTCTCAGCGATTGTACCTTATAAATAGTCATGATCATGGTGGAATTATACAAGGTGTTGTACGTAGTGACAGCTCATGTCGACAGCTCCCTTACAAAAGGTTGTAATATGGAAGCACGAGAGAAACGGGAAGAAAAAAAGCCCGCTTTGCGAAGTAGTACGAAATTTGGTACTATTTTTCATATAAAATTTTGCATATAAATAGTTACAAACGGTATATTATGATAAGCTAAAATCGCGAAAGTAGTATATATAACGTAGTACTTATGCAATAAATGGTAATTTAGTTTATTAAACACAATGTCCTATAATTATAGTCAAACTTCCAAAACCAAAAAATTAGTGGTGACCCCGAGTCGTTACAACATGACGGAATCGACAAAAGGGCGAATCGACGGATGGGGAGAATATTTCATCGAACAAAATGCCAACTAAAGATGTGGAGCTTGCATCGCAATGCAAGCGGCGACCGTTCTGAACTGAGATGACAGACAAATGGTTTCTACAAATTGAGGCCACCTTTCAGTCGTACAAGACCACATCTTATGTCGGTAAATACAATCTGGTTTTCTCAGCAATTAGCAGCGATGCTTTAAAGGAAGCTGCGGATTTTTTAAAAACCTTACCAACTCAAGGCCGATATATTAACCTCAAAAGTCAACTACTGTCACGTTTTACTGATTCAGCCGACCCACATAGGGTATTTGGCTGATTTAGGCATATTTTTATCGCTACAAACATCAAATATAGTTTTAGTTATCGAATAAAACATTCACTATAACTACCCTGTTAATAATAATAATAATAATAGATTGGCGCTTACACATATGTTAGTGTTTGGCCGAGCTTCTCCTCCGATTTGTGGCGTGCGCCTTGATGTTGTCACACAAAGCGGAGGGACCTACAGTTTTACGCCGACTCCGAACGGCGATTGTATTTTTATGAGAAGCTGTTTTTCATGGCAGAAATACACTCGGAGGTTTGCCATTGCCTGCCGACTACCCTGTTACTTATAGAAAATTCAATCGTAGTGAAATCTTATTTATTTTCAATATTATTGTGGCTTATTAACATTTGTTTCCATATTGTTATTGAGCTTTGTAGCACTATTATGTTTTTAGGGAAAAGGGAAAAAGCAACAAAGTCTTAGCGGTAGAAGTTACCAAAAAAACAGTTATATCGTTGGAAAAGCAGTGATTGCAAATCGGTTTTGGAATAGGGAATGAGGTAGTTTAGTACTTTTTTAAAGGCGATAAAATGTAGTTTTTTCAAGAGGGAAACACTGATATAGCTAAGGGAGCCAAGATAGCGGATTAGAGCGAGAACGCTGTCAATATCCAACACCTTGTATTATTCCACCATGGTCATGATGAAGGTGTATTAAACAAGGTGTGATTGACAACTCAGTGCGGCTCTCTTTTAAGGTACTATAATGTCAAAAAGTATAAACAAACGAATTAACCCTTAGTGATGCATGTATCTTGTCAGCACTGATACCAAGGCTTTTATTTTGATTATAGTTTTGTTTTACTTACATTACCTGGAATATATATATTTTGTCAATAAAATAAAACAAATTATTTATAAAATCGTTTTAGCAAATTTTCTTGTTTTTAATTGCCCAAGTTTTATGCTTTTGTGTGTTTATTTTTATATTTAAATTTTTTATCCTAAACATTATTCGACACTTATAGAAGTATGATTTTACGTTTGTTTCCAATTTTATATGAGAGCTTAACTCTAACAATTTTGAAATTAATTTTTTTTTTTTATGCGAAATAGTTTGGGTATAAACGAGCTCGTTTGAAAGTGCTTGACTCGGACGGACAACAAATGAAATCACTTTCCTTGAAGTGGTTTTCATAAACGCGAGATGAATCACGTAGTACAACACTACATCGCTGCTGTCTTAACTCGCAACTAGGTGGTTTAAAACATCGCTCTATTTTCGTGTCCTGACTTCTATTGCATACAGCGCACCGTCGAAATTTTTGTTCCGTTTCATCTTGGTTTCCTTACATTAAATATTTATGAAAAGTCGAACGTACATATTTACTTATTACCAAACTTTAAATGTGCTTACTTGCTCTCCTCGGCGGTTTATCTCTTAACAATTTCACGTTTATTAAGAAAATTTGTTGCTTGAAAAATATTTGTGTAAATTTATTTTAAATAAATTAAGATTTGAAAAAAAAAAATATTTTCAAATGGGTTAACAATTCATTTTAATTTGACAATATAGCCTGTTTCTTATGAGAGCAATGTCAAAATCAGTCACACTTTGTTGAATACATTTTGGTCATGATTCAATAATTAAAGGTTTGCTCATTATTGACATTAGAGTTTTGACACTCCCTTAGCTCCCTTAAGCAGTGTTTGCATTATTCAACTTTGCGTTCAACAATTGCGTTCAACTCAACGCAGGGTTGCACGAAAAAAAAAAGTTGAAT
>NW_023458559.1:24841699-24842136 GCF_013731165.1 Rhagoletis pomonella | reverse complement strand
TTGCTCATTATTGACATTAGAGTTTTGACACTCCCTTAGCTCCCTTAAGCAGTGTTTGCATTATTCAACTTTGCGTTCAACAATTGCGTTCAACTCAACGCAGGGTTGCACGAAAAAAAAAGTTGAATGGCTAAATGTTGGCTGGCGACCAACTTTGTTGAAAGCGATTAGTTGAAAGGCCATTCAACCAAAAGTTGAATGCAAAGTTGAACAATGCAAACACCTTTTTATGGCGAATATTTTGATATTTTTTCATATTTTGATATTTTTAGCCATTCAACTTTTTTTTTGTGCAACCCTGCGCTGCAACGCAAATGTTGAACGCAAAGTTGAACAATGCAAACACACTTTTACAAAAGCTTTGCGCACACATACGAACCCACACACAATGCTTTGCTAAGGGAGCCGATTTTGTCAAGAGGGAGCGAGAAAACTGC
>NW_023458559.1:24840018-24841599 GCF_013731165.1 Rhagoletis pomonella | reverse complement strand
AAGAATGCCCAAATTTTTGGTTTAGTGTCATTACATTCACGCACATTAGTATTTTCTTTGTGGCATGGCTTCTGTTTATGGTCATCAAAATCTTCAATGAAGTGAGATACGTTGAGGCAACGGCCGCATACTAGAACATCCATGGAGGCCATTTCATCTTGCGCCACTAGGTAAAAATGCAAAAGGTTCGTACATATGTATGTCGCAACGTATTTTTATGTCTAAACGTAATCATGGGGACACTCACTTCTTATTAGTTTGGAATGCTTTCCGATTTCCGTTGGCGTTATATCTCGGCCAACCATTGCAAGTTATAATTATTTCCTTTCCCAATTTGCAATATGTATATAGCCGAAGGACCCAATATCCAGTGCTATACAAAATATGAGGTTTTAATTTATAAATAGGCACTATCAAAAAAAAAAAAAAAATTGTTTGTCTACTTCGTGATTATAGCTTAATTTCTAACTACCGAAGCCAATTTGTAAGGTTGATTTGCGCCAAATACGGAGACTTATATTGGTTCCCAAATAGAAGGATAGTCCCAAAGAAATCTTTTCCATCTCCACAAATTTTTAATTTCTTTCATAAAACTATCAAATAAAAAAGGATAGCTGAATTAAATAGATTTTAACTTTCTACCATTTAAAAAAAATTTAGGTTTCCTTTGAAACCGGATTAGAAAACTTCAGATTTCTTTTATTCGCCACCATACCTAATACAAATCTGCGAGTACTTAGTACACATTTTAACAAACTTACATTCATCTGTATTTTGCAATTTAAGAAAAGAACTTTTTTTAAATTCGTTATAAACAATTAAACCTACCGAAATTTGCTATATAGCTGCTGTGCGTCCAAACGAATTGTAAAAAAGCAAATGCAAGAGTTTTCCGTTCGTTTGCAAAATGTAGCACTCGAAGCATACCTGATCAACCAATCAAAATGGGGATTGCAGCACTGCATGGGATTTTGTTGCAAACGGGAAATTTATCTTGGGAGTGGGCAACCCTAAAACAAGTGGTTACAGAACCAAGATATCAAAATTAAGCAATTTTTCGGACCAGTTGTTTAATGCCTGATTAGCACAAATCGGAGGTAGAAGCTCCGGTTAAATACAACGACTGCTTTATCGATCACATGTTATATGCATATGTCGAAAACGTCGATAATGATGTTTAACCGGCAAGTAGTGATAACCAGCCATAGAACAACCGGCCGTAAGTTTATTTTTTATTCTAAGGGCCGGTTACTCAATGTCTGGTTAACACTTATCTGCGGTTAAACATCGTTATCGACGTCTAAGACTCCATGCATACAACAGGGAGTCGGTAACGTCGATAACTACGTTTAACCGGGGATTAGCGTTAACCAGACATTGTGTAACCGGCGCTAAGTGTTTTCTTTTATTAGCTTGGTCGATGAATGGATAACTTACTTAGGGCCGGTTGTTCAATGTCTGATTAGCACAAATCGGAGGTAGAAGCTCCGGTTAATCACAACTACTGCTTTATCGATGACATGTTACATGCATGATGTCGAAATCGTCGATAGTGTAGTGGTTGTGATAACCAGACATTGA
>NW_023458559.1:24836023-24839918 GCF_013731165.1 Rhagoletis pomonella | reverse complement strand
GAACACCTTTTGTATAGAACACCTTTCTGCGTAGGCGGCCTTCGGCCGCACTTAGGGATTATAACCCTCAGCGAAAGGAGCCACAGGGACAGTAAATACATATTTTCCATGGAAAGGTTTATATTTTTAATGCTGACTGGGTTATATCATATTTTCTTTTGTCTCTCATCCTTCTTGTATATTTAGCAGTTTGACAGCTAAACGCCACCATTTAATGTGCATATGCAACCAAAGGCAAACGCGTGGTTTTGAAGATGTTTTTATTTAATAAATTGTGATTGATAGATTAAAATTAAAGTAATAAAGAAAGTTGTAACAAGTCGAATAAAGTTTAAAGTGAAGGGGAATATAAAAATGCATTAGTGAAGTGGCTGCTTTAAGGAAAATAGGAGTGATAAATGTGAGCTATTTTCCGAATTTTACAAAAAAGGGCATATTTCAAACCCAATTTGTAAATAAATTAGTGACCAAAAATTACAATAGTGGATGTTAAAGTAATGGGTAGACCCTTGGCTACAAGTGTGTGCAATTTTTTTTTGGATCGGGTCACCCCTTTGGACGCAATACCCCGAAATAGGTGGGCCACTTACTAAACCGTACCCAAAGTAATTATTAAAATTAATTAATTATTAAAAAGTAAAATGTATGACACAATTTTCCAATTTTCGATCCTAAATATCTAATGTAGTCGCCTGTATACACACTTTGGAGCAACTGTAGTTGTTAGTTGAAAGTTGCCAGTTGCCATCTGTAATATCGTTTTGGTAACTAGCAACGCAACTGAAGTTTGATTGCTATCGATAATCGACCCATAAAGCGCAGTTACCCACGGACGTAAAAACGGAGAACGTGTCAACTGACGCGATCAATAGGTGCGTTCGACAAGTCAAAAATTTGTAATAGTTTTCAAATTTTTACTGGATGGCGTTCGATAACGACAAAAAAATATCCAACACACAAAAATTAAGAGAGCAAACGTTCATTTTGTACTGGCAAAATTTTAGTCAGCAAATAGTTGCGTTCGATAACAAAATTAGCCAACACCAGCCAACAATCAAAATCAAGAGAGTAAGCGAAAATTTTCTCCCAAAGAGAGGAAAAAGCAAAAAAGTAAACGAAAAGGAAATTAGCCATTACTTGCAAAAACCGGAAGAAGAATACACACCAGCTGACTTTGTTTATGTTTTATTTGTAAACAAACTGAAATTCATGTTTCCTCCATAGAAGAAAAAAGGAAAGTGTTCGCCAGGAACATTTCTAGAAGTAAAAACTAGTTGGCGCTATCATAAAGTCACATAGCAGGCAGCCAAAAAGCATATAAATACCAAAACTCGGAAAATGCAATTTTGTTTGTTTACAAAAATTGCAACCATATGTTTTGTGATCATATGTTTTCGTGTTGGATAATTTTTTAGTCTGTTCCAATAGCAGTCCGGTTTACAGGATTTAGTCAGAACTTACAGGAAGTCGTTCCTATTGACATAAAACCTGTAAGTGGGAACACATTTGAGAGAGTACTGAGCAACTGTTCCTAGTCAGAAGTTACAGGATTTAGTCCGGAGTTTCTTTCCTGTAAGTTCATGAAAAGTGTCAAACGATCAGCTGATTTGCATGTGCAAACAAAAACAGAAAGCGGTGAAAGCAAATAACCTTATATTTGCTAAAAAAAATGGAAGTAAACAACGAAATATTTGAATATGTATAGATTTTAATAATTATTTAGTGATATTTCAGCCAAATCAGTGTAGTAGCAATGACATGTAAACAAACCGTCTGACGTTTTTACAGGAAATAGTGCTTTTTGCGTTCCTATGGACTTCTGCATCTGTTCTCCTTTTACTCTCATTTGAGAGCGTAAAATTGTAGTTTGACAGTTCCACAGGTTTTAGTCCGAAGTTCAAAGGAACAGACTATTTGCTGACTAAAATTTTGCCAGTACAAAACGAACGTTTCTCTTGCATCAAAATGAACGCTTGCTCTCTCAATTTTTGTGTGTTGGATAATTTTTTGTCGTTATCGAACGCCATGCAGTAAAAATTTGGAAAAACTATTACAAATTTTTGACTTGTCGAACGCACCTAATATTATCCAACACGAAAACATATGATCACAAAACATATGGTTGCAATTTTTGTAAACAAACCAAATTACATTTTTCGAGTTTTGGTATTTACATGCTTTTTGGCTGCCTGCTATATGATTTCATGATAGGGCCAACTAGTTTTTACTTCTAGAAATGTTCCTGGCGAACACTGAACGTTCACTTTCCTTTTTTCTTCCATGGAGGCAACGTGAATTTCAGTTTGTTTACAAATAAAACATAAACAAAGTCAGCTCGTGTGTCTTCTTCTTCCGGTTTTTGCAAGTGATGACTAATTTCCTGTTCGTTTACTGTTTTGCTTTTTCTTCTCTTTGGGAGAGAATTTTCGCTTACTCTTATTGATTTTGATTGTTGGCTGGTGTTGGCTAATTTTGTTATCGAACGCAACTAATCTTATGGGATCTGCGTGTTAACAAAAACTCGCCACCGCATGACCGTGACGTAGACGTTGCTTCTCTTTTTATCAACAGCAAACTTAAAGCGCAAACAGTCAACGACGTAGCGTAAACGTAGGTTGACGCAGACACGACCTAGCTTATGAGATTCGGGTGTTAACGCAAACTCACCACCGCATGGCGGTGACGTTGCCGTTGCTTCTCTCTCTCTCTATCAACAGTAAATTTTTTATGCTGCTACGTACGTCAACCTACGTTTAAAGCTCAAACAGTCAACGACGTAACGTAGACGTAGGTTGACGCAGACACGATCTACCTTATGAGATTCGCGTGTTAACGAAAACTCACCACCGCATGGCGGTGACGTTGCCGTTGCTTCTCTCTCTCTCTATCAACAGTAAATTTGATATGCTGCTACGTACGTCATCCTAAGTTCACGCTACGTCCTTGACTAACTGCGCTTTTATTACCTTTCTACGTACTTCTACGCTACGCCACGTACACGTCCGTGGGTAACCGCGTTCTTACCAGTGCTCGAATCGTAACATCCGTTCACGAATCGAAAACGATACGAAAGAAAATTACATGATGCATGCGTCAGGCAGTATAAGCTGGGCTCGAATCGTAACATCCCTTCACGGATCGAAAACGATACGAAAGAAAATTACGTGATACGTCAGGCTGTATAAGCTGAATGGTACAAAGAATACGTTCACGTATATCATAATCCGAAAAATGTGTTCGATCCTAGTATCGTATTGTTTGCGGTAGCCACTATAGCTGCTGTAATGGCGTTATATATATTAACAAATAGTTAGGAATATAACTAGAGTCCGACCGATTAATCGGCATCGGCTAGTATCGGCACAAAATTTAGCATCGGCACTTGATCGGCACAAAATGTAGCATCGGCATTGGTCTTTTTTCACCGATTCTTTGCGGATTATTTGGAATTTCTTTCCATATGTTAAGGTGAAGCGACAGACAACGGCCAACATAAAAAAGCATTTGCAGACAGCTCTTAAAGAGGATTTTTTTTTTGGTTGAAGGTCATGATTCAGTTATTAAGGCTGCGTTTCTTTATACATTCCGGATAATCCCATTTCACAGCCGGAATAAACAGAATGCGTTTGAAATATACGTCAACATGTCATCAGGAACGTTCTAAAGAATAAATAAACAAAAAAGTTTATTCCAAACCATGATACAAATATTAGTTGCGTTCGACAAGTCAAAAATGTGTAATAAGGTGCGTTCGACAAGTCAAAAATTTGTAATAGTTTGTCCAAATTTTTACTGGATGGCGTTCGATAACGACAAAAAATTATCCAACACACAAAAATTGAGAGAGCAAGCGTTCATTTTGATGCAAGAGAAGCGTTCATTTTGTACTGGCAAA
>NW_023458559.1:24831685-24835923 GCF_013731165.1 Rhagoletis pomonella | reverse complement strand
GTAGTAAAGCGTTGTTATTGCTTTAACAAGTATTGTAAAGTGTTTTTACTGTATTAGCAAGTATTGTAAATTGTTTGTTGTACAATAAAGTTAATTGTACTACAATTCGGTCATCGTTAGCATTTATTTAACAATCCAGCGATACGAGCCCGAGTATATTTGGGTAATCCCTCAAGGTTTCGAGGATAATCGTAACAATATAACATGTGATCGATAAAGCAGTCGTTGTATTTAACCAGAGCTTCTACCTCCGATTAGTGCTAATAAGTCATTAAGGGCCGGTTGCTCAAAGCCTGGTTGACACTAATCCCCGGTTAAACATCGTTATCGACGTTACCGACACCATGTTATTTGCATGGAGCCGAAAACGTCGATAACGATGTTAATCGGTGATTAGTGTCAATTAGGCTTTGAGCAACCGGCCCTAAACATCCGGCCCTTAGGGCCGGTTACTCAATGTCTGGTTAACACTAATCTCCGGTTAAACATAGTTATCGACGTTACCGACGCCCTGTTGTATGCATGGAGTCGAAGACGTCGATAAAGATGTTTAACCGCAGATCAGTGTTAACCAGACATTGAGTAACCGGCCTTTAGAATTTTAGGGCTGGTTGTTCAATGTCTGGTTATCACTACTTGCCGGTTAAACATCATTACCGACGTTTTCGACATCATGAATATAGCATGCGGTCGAATAAGGGCCGGTTGTTCAATGTCTGGTTATCACTACCACTACACTATCGACGATTTCGACATCATGCATGTAACATGTGATCGATAAAGCAGTAGTTGTGCTTAACCGGAGCTTCTACCTCCGATTTGTGCTAATTAGACATTGAACAACCGGCCCTAAGGAGTTGTTGTATTCCCACGACAGCCGGTTCTACGTACCGGAATGACTCGGGTTTCACCCGACCAAGGGCTGTTGTTTCGGCGATCTAACCCCGTTTAGGTCAGCGAAGTGTCTCAGAAGTTGTCCGTCCATAGGGCAACATTCACTACGCATTCTCCTACTCAGGGCTGGCATCGAGTCAAACCCTGGGCCAGAAATATACACCTGCTGTGTATGCCGAAGACGATTACACCACAACTCCACCTCAGTCAAGTGTAATGCCTGCGAGGGGTGGAGTCACCTCAGGGTCTGATCGGGACTACGGACACACAGACAGTGGACCACGTCGTACGTGGCCCCCTGTTGCTCAAACAGAGCAGCCACCACGGCAAACCATAGTCCGCCCGTGCAGCCCCACACACTCACACAGCAGCCACACACAGTCACCACAACACAACAACATAATAACACCACAGACCGTACCATAGCCACCACAGACCACATAGCACACACAACCGCACCACGACCCACACGCCGCCGCCAACAACTCCTGGTTCCCCCTACAATCTGCACGGTATGTCAGACCAGAATATTCCGTAATGTGACATCAGTCAAGTGCAACACCTGCCTTGGCTGGTGCCACTTTAGGGCATGTTCAGGTCTGCGTACCACGCGAGATTGGACGGGGAACTTCGAGGGCCCGTGTTGCGCTGCTCGGTCGCAGATTTCAATTGCGACGCCCCCCACCACCACCACAGGGCGGCAATCACCTCAGCAGCACACACAGCCAACGGCGGCAAGAACATACACCTCACTTACACCCCACATCACGACACGTCTCCCGAACCACATGAAGCTCCTTCAATTCAACTGTAACGGGCTACAGAGCAAGATTGAGAAGACGACCGTCTGCATGTGTCGGCATGGTATATTAATAGCTGCGGTCCAAGAGACGAAGTTGCACAGCAATTCAACTTTGTTGAATTGCGCCGGGTACAACGTGCACCGTCGAGATCGCGAGCGAGATAATGGAGGTGGCTTAGCGTTCATCACGCACCACACCGTGCAGTATCGTCTTATCGAAGCAGACATCGACCGCAGGGATACCACCCTAGAATGTCAGGGCAACGCTATCCGGTCAGGCGATGTCGAGCTCGAAATATTTAACATATACATACCCCCTGTCACCTGCTGCCCGGCAGGATATCACCCTGATATAGGTGCGCTCCTCAGAGGTGAAAACCATATGGTAGTAGGTGACTTTAATGCGCACCACGATCTTTGGCACTCAAGCCTGTCAAACGATCGTAGGGGAACAGACTTGGCTGAGCAGATAGACGATTCGACATTCTGCACAATGAACGACGACGCACCCACCAGAATTATGGGTAACTGCAGTAGCTCGCCAGACATCACAATAGTCAGCGCTGGTCTGATAAACAGCATAACGTGGCGACCTATGCTGACTCTAGCATCCGACCATCTACCCATAGTCATCTCGATTGATAAACCAACCGACTTTGCCTCCGCCAAACACCGGACCTATATCAACTTTTCTAAAGCTGATTGGAAAGGCATTCACAGGGACTCAGTCTCGAGTTATGTAGACTCTAGACCTGTGAATGCCGTTCTAGGCATACCACCCCCGGACATAGACGAGACAGAGCTTCATCTGCCTCGGGAGACACGCACTACACTCGCACAACTTCGCTCCGGCTACTGCAGCAGGTTGAACTCCTACTTGAGTAGGTTGAATGAGGATGTGCCGAATGAGTGTCCGGCATGCGGAGAGACCCCACATGACTCGAAACATCTCTTCGCATGCCCGGAAAACCCGACAACCCTAACGGCCTTGTCCCTGTGGACAAATCCCACAGAAGCTGCACGCTTCCTAGGGTTGCCGTTAGTGGAACTTGACGACAACGACTGAGATACCAACCGATCTGGGCGGGGTTGTTGTAGCCGCTACAACAACAACAACAAGTTGTTGTATTTAACCGAAGCTTCTACCCCCGATTTGTGCTAATTAGACATTGAACAACCGGTCCTTAGCATATTTTAGCATTTTGGCGATAGCGAAATTTGGAATCCGGCTGCTGGGTGCCTATGCAATGTACCTTAAGGGCCGGTTGCTCAAAGCCTGATTGACACTAATCACCGATTAACATCGTTATCGACGTTTTCGGCTCCATGCAAATAACATGGTGTCGTAACGTCGATAACGATGTTTAACCGGGGATTAGTGTCAACCAGGCTTTGAGCAACCGGCCCTAAGTGCCAGTGACAATTTTTTAAGTAAGTTATCCATTCATCGACAAAGCTAATAAAAGAAAAAACTTAAAATAAAAAATAAACTTAAAATTGCTTAATTTTGATATCTTGGTTCTGTAACCACTTGTTTTAGGGTTGCCCACTCCCAAGATAAATTTCCCGTTTGCAACAAAATCCCATGCAGTGCTGCAATCGCCATTTTGATTGGTTGATCAGGTATGCTTCGAGTGCTACATTTTGCAAACGAACGGAAAACTCTTGCATTTGCTTTTTTACAATTCGTTTGGACGCACAGCAGCTATATAGCAAATTTCGGTAGGTTTAATTGTTTATAACGAATTTAAAAAAAGTTCTTTTCTTAAATTGCAAAATACGGATGAATGTAAGTTTGTTAAAATGTGTACTAAGTAGGCGCAGATTTGTATTGGGTATGGTGGCGAATAATAGAAATCTGAAGTTTTGTAATCCTGTTTCAAAGGAAACCTAAATTTTTTTTAAATGGTAGAAAGTTAAAATCTATTTAATTCGACTATCCCTTTTTATTTCATAATTTTATGAAAGAAATTAAAAATTAGTGGAGATGGAAAAGATTTCTTTAGGACTATCCTATTTGGGATCCAATATAAGTCTCCGTATTTGGCGCAAATCAACCTTACAAATTAGCTTCGGTAGTTAGAAATTAAGGTAGAATCACGATGTAGACAAACAAAGCTTTTTTTTGATAGTGCCTATTTGTAAATTAAAACCTCATATTTTGTATAGCACTGGATATTGGGTCCTTCGGCTATATACATATTGCAGATTGGGAAAGGAAATAATTATAACTTGCAATGGTTGGCCGAGATATAACGCCAACGGAAATAGGAAAGCATTCCAAACTAATAAGAAGTGAGTGTCCCCATGATTACGTTTAGACATAAAAATACGTTGCGACATACATATGTACGAACCTTTTGCATTTTTACCTAGTGGCGCAAGATGAAATGGCCTCCATGGATGTTCTAGTATGCGGCCGTTGCCTCAACGTATATCACTTCATTGAAGATTTTGATGACCATAAACAGAAGCCATGCCACAAAGAAAATACCAATGTGCGTGAATGTAATGACACTAAACCAAAAATTTGGGCATTCTT
>NW_023458559.1:24826316-24831585 GCF_013731165.1 Rhagoletis pomonella | reverse complement strand
AATGTGCGTGAATGTAATGACACTAAACCAAAAATTTGGGCATTCTTACTGTGGAAGGCAACACAACTACATAACATTAGAGACTCAAATACGGCTAGTCCCAATTCATGGGCTCTATATCAAACCTGGGTAAAAATGGATGAAAGTTTACGAGAAACATGGATTGTTGCAGGCAAAACTATTCAATCGTTCGCCAAAGTAGGTCAAGGCGGCCTACAGGAGATGCCTGTGAAAATAACTAAAACAGTTGTTAATAACACAAGTGAAAATGTGTCACCTGGACGTAGTAAGTATTTTTTAATTAAATATATTAAAATAGAGTAACATAAAATATTTAGAACTTCCAGCGCAAACTAAGCCTCAAGTAACAAATTTGAAACCGCCCATTAAAGTCAATGATGCCAATAAAGATGTGGAAAGTGATTCTTCCCATAAAGCAACCACACCTTTCCAAAAAGTTGTAAAAAAACCGGTGACCATACGCAGTGACCCTGTAGGAGGTGTAACACAAAACAAGCTGCCCATTGCAAACGTCTTGAAAGCTTCAAGGTAAAGTATACCGAAATAATATATTAATATTATCACAAAAAGCAGGTCATGAGGTTAAAAATATCACGTGTATATGTAAACTTAGATGTAGACCGTGTTAATCGTTCCATTTTTATTTATACAGCCGTCGTGCCAAGCGCACTGTTCCCAACTCAGATGAAGTCATTGAGGAGAATGTTGAAAAAATAGTTGCAAAGCGTTTTAACCCGAGACGCAAAATGCATGAGTATTTGGTTAAATGGGAAGCTCGCACACATGAACAAAATACTTGGGAACCATCATCACACTTGGAAAATGTCCCTCACCTTTTGGAGACATTTGAAACGCAGTTGGCTCGACAAAAAGAGACACGAGCAGCATTACAAGCTAAACAAGCTGCACAATTAGCAGCATCTGGTAAAAATACTGAAAACAAATCAATTGAACCCACAAAAAAAGTCGAAAGCAGTGCCTTGACTAAACTTGGCACTGGTATAATAAAACTACAAAGTGTTACCAGTAGTAACAATGATGTCGGCGATAGTAACAAATCAACTGTATCAACAGATGTTTCCCCAAGGCCATCACGTACATCCAAAACCAAGGCAATGGACCAAGTTAAACAATGGGTTTCGGGAAGTAATCAATCACGTGCAGCTTCGCCCACAGGCAGCGATGTCGCCGGAAGTGGCAACAACTCACAAGACGGTGAAAGAGATTGGTCTATGAATACCAGCAATAGCTCAGCAGCCGGTGGAACGGCTGGTTTAAAGCGCAAATTAGAAGATTCAGATTTTAATGATTCCAACGCTAGCGATTTGCCTAGTACTACAGCAACAATAGAAGATTTAGAAGAGGATTTAATTCCTTCGCATACAGTAAAACGGATGAAGAACGGGAATGCGATATCAATCGAGGTACAAATTTAAGACACTAATTTTATATATTTATAGTAAGGAACAAACAAAAATGTAATTTTTTTTTGTTCATAGTCCAAAGTGGTTAAGGTGAATGGAACAAGCAGTACCCGAACCCCCGCTACAGTTAGCGGTGAGTCATTGCCAGTTGGACCAAATTCAGCAGAAGTCATTATCACGCAAGACATTAATGCTTCCGGTGTAGTAAAGAAGCCTGGCTTCAATAGCAATGGTCGCAATGTAAGTTCAGAACCTGGCAAAAGATATAAATCTAAGTAAATCATTCGTTTTAATGGAGCTCCAATAAAATTTTTGATAATTGTGTACATAATATAATTATATACATTTAACAACCCTTTCTCATCGGCACAGATGTATACAGTATATGTGTCTTTCATTATATTTTTTTTTTTTGTGTGAAAAAGTTGATCTTGAAATATATATTATCGCTGCCAAAAAATCTGCCTTAATCTACTTTGGGCTTTATTTACATCCTCATTTGCAAGAAACTTAATCCGCCTACTTTCAGCGTTATTTCAAACTTAAGTGCGTCCTATACAACTTAAAGCTTTTAGTTTATTTAATTGGTATATTAAATCAGCTTTTCTTCAGAACTCGAACTGGTGCAGAACATAAGTTTCTTTTACTTCCAGGTAGTAGTACATGAAAGCTAAATAATTAAATTGTCTTATTTTAGACCACTCTAAAAAATGAGGCACAGATTCGAATACTATCAAAGGGAGAGTCTGCTGTTTCCAGCACAGGTGTAGTGCGAGTCGGAGGTGGCGGGGTTAGTGATAGTGGTAGCGAATCCAAATTGGCAACATCGGCAGTTACAGCTGGACGAACACCTATTCGTGTAGGAGCCGGTGGTACCACCACTGTTGGTAATACGCAAATTAACACAATTTCTCGGCAACAGGTCCAACGTACATCTGTAGGCACTACATTGCAACGAAAGATAGTTACGGCTAGCGGTATTACACAGCACCAACGGGGGGGGTGTATCAATGCAAGTGCGTACTGGTGCTGTGGCCAACGCAACTGGTTCATCAGTCCAACCGCATTCTTCCCCTACATCCGGACGTATGATAATACCTCGTCAAGGTAACGCCGGGCATGTTACGCGTCCGGCAACTAGCACTACCACAAAGACTGTAACACCTGAACAAAAAATTCTCCAGCTTTCAAAGTCTGGCGATTTAAAAGTTACTAAAAAGGTTATGACTCGAGAGGATGCCATTGCGCAGCGTATGAGCTTAAGGCAGCAACAATCACAAATTCAAATTCAGAAAGTTCAGCAGATCACACCTCCGACCGGAGGAGGACGCACAGCACAAGTAAGTGCGGTAAGTGTGCGTAAGCAACCAGATGGTACATATGCACATGAGGAACAGCACCAAGCACAATTATGCCCTATAACCGGTAATTTAAATCTTTTATTGCCGGTTTCTTGCGACTCAATTAAAATTTGATATTGCAGGTAAAATTTTGGGACAGGATGATCAAGTGATGTCTCAGCAGCACATGCAAAGCGGAGTCATGCATACTCAATTGATTACAGGAGCTGGAGGTGAACAACAATTGACACTGCAACAAGATCATCATCAACAACAATTGCACGACATCGATCCCACTCTGCTCTTAACCAGTGATCAACAAATGCTCACCAATGAAGATGGTACTCCGTTGTTAGTTACTGGCGAAGATGGCACCGTATACCAAGTGGCAGGTAAAAATGCCGAGGGACAAACTATACTTGTGACCCAGGGTCCTGATGGCGAACAACAATTTGCCTACGTCGCTGCTGCCGATGGTGATGAAAATCAAGTGCTCACCCTTGATAATGCCGTTGCAGAAGCAGTATCACAAAATCCTGGTGAACTGCAATCCGAATCCATGGCTGAGCCCCAATATATTGTCAAAACCACAAAAGAAGATGGCACCACACAGGTAGTTACCATGAGTGAGGCAGAATTACAACAGCATCAGGCCTTAGCGGCAGCCCAGCAACATCAACAAACAGACACCGGTAGTGGAGCTGTCGCAGTAACAGCCAGTGGTGGTTCCACTGGCCAGCTCTGTATCCAAACATCTGACGGCGCCGATGGCCAGGAAGCGAACATACCTGCTGAAGTGATACAGGCTGGTATGCCCTCTCCCGGTAAATATTCTAATGATGAATTTAAATTGTCTTATTTTTATTAAATACTAATACCTCCATTGACTTCGTTTGTAGGCGGTACACGGCGGGTGGTATTGTTATTGCAAGACGGTACTTACATGATGACTGAGATGCATGATGATGAATTTAAAGCACTCAATATAGCCGCATAAAAGCTCAGCTGCATTGGGTAAAGAATTGTAACATTGAAATGTGTTGTCAGACAGCAGTAATTAAAATGTTAACGGTAATATGCATCATTCAATATGTATCTGCACATCGTTGTAGCAAACCTATAAAGTAGATTATTAAAGTTAGATTTAGTATTTACTGCTAAATATATAAAAAGTAAATATATCGAACAACGTTAAATATGCACATTTCAAAGCCGCGTTTTACTTTAAAGTTTGTTGTAAATTTTTTAAATGTATTCTACATATTATTTGCCCGATAAGTTTTGTTATGTTTATGTAACAAACATAGTGTTTTTTACAATAATTTTTTATGGATTTAATTCGTAAAAAATAGATCGTTCATAAAATTTGTTGATTTTGTGAATTATGATTTAAATATGTATGCTTATCGGCTTTTTAAAGATGTGCATGTAGGTAATACGTTTAATTTGCATTAATACAATTATAAACATTTTTATTGTATGTTTATGGATAAGTATTTCATTATACAAAATATGAGCATACGTAACGAAAAAGTAAATATCAACGCAAATTTGAGCAAAAATAAAGAAATTTGAGCAAATACAAAGTTTCTTCCTTGTGTTTAAAGTAAAATAAATATCTAATGTATGCTTATAGCGGTATCTAGGCGTGTATATAGCGCAGTTACCCACGGACGTAAAAACGGAGAACGTGTCAACTGACGCGATCAATCTTATGGGATCTGCGTGTTAACAAAAACTCACCACCGCATGACCGTGACGTAGACGTTGCTTTATCAACAGCAAACTTATTGGGTGTTATTATCACTTGCGAAGCGAATGATTTTGGCGAAGGGAACGGTTTGGCGAAGCAAATTAAAAGGCAGAGAAGGTATTAAAAGTGTTCGCGATGCAAAGAACTTGCACAAGCTGGTAAAAGCGAACACTCTTAATGCATATTTAAGTTGCGTTCGCCAATCCATTCGCTTCACCAAAGCGTTCGCTTCTCCAAATTCATTCGTTTCGCAAGTGATAATACCTCCCATTATCTTTCTACGTACTTCTACGCTACGCCACGTACACGTCTGTGGGTAACCGCGTTCTTACAAGTGCTCGAATCGTAATATCCGTTCACGGATCGAAAACGATACGAAAGAAAATTACATGATGCATGCGTCAGGCAGTATAAGCTGGGCTCGAATCGTAACATCCCTTCACGGATCGAAAACCATACGAAAGAAAATTACGTGATACGTCAGGCTGTATAAGCTGAATGGTACAAAGAGTACGCTCACGTATATCATAATCCGAAAAATGTGTTTACGTGACGAGTAGTAAGATATCGCATGTGACGATTCGATCCTTGTATCGTATTGTTTGCGGTAGCCACTATAGCTGCTGTAATGGCGTTATATATATTGTTACGATTATCCTCGAAACCTTGAGGGATTTCCCAAATCTCTCGGTTCGTATCGCTGGATTGTTAAATAAATGCAATCGATGACC
>NW_023458559.1:24813800-24826216 GCF_013731165.1 Rhagoletis pomonella | reverse complement strand
AACGGAATGCGGGACGTGTATACCAAGCGAGAGACGTACGCGAATCCCAAGCCAACATTTGCTGAAACTGTCTCGTATGCTCAGACGCGTGAAACGGCGGCGCTCCTAAGTAGACCAGCCTACAAAGCACATCGTGTGGAAGTGGAAGCACCGGAAGACACAAATGAAATGCTGAAGAAGATTATCCAACTGCTGGGCGAGAAAAAGCATGGCTCTGGCAAATGTTTTAACTGTGGAAAGCCAGGCCACTTCGCCCGCGATTGCAGCGCAAGTTCCAGTGGCTCAACAAGTCAGCAGGACGCAAACGCAGGGCTGAAGGAGACGAATCAGTCCTTAAACTGAAACGAGCCAGCAGGAAGGGCCGCGTGCTGGCTCCAGAAGTTGAAGGGCCCATAATCTCCGTCTCACAAATTGGCCGGAATGCGAGCAACCTCACTATTGGTGGATGTGTGAATGGGCAGGAGCGAGTGCTGACAGTGGATACTGGAGCGTCACATTCCATTATTCGACCTGATGTGACTACTTTTTATGTGAAGCCACTACCTGGAGCAAAGCTGCAGACTGCAACTGGTGAGCGAACCCAAGTGTTAGGAGAAGTACTATGCGAGGGTTGGCCTCGTACACGAAGGTTATTGTCGCAGACATTTTGGATGAAGTCATCATCGGCTTGGATTTCCTACTTGGGCAAGGCATGAAGATTGACCTCCAGGGAATGATCCTAACCTATGGCGACAGGAAAGTGCCACTTAGGGTTGGTTACGAGAGCCAGTACTGCAGCAGACGGTTAGTCTTACAGGATGTGTCGAAGATTCCACCAGAAATGGAAGCGGTTAGTTCGGCGGCGGTTGGCAGTGATGGAGACGAAATGGTTTCCTCAGGAGAAGGAAGTGGTTCACCGATACCGGAAAAGCGTGACGGTTCTGACAGCTCAGTGAAGAGGTCGCAACAAGGAAGTGGTCATGGCGAGCCAGTCAGTGTTTCCGGCAGGAGGAAAGCCACTGAACCACGTTGCAATGGTGATACGCCGGTGGCCGGAAATGGAAGCGGCTGTGGAAGCAGTAGGCGCACTTTGAAGTGTCTCGAAAAAGGTGGTCGGAAAAAGCGAACAGTTAAGCCGGAAGCCAAGGTTGAGATTATACATGTCCGGTCAATGAAGTTAGCATCGGCGGAAGAGCGAGATACGAAACGACGGCGGAAGTTTCAGCGTAAGGATCCGGGTGTAGCAAGATGTGCTAAAGGCAGTGCAGCACGAAGGCGGGAGTCTGGGTGTCATGGACAGATGATGCGGCATAGATCTGGCGAAAAGGGTGCCCATGAGAAGAGACATGGTCTGGTCACCACCAGTGGCCGGCAGAAGCACGACCATGTGAGATGGTGCACCACCGGAGATAAGCTGGAAGCAATGTCCAGTAACGCATCGAGCCGAGAGGAGCTACAGAACGGTGATTCGGTGCTATTGCACATGCCGCAGCCGAAGAAAGGCTTCACCTCCGAACAACATCGTAACTGGAAAGGTCTGTATAGGATTGACCAACGGCTGAAGGACGCAGTGCATCGAATCCAGACAATGGGGAGACCGAGAACCAAGATGAAAGACTAGCAACGTTTGGAACAGTGTGTCTGATCGGGACGATCAGACTTAGGTGGAGGGCAGTGTGGCGAATACTGCGGCAACGCGAA
This sequence comes from Rhagoletis pomonella, assembly GCF_013731165.1. Lineage (NCBI taxonomy): Eukaryota > Metazoa > Arthropoda > Insecta > Diptera > Tephritidae > Rhagoletis > Rhagoletis pomonella. Next base: position 24,824,536 of record NW_023458559.1, on the reverse strand, counting down.
GCGAACTACGAGAAAAAGGCAGAATGTTCGAGGAATGACGTAGAATGTTCCACAAAGAGAAACGTCAAGTTGGATGAACACTGCGAACAGCGAGAGAAAGAGAATGAGCGATAAACTTCAGAACGTTCTAGAGTTGCCATAAGTGCGAGCGCAGGTATATAAGAGCCACGACACAGCGGAGTTGAGTTAGCTACGAAGTTACAAGTCAGCAAGCTACAAGTAAACTGAGCAGAGAAGGGAGTTGCGAATAAGCAAGCTATAAGTTTAATTGTGTTAACAAATAGTAAAGCGTTGTAATTGCTTTAACAAGTATTGTAGTGTTTTTACTGTATTAGCAAGTATTGTAAAATTGTTTGTTGTACAATAAAGTTAATTGTACTACCATTTGGTCACCGTTAGCCTTTATTTAACAATCCAGCGATACGAACCGGAGAATTTGGGAAATCCGGACGAGGGTGCAAGGATAACCGTAACAATATTACACAGACGCACTCAAGGCGAATTTATACAAGGTGGTGTTCTAAAATCAGCAGATTTTTTCGTCTTACATGTATTTTGTTTTTGCTTTTACTAATTTGACAGCACACCCATCAAATGCAAAAACAAAATGTATGTAAACTTTGGAGCGAATTGAGATTTGACATAACTCCCTCCATACAAAATACATATGGTTGTCGTTCATGAACGAAAGACACAAGATCACGCCTTCCCGAAAGAAAGAAAAAAGTTATTTTCTAGCTGTTGAAATCTCGACGCCATCTTTGTTGTAAGAAGTAAACAACGAAGAGAACAAAAAAACCGCGTAATTGTTGAACGCATTAATAATAATTTTTATTATGCAAATTCTTCTATAAATCATGTCGTTGTGTTAAATTATGCTTTATGGTGCATTTACATGGTATGAAGCCATATGAACTGTTGATACGCTAAAATAGAGGGACTACATGTTCTAATGAGGAATTCAATGATATCGAGTGGGATGCATATAATAAATTTTTTCATATGAAAAGTTATGGGGAGATACTGTAAACATACTGTTGTGCTTAATAAGCATATGAAATTATAGCAAGTTGAATTTTCATACATCTTCCCATAAAAAGTTTAACAGATGCAGAGATACCAAGGAGGAGTTTTCCCATTTTGATGCCTTTTCAATATAAAAACCCACCGAAAAGGAGGAAAGCGGCAACTCCGCCATTCACATACATGTCAAAATAATGAATTTTAAAAATTAAAAACAATAAACAAACAAATTCAAAACAAAGAAATTCTTTGTACTAGAACTTTTTGAATAGAAGCAACTCACGTATAGTGGACAATCAAACTATGATAACAAACTTAAAAACAAGACATTACAGAACATTTTAATTAGCTTTATATCACATTTAAGTAAAAATAAGCCTATATTTTCCAAGCTGGAAAAGAAATGAAAATGTATTTTTTGTTTTTTTACACAAAGACTTGCCAAATATACATATACGGCAAAATTATAGAAGGCATGTATACTTCTCCCTTTCATTTTTTCATACAGTTTATGCTTCTTTCTGGCCTTTACAAAATGCAGGGATACCGCACTTATTTCGGTACAATATGATCGTAATGTATTTTCAATTCGAAATCAAAGAAAAACATCCCACGAAAATGTTTGCGATTTTAGAACAATTAGTGTATATTTGCAAACTACTGCAAAGAATGGAGTGTCATATCTTAAAAGGTTCAGAGAAATAACGAAACAAACAAACATTTTATGGTCTCATATTTCCTTCACACCGCATTGCTATTTTTTCTAAGTTTTCCTTTTGTTTAGCGCTGTAACCGCTTAGGTTATATCTTTTAATTTATACATGTGAATTATTTTCAATGACCTATAAAATTTAAGCAACCTCACATACGAGGTTTTGAATTTTGTTGATGCGCGGTTTTGTACTTTAAACGACGATATGTAGAAGTATTGCATACATATTTTGGTGCATTTTCAAGTATAAAATCCATTGAGCAACGGAAGAGAACGGCGTCCCTATGATTTCAACTTATGCCAAATGTTTCGTAAACAACCAATTCTGAACAAAAAACTGTTTTTCCACAAAGATGTTTAAATGGAAGCATTACAAACATGGAAAAATTGCAATCCACAAGGCTTTATTGGCAGTGGGTCCTTTTTAAAGCACATTTAACAAAAAAATAAGCTATTAGTTTCGAAGTTAGCACAAAATGAAATTTTTTTGTTTGTTGTTTACAAAAAAGACTTGCCAAGTATATAAGTCAAAATTGTTAAATATATGTGACATGGTCTACGAAAAGGGAGCTTACGTGCGCACTAGTTTTCTGTGAAAAAGCTGTTAAAAGTAAGCAACTCGTTTCGTCAGTTTCTCATTATCTCGTTAATTGTTCTTCGCGCCGGACGTCCAGTAAGTGTTGTTGTTGGTCCAGTAAGTGTTGTTGTTGGTCGGAATATTATTATAGTTCATCGTGTAAGTTGCTAGTGTGGAACATTTAAAAAAGTAACACTGAAGAAGTGACGTTTACTGTTTTCTTTCTCTACATTTTTAGTACCCTTCTAAGCAAGTTAGGATGTTCTGCTTTTCACCACGTGAAAAAGCATCTCATCTTCCATCCGAATCAACCAAAAAGTGAAAATTGATTTTTTGACACCTAAGCCTCCTTTCCGTAGACCAGGTCACATATATGGCTTTCATTTATTTATTCATAGAGTTGGTGCTTCTTTTATAGGAAAATTCATACGGCTTATGAACAGATTCATACCATGTAAATGCACCATTACTTTATGTGTACACACAATGTCGCAACCGAAAATTAAGACAATTTGCAGTAAAAAGCCACCACCAAATTGTAAACAACGAACAAATGTCCGTTGGGCTCTGTCACACGGTCAGTAGTTATCACCAAGGTGTGATTGACAATTCAGTGCGGCTCTCTTTTAAGGTACTATTAGGTGCAATCCAGTATTCCTCGGACTCGGACTAGTAAAACTGTCAAAAAATTAAAAAAAAGAGCGAGAGATTAACATTGAAAAGTACGGGATCGCTTTCTAGTAAAAAATGGTAACTTCTGTCAAGTTCAACATGACCTCCAAATTTTGGTAGTAAATTTTTGCTTATTTTGTATGTAAACACACTTATCTCACACATGTAAATAACCAAAAATACTTTCAAATTCATTAGAATCCACTTAAACAAGTAATTAAATACTTTTCAACATGAATTAGCAGATTGAACTTTTCTTTTGTTTACAATTTGGTTGCCAAACACACTACAGCTGATCGTTTGACACATTTACCAGAATTTACCAGCAAAAACAATCTCGGACTAAAACTGGTAACTTCTGACAGAGAGAGAACCGTATTTACTCTCTTTTTTGTCCTCTCAATAGTCAGAGAACCGAGTACGGGATCGATTTCCTGTAAAATCTGACTGATTCTGACTATTTCTGACTAGTCCGGACTCGTACGGGATCGCAACTAATATGTCGAAAAGTATAAACAAACGAATTAACCCTTAGTTTTGCAAGCATCGTGTTAGCACTGATGCCCTAGGCTTTTATTTCGATTATAGTTTTGTTTTACTTACATAACCTGGAATATATATGTTTTGTCAATAAAATAAAACAAATTGTTTATAGAATAGTTTTAGCAATTTTCTTGTTTTTAATTGCCCAAGTTTTATGCGTTTGTGCTTTTATTTTTATATTTAAAATTGTTATCCTAAACATTATTCGACAGTTATAAAAGTAGGATTTTACATTTGTTTCCAATTTTATATGTGAGCTTAACTCTAACAATTTCGAAATTAAATTTTTTTCATGCGAAATAGTTTTCATTAAAGACTTTGCTTCGAGCAGTTTTAAATTTAGCTCTTCCATACTTGCTTGCATGGTTTTAATTATTTCGATAAGAAGAAATATTTCTGTTCTCAACGTGCATTCTAAAGAGTCACCTGTTTGAGTTTGGAGATCAACAAAGAATGTATCCTGATCGCGTTCTAAATCCTCACTTGTATCAGTTATTTCGTATGGCATTGGGACTGCGCCTGGGTATAAACGAGCTCGTTTCAAGTACTTGATTCGGACGGACAATTAATGAAATCACTTTCCTTGAAGTGGTTTTCACAAACGCGAGATGAATCACGTAGTACAACACCACAGCTTTCTTCCCATCGCTGCCGTCTTAATTCGCAACTAGGTGGTTTAAAACATCGCACTTTTTTCGTGGTCTGACTTTTATTGCATACAGCGCACCGTTCAAATGTTTTGCTCCGTTTCATCTTGGTTTCCTTACATTAAATATTTAAGAAAAGTCGAACGTATTTACTTATTACCCAACTTTAAATGTACTTACTTGCTCTCCTCGGCGGTTTATCTCTTAACAATTTCAAGTTTATTAAGAAAATTTGTTGCTTGAAAATTTTGTGTGTAACTTTTTTTTAAACAAATTAAATTTAAAAAAAAAATTCAAATGGGTCAAGAATTCATTTCAGTTTGACATTATAGCCTGTTTCTTATGATAGCAATGTCAAAATCAATCACACTTTGTTGAATACATTTTGGTTATCACTATATTTGGATCGCGATCCATATTGATGGATAGATGGATCGCGCACGAATGCTACATGTTCAATATTTATCCCGTCAGTATTTGTATAATTTTTGTGCTGAAGGCTTATTATGACGCAAGAAAATATTTTTATTTTGTATGAATAATTTACGGATAAGGCATTCTGAAATTATTTTGAAATCGTCAGTGTTAGCTAAAATGTTTTCAATTTGTTTTGAAAGGTTTTAAGCACCGGTAGCGAAGGCATAGCAATTCCCACGACAGCCGGTTCTACGTACCGGAATGACTCGGGTTTTACCTGACCAAGGGCTGTTGTTTCGGCGATCTAACCCCGATTAGGTCGGCGAAATCCATCAAACGTTGCTCGATCCTAGGGCTACACCTTCTCCGCACCCTTCTGCTCAGGGCTGGCATAGAGTCAAACCCAGGGCCAGAAAGCTACACCTGCTGCGTATGCCAGAGACGACTGCATACAAACTCCACCTCGGTCAGGTGCAATGCCTGTGACGGGTGGAGTCGCCTCCGTAACTGCTCGGGCCTGCGTACGCACCGGCAATGGACCACGTCGTTCGTGGCCCCATGCTGGGCGAACCGGACCACCTCCACGGCAAACCACCACCCGCCTGGGCAGCACACAATCAACACACCCACACCCCAACACAACACAGCAATAGACACACAAACAAACACAATAGCACCACACACCGCCGCCGGCAACTCCTAGTTCCTCCGACAATCTGCTCTGTTTGTCAGTCCAGAATATACCGTAACGTGACATCAGTCAAGTGCAACTCTTGCCTCGGCTGGTGCCACTTTAGGGCGTGCTCAGGACTTCGCAACACACGAGATTGGACGAGTGACTATGTGGGTCTCTGCTGTGCTTCCCCGTCGCATCCCTCCCCCGCGACGTCGCCAACCACCACCACAAGGCAGCACCCCCTTTTGCAGCACGTACAGCAGGGGGCCGGCAGGCAACACAACTCTTTAACACCACACATCACAATCGGACTCCCAAGGCACACAAAGGTGCTACAATTTAACTGTAACGGACTCCAGAGCAAGATCGAGGAGATAACTGTCTTTATGGGAAGGCATGGAATATTAATAGCTGCGGTCCAAGAGACGAAGTTGCACGCCAATTCAACCCTGTTTAATTGCGCCGGATACAACGTGCACCGTCGAGATCGCGAGCGAGATAATGGTGGAGGTTTAGCGTTCATCACGCACCACACCGTGCAGTATCGTCTCATTGAAGCAGACATCGACCGCAGGGATACCATCCTAGAATGTCAGGGTATTGCTATCCGGTCAGGCGATGTTGAGCTCGAAATATTTAACGCATACATACCCCCTGTCACCAGCTGCCCGGCAGGATATCACCCTGAAATAGATGCGCTACTCAGAGGTGAAAACCGTATGATAGCTGGTGACTTTAACGCGCACCACGATCTCTGGCACTCAAGCCTGTCAAATGATCGTAGGGGAATACATCTGGATGAGCAGATAGACGATTCGACATTCTGCACAATGAACGACGACGCACCCACCTGGATTATGGGCAGCTGCTGCAGCTCGCCAGATCTAACAATTGTCAGCGGTGGTCTGATAAACAGCGTATCATGGCGACCTATGCTGACTCTAGCATCAGACCATCTGCCCATAGTCATCTCGATTGATAAACCTGCCGACTTTGCTTCCGTGGATCACCGGACTTATATCAACTTCTCCAAAGCTGACTGGATAGGCTTCACGGATGTTACTGAGGGCGCCTTCACTGCACTACCCATACCAACCGACATTCTTGTAGGTGAACGTAAGTTCCGCAGGGTTATCACCGCTGCTGCAGCTCGCTTCATCCCAGCAGGATGTATTAAGGATCCACGTCCGGATTTTCCTGCCGAAGCGGCTGTTCTAGCTGATGAGCGCGACAACCTTCGTCAGGCCGATCCAGGAAATCCCCGTATTAGGGATCTCAATTCGGAGATTCGGCAACTTTTGAACGTACATAAGCGGCAGAAATGGGAAGAGCATCTGAAGACCTGCAACTTCGCCTCTGGTGTGAGCAAGCGTTGGTCAACCGTGAGGTCGTTGTCCAACCCGACGAAGCGCGACGACAGAGTCGAGATAGACTTTGGTGACCACGCTTCATCGGACCCGGAGAGATGCGCTAGCTATTTTAGCCGGCAGTTCATTCTGCATCCTCCGGTGGATAAAGTCAAACGTCGAGTGACCAGAAGGCTGCACAAAATGCCAAAACCTAGTGCGCCTCTTGTTTTAACCAGCGGTTAGGTAAGGGTAGCCATCAGGAAGGCGAAAGCCCCCAAAGCCATTGGACCCGACGGAATATGCATGTTGATGCTGAAAAATGTGGGTCCTGCGGGAGTAGCGTACCTAACGGAGGTCCTCAACCTGTCTATGGCCACTCTCGTCATTCCAGACATCTGGAAAATGGGGAGAGTGGTCCCACTACTCAAACCGGGGAAACCAGTCAACAAAGGAGAGTCTTATCGCCCGATAACTCCTTTCCCCGGTAGCGAAGACACCCTGCTGCTCCCGTACTTCACGAACCACCTGACCCCAGCGAAGCATCAACATGGGTTCCGTAAAGTGCATAGTACAAAAACAGCACTTAATGCCATAAACACTCAGATAACTCGTGGCCTAAACCGAAACCGCCCCTGTGAGAGAACTACTCTAGTAGCGTTGGACCTTTCCAAGGCGTTCGACACTGTCAGTCATTCAACGCTACTAGAAGATATAGAGGCCTCCTCACTCCCACAGGGACTCAAACGGTGGTCGGCGAATTACCTGAGTGGTCGACACTCGTCAGTAATCTTCAGAGACAAAACCAGCACGCCACGTAAAATTAAACAGGGGGTACCACAGGGTGGTGTCCTGTCCCCGCTACTGTTTAATTATTACATATCAAAGCTTCCTCAGCCACCAGAGGGTGTTAATATAGTCTCATATGCTGACGATTGTTCGATCATGGCGTCTGGGAATGGAATTGATGACTTGTGCTCAAAGTAAACGGTTACCTCTCCCCTGCGAAATCCTCGGCAACCCTTTTCACCACCTGGACGAAGGAGGTCAGACTGCCACTAGGTATTCCCGTCGATGACGTAACAATACCGACGGTGAATAACCCGAAAATCCTCGGAGTTACCTTCGACAGTCTGCTCTCCTTCTCGGCGCATACAACCGCAATTGTCAACAAAGTACAGAGCTGCAACAATGTCCTCAAGTCGCTGGTCGGCAGCACTTGGGGCAAAGATAAAGAAACGTTGTTGGCAACATACAAGGCAATTGGCCGGCCGGTTCTGAACTACGCAGCGCCCGTATGGTCGCCGGGGAATAGCAGGACGCAGTGGATGAAGCTGCAGACCTGCCAATACACGGCATTACGAACTGCGGCAGGATGCCTCCTGATGGCGCCTCTACACCACCTTCACGACGAGGCCCAGATGCTCCCAGTAAAGGAGCATAACATAATGCTCTGCAAGCAGTTCCTCGCTGGGAGCCATAGACATGGCCATCCCAGTGGGTAACTGCTCGCGGAAGAGCCCTCGCCACGGCACGACAGGAGGCATCTTTACGAACTGACAGACGAAGTCCAGAGGTATATTAAACAACCACCAATTTAAGGTCGCTACTCAAAATTGGTACACCCCGGTCAACCATCTAGCGGTAGCTTTCGGAAAGGTGAAAAAACATATATTTAATACTTGCGCCGGGTATTTAATGTTCGGCTCCGCCCGAACTTAAGACTTTCTTACTTGTTATTTTTTAGTGTTTAGCTCAAATGGCTCGCGCGAAATGCGTCGTTCTGCAACTTATAATTCAACGTTCACGTTCGACATTTTGCTCAAAATTAATTGTCTTAACTATTGTCAGGCCTAGACAATTATCAACATTTTGACAACTAATACGTATTTCTTCAAGCTGAAATAAGTCAAGAACGCAGAACGAATACTTAAACGCAGTCTGTATACCCAGAATTTTGCCGATTACTGGAGCCATCAGTGCTGCTTACTACAGTGTGGCCACTCATCAATGCCTTTTCATAAACCTACAACTACAATTTTTCGTGCTATAATAGATTTTATCTAAATATAAACTACTTAGTTTTCAACAAAAACCTTATTCAATAGTAAATTTCAAATATTTAAAACATATTTTGAATAGGAACTTATATCTTTTTTACCATCTGTAAAACTGACGAAGTGGCAACCATCTAAAGAAGGAGAAATCAGCTGACACGGAAAAATCTAGATTCCGCAGATTTCTGCGCTACGGGCTACAACTACAGAAAAATTCTGCGGTGTTGAGTTTTCATTTACATGGCGCTTTGGTAAGACAGATCGTGTCAGCTGACTCGGGTTTACGTACCGGTAGGTTTACGTTCTTGACTAATTTCAGCTTTATTGTCTTGGCAGCATTGTCAAATGTAAACGCGCCGTTAGACGGCAGAATGTTCTAGAGTTGCCAGCAGCCGGATTCCAACTTTCGCTATAACTAAAGCTTCATCGCCAAAAAAATGCTAAATTTATTTTTAGCGATTTTCGCGATTCTATATTAAAAGGTCATCTCTAAAAATCTCCATCTCTGATCAATTTTTGGGCAGATTTTAGCGATGAACAAAATGAACCGGATAATGTGAGTGAACTGTTTTGACAGGTCATGTAGCTAAAATCGCGATTCCAGCGTATTTTGAATCGCTTAAAATGTCGATTTTTCGCTTAAACTAATTAAAAATTGGTGACTAGAAATAATTTCTGCTAAAAAATGTATCAACAAATCACAGCTAATTTTCTTTTCGTTGTTCGTTTAAACTTTTCAACTATGTAGAGAAAACTTGGTAATTAAAAGGAAAAATGGAAAACTGCAACAGAAAAGTGACTAAAAAAACACAAATGACTGCTTGTACAATATTTTGAAGAACTTTATTGAAAAAAGAATAATGTAGATGTTCTCTTAAATCGATTAATTGTGCCTATATTGAAGTTCCCAAATTAAACAAATATTTCTGCGCGTTGTCTCGCAGATATGCCTTGAGCAAACTGTCTTCATAAAACACCTGAATTTCCCTTAAGTCTCCTCCAATATTATCTATAATAAAAATTATAATGCTGCTTTGTAACACATTTACTTAAAAGTCTTGCCCACTGACCGCTGGTGACTTCCTGAGAGGGATGCGGACTTTCTTGCTTTTTTTCGAAGGCTGTTCCTTATCTTCTTTAGCAATATTACTTATTTATGACAATTTCACAAAATGTTAAAGTTTGCCGCATAAACCCAAAGTTAAATTTTCATTTGCAAATAACTAAGTCACGAAAATAATTATTGATTAGTGGCATTATTTTCATATAAGCGCGACGTTATTTTCTTTTCCGATGGTCATTTCATTGTCCTTATATAAACATGACGTTGGCATTTTTAACTTTATTTTTTTTTTGATGGTCATGTGATAGCCTTTTTATAATCAATATTGAAAAATAAGTTTTCGCCGTCATATAAACAGTTGGGGTGTTCACAGTTCGTTCCAAATTGTGTCTGAAAATGTAAACGTCTACATTTTGAGACATCTTTAGCATCAAACTGTGAGCACCCCTTTCTAGCAGTCGTCGCAAAATCGTCTCAAAACTTTGCTGGTGTTGCCAGACATTTCTTCCTTGCGTGCATTTTTTATGTCGCCTTTCGATTTTGTTTCCGAAAAATTGAAATTATTTAACTTAATTACCAATTCGTAATATTTGTTATTTCTTTTCCTTGATTTGTTTCTTTTCATCAGAAATTGCGCTCAAATTAAATGCAAATACAGAAAACGTGCCCAATAAATAAAAAAAATGTGATTAGTATTGCCATAATGCAACCCTGCTGCGAGGTTGCAAAATGTAGACGCGTAAAAAACATACCTTTGAGTGTGACAAAATGTAGACGGCGTCGTTTTCCAATTTTGTATGGGAAACAACAACACCACAGATTTTACGGTTAGAAAACGTCTTAAAATGTAGACGTCTACATTTTGAGACACTATTTGGAACGAACTGTGAACACCCCAAGTGAGTTAGCTATTTTCAAATTATTTTTATTTGCAAATAGCTAAAGTATAAAGAACTTGTGGGAACTTAGCATTAAAGCATCGCATCTGGCAGCACTGTTTTCA
>NW_023458559.1:24813023-24813790 GCF_013731165.1 Rhagoletis pomonella | reverse complement strand
TAGTTAAGTTTTATTATATCTATATGTGGAGTTTTATTACCCCCACAAACTATTTATTTCCATTATTTATCACCATGGAAATGCAAACAAATTTTGACAGCTGCTGTTGCTGCACAGCGACACTTGCGGCCGGATAAGGTATTAAAATTTAGGCTAGGCAATTTTTAGCGACAGGGAGGACAGAACCGCCATTTTCGGAGATCGCCAAAAGTTCGGACAAAACTGTAGCTTTAGGGCCGGTTGTTCAATGTCTGATTATCACTACTTGCCGGTTAAACATCATTATCGACGTTTTCGACATCATGCATATAACTTGTGATCGATAAAGTAGTCGTTGTATTTAACCAGAGCTTCTACCTCCGATTAGGGCTAATCAGTCATTAAACATCCGGCCCTTAGGGCCGGTTACTCAATGTCTCGTTAACACTAATATCCGGTTAAACATAGTTATCGACGTTACCGACGCCCTGTTGTATGCATGGAGTCGAAGACGTCGATAAAGATATTTAACCGCAGATCAGTGTTAACCAGACATTAAGTAACCGGCTTTTAGAATTTTAGGGCCGGTTGTTCAATGTCTGGTTATCACTACTTGCCGGTTAAACATCATTACCGACGTTTTCAACATCATGAATATAGCATACGATCGAATAAGGAGTTGTTGTATTTAACCGGAGCTTCTACCCCCGATTTGTGCTAATTAGACATTGAACAACCGGTCCTTAACATATTTTAGCGAAGTTTGGAATCTGGCTGCTGGACGCCTA
>NW_023458559.1:24806183-24812923 GCF_013731165.1 Rhagoletis pomonella | reverse complement strand
TGCCTATTTCTCGTTGTTCGCTTTGTGTTGCCGCAGTATTCGCCACAATATGCATGATGTCGAAAACGTCGATAATGATGTTTAACCGGCAAGTAGTGATAACCAGACATTGAACTACCGGCCCTAAAGCTAAAGTTTTGTCCGAACTTTTGGCGATCTCCGAAAATGGCGGTTCTGTCCTCTCTGTCGCTAAAAATTGCCTAGCCTAAATTTTAATACCTTATCCGGCCGCAAGTGTCGCTGTGCAGCAACAGCAGCTGTCAAAATTTGTTTCCATTTCAATGGTGATTAATAATGGAAATAAATAGTTCTTTATACTTTAGCTATTTGCAAATAAAAATAATTTGAAAATAGCTAACTCACTGTTTATATGACGGCGAAAACTTATTTTTCAATATTGATTATAAAAAGGCTATCACATTACCATCAAAAAATAAAATAAAGTTAAAAATGCCAACGTCTTGTTTATATAAGGACAATGAAATGACCATCGGAAAAGAAAATAACGTCGCGCTTATATGAAAATAATGCCACTAATCAATAATTATTTTCGTGACTTAGTTATTTGCACATGAGAATTTAACTTTGGGTTTATGCGGCAAAGTTTAACATTTTGTGAAATTGTCATAAATAAGTAATATTGCTAAAGAAGATAAGGAACGGCCTTCGAAAAAAAAGCAAGAAAGTCCGCATCCCTCTCAGGAAGTCACCAGCGGTCAGTGGGCAAGACTTTTAAGTAAATGTGTTACAAAGCAGCATTATAATTTTTATTATAGATAATATTGGAGGAGACTTAAGGGAAATTTAGGTGTTTTATGAAGACAGTTTGCTTAAGGCATATCTGCGAGACAACGCGCAGAAATATTTGTTTAATTTGGGAACTTCAATATAGCCACAATTAATCGATTTAAGAGAACATCTACATTATTCTTTTTTCAATAAAGTTCTTCAAAATATTGTACAAGCAGTCATTTGTGTTTTTTTGTCACTTTTCTGTTGCAGTTTTCCATTTTTCCTTTTAATTACCAAGTTTTCTCTATATAGTTGAAGAGTTTAAACGAACAACGAAAAGAAAATTAGCTATGATTTGTTGATACATTTTTTAGCAGAAATTATTTCTAGTCACCAATTTTTAATTAGTTTAAGCGAAAAATCGACATTTTAAGCGATGCAAAATACGCAAAATACGACAGTCGGGTCTACGTAACCGGTACGACCCAGATTTATATCTGGCCAAGGACTGTCACGGCACCCTGAAATTGTGCATATTGAAACTGTGCATACGAAATAATGCATATGAAAAAAACCGAAATAATGCATACGAAAAAAACCGAAATAATGCATATATGCACAGTTTCGGTTGAAAACCGAAATAATGCATATGAAAAAAACCGAAATAATGCATATATGCACAGATCCGGTTGAAAACCGAAATAATGCATATGAAAAACCCGAAGTAATGCATACATGCACACTTTCGTTTGAAAACCGAAATAACGCATATGAGAAAAACGAAGTAATGCACACATGCACAGTTTCGGTTCAAAACCGAAATAATGCATATGACAAAAACCGAAGTAATGCATACATGCACAGTTTCGACTCAAAACCGAAGTAATGCATATGACAAAAACCGAAATAGTGCATACATGAAAACGAACTTCTTTCTGAGTAGGCGACCTGCGGCCGCGCTTAGGGATTATAACCCTTACCAAGTAGAATTCTCCTTTCTGTGTGGCCGGAAAAGTGGGTCGGAAGTATTTTTGCGCAGAACTTCTTTCTACGTAGGCGGCCTTCGGCCGCGCTTAGGGATTATAACCCTTACTAAGTAGAATTCTACTTTCTGTGTTGCCGGAAAAGGGGGCCGGAAGTATTTTTGGGCAGAACTTCTTTCTGCGTAGGCGGCCTTCGGCCGCGCTTTGGGATTATAACCCTTACTAAGTATAATTCTCCTTTCGGTGTTGCCGGAAAAGGGGACCGGAAGTATTTTTGCGCAGAACTTCTTTCTGCGTAGGCGGCCTTCGGCCGCGCTTAGGGATTATAACCCTTACTAAGTAGAATTCTCCTTTCTGTGTTGCCGGAAAAGGGGGCCGGAAGTATTTTTGCGCAGAACTTCTTTCTGCGTAGGTGGCCTTCGGCCGCGCTTAAGAATTATAACCCTTACTAAGTAGAATTCTCCTTTCTGTATTGCCGGAAAAGAAGAGCGGAAGTATTTTTGCTCAGAACTTTTCTCTGCGTAGGCGGCTTTTAGCCGCGCTTAGGGATTAAAACCCTTACTAAGTAGAAGTAAATAATTCATATTAGAAAAAACGAGATTATCCATATGCACACTTTCGTTAGAAAACCGAAATAATGCATATAACAAAAACCGAAATAAAGCATACATGCACAGTTTCGGATGAAAACCGAAATAATGCATATGTGAAAGACGAAGGTATGCATACATGCACAGCTTCGGTTGAAAACCGAAATAATGCATATAACAAAAACCGAAATAATGCATGCATGCACAGTTTCGGTTGAAAACCGAAATAATGCATATGAAAAACCCGAAGTAATGCATACATGCACAGTTTCGGTTGAAAGCCGAAATAATGCATATGAGAAAATACCGAAATTATGCATATGCATACTTTCGTTTTAAAACCGAAATAATGCATATGAAAAAAAAACGAAGTAGTGCATACATGCACAGTTTCGGTTTAAAACCGAAATAATGCATATGGCAAAAACCGAAATAAAGCATACATGCACAGTTTCGGTTGAAACCGAAATTATTTTGCTTAGCTGCCCATCTTTCTTTGCACGAAAAACTTGTGCACTTAACCGAAAAAAGCACTTAAGCGAATTTTCTTTACTACTTCAATGAGGAAGGTATCCGAATCCCTATGAAACCAAATAATGGAGAAGCACTTACCACGTAGAAATTACTGCAAGCGAAAATTTTACCGAATGGTATCTAATTATCTGTATAACTACATTAATTGATACCCATTTTCGTTGTTTTGCGAGATGAGCAAAATAAATAAAAGCTTGTAAAATTAGATAATTGTAGGGCCAGTGCAGGTAAACGTAATACTTTCTTTGATAATTGATAATAGTTGCACAGTTTTTAAGGCAGGTATCGCCAATGTGCAGGTATGTTGAATGCATATATCGGAGGAGTTTCCTTATAAATGTTAGGTATCTTAAATGTGCACTTAAGCATAAAGGCAGCAAAGCAAAATATACTGTAATTTCTAAATGCACAGTTTCCATATGCGCAATTTCGGTGCCCCACTGTCACTCCAGCAACACTCCCCAAAAATCCTTTGGGGAACTTGTATGCTGCTACAACAACAACAACAACGCTGGAATCGCAATTTTAGCTACATGACCTGTCAAAACAGTTCACTCACATTATCTGGTTCATTTTGTTCATCGCTAAAATCTGCCCAAAAATTGATCAGAGATGGAGATTTTTAGAGATGACCTTTTAATATAGAATCGCGAAAATCGCTAAAAATAAATTTAGCATTTTTTGGCGATGAAGCTTTAGCTATAGCGAAAGTTGGAATCCGGCTGCTGGCAACTCTAGAACATTCTGCCGTCTAACGGCGCGTTTACATTTGACAATGCTGTCAAGACAATAAAGCTGAAATTAGTCAAGAACGTAAACCTATCGGTACGTAAACCCAAGTCAGCTGACACGATCTGTCTTACCAGAGCACAATGTAAATGAAAACTCAACACCGCAGAATTTTTCTGTAGTTGTAGCCCGCAGCGCAGAAATCTGCGGAATTTAGATTAGAGGTGCAAAACTATCGATGGCATTATCGATAGTATCGATGTTTTTTATTTTTCCCTACTATCGATTGTTTTTTGGTCCTATCGATAGTCCGACAGACATGTGATTCAGTATTTATTTTAGTTTTATTTCTTCTTTTCCTTTCATTTCTCCTAAACATCCAAGTTGAACTAAAAATTTGGTTGCTACTTTTTTAAAAGAGTAATGTCAAATTTCGAAAATGACGGCAAACCTTGCATCTTTTAAAATACCGCTAAAAAACTGATACAAATTAATTTATACCAAAACTTTCAATATTTACCACCACTGTTGGTCCACCAACTTTAAGAGCACCTGCCTTCTAAGAATCAAACGCTAGTTTCCAGTTGACAGTAGCTTTAAAAAACTATTTATTAAGGAGAGCAGTATTAACAAACAATTCAATTACTGGCAAATATGGTTCTTACTTTGGTTTTCCGATACAATAAAATAAGTATAATATGCAAAGAAAATGGTAGTTTAATTCAATTTCAGCTATCGTCGCGTTGGTGTACATACACGCCGAAGGTTGTATTTTAATTGTCAATTTAAGGTTGCCACACTTTCATTTCTCGTTTTAATAATAAGGCGGTGTTGCAACAACCACTATTTACTATTTATGAAAAGGTAAATAAAAACCATTACTTCTCAGGTAAAAAATGGTTTCTTCTTCTAAAATTGAAATTTACTTGATGAATGCCTTATATATGACGGAGGATATCTAAAACCACAAATATAAAATTTCAGTATGCCCAATTTTATTCCATTTCAATTCATTTCAAATTTTCAATAACTTTACTTCTAACTTAACGGTTAAACAATTAAAAAAAGTGTACAGTAGTTTACAAGAATATCCAAACGTAGTTTCGAAATATATTCTTAAGGAAATCTTCATACGAAAATTGAGCGAAAACCATATAAATACGATACTATCGACGATATATCGATGGTTTTGAAAATAATATCGAAAACTATCGATGGTCTGACTATCGATAGTTTTGCACCTCTAATTTAGATTTTTCCGTGTCAGCTGATTTCTTCCTTCTATAGATGGTTGCCACATCGTCAGTTTTGCAGATGGTACAAAAGTTATAATATCCTATTGAAAATACGTCTAAAATATTTGAAATTTACTATTGAATAAGGTTTTTTGTTGAACATAAGTAGTTTATATTTAGCTACGATCTATTATAGCACGAAAAATTGTAGTTGTAAGTTTATGAAAAGGCATTGATGAGTGGCAACACTATAGTAAGCAACACTGGGGGCTCCAGTAATCGGCAAAATTCTGGGTATACAGACTGCGTTTAAGTATACGTTCTGCGTTCTTGACTTATTTCAGCTTGAAGAAATACGTATTAGTTGTCAAATGTTGATAATTGTCTAGGCCTGACAATAGTTAAGACAATTCATTTTGAGCAAAATGTCGAACGTGAACGTTCAATTATAAGTTGCAGAGAAGTATTTTATCAAATTAAGGGAAAACAGACGAAATATGTAAAAATTAAGTTGGTAGAGTGTGATTTTGATAATATTGAATAATCTCCAATTAAAATATACAAAGATCGATGCATTTTAATCGGAAGATGAAATTAAATGCGTATTACAATTCGAATAAAGCTACATCACAATTTTATAATTGGAATAATTTAGATAAATTTTCAAATAATAAGTCAGTTTCACGCTAGTTCTTTTAAAGTAAATTTGTGCATAACATTTAGATATCTACTATTTGTATGTTTCACAGCATGCTTTCGATAAACATCGACTTCACATCACTGTGGTTGTTCTTGCTATTTCACACAATTAACAACAAAATGATACCTTATTCTTTTGCATAATCATGCAATGAAATAAAAATTACATAAACGGATGATCAAACTTGATATTATTTAATAAAAATGTAATTTTTCCAAAATATCGTAAAGAAAAATCGATACATTTTCACTCTCGTTTTGCTATATCGTAAACTAAGTCGAAACTACTTAGTAGAAGTCTGAAATGCGACTATAAATTAAGTACAAACTAAGTAATTTCGCCTTGTAAAGTCTCTCAGTAAATTAAGATGAAAGTACGTAGTTTATCTTAAACCAAGAACCAAATCACGAACAAATCAGTGTCGGCTCTAATTTTATCGATAATAATCGAAAAAAGTATTGTCCCACTACTGATATGTCATTGTGTTTGGACGTTTTTGTTTTTAATTTCTCTTTTGACCACTCATCTAAAATCTAAAAAATTACCACAAACAACTCAGAATATAAAAATATACGCAATTACTCACATTCGCGATCTCTTTCCGTTAAATAAACAATAACACAGGGTTGCTACAAAGCTGTCAAGACAAATAAAGAAACGCGTGTATGAACGCACTTAATTTAGTGAGGTATTTTAAACGAAACTAAGGGCCGGTGGTTCAATGTCTGGTTATCACTACTTGCCGGTTAAACATCATTATCGACGTTTTCGACATCATGCTTACAACATGTGATCGATAAAGCAGTCGTTGTATTTAACCAGAGCTTCTACCTCCGATTGGTGCTAATCAGACATTGAACAACCGGCCATAAGTATTTTATGTTGGTAATGTGAACATAGTTTAAATTGCAACTTTCTTAGTTTCGACTTAGTTGCTGGACTATGAATACGCGCCTTAGGGCTTACGGCGCATTTACATTAGACAATGCTTTCAAGACAGTAAAGAAATACGTATTAGTTATCAAAAACGCTGATAAGTGCCACCGTGGCGTAGGCGTCCTGACAATAGTTATGACAATCCATTTTGAGCAAAACGTCGGACGTGAACGTTGTATTACAATACGCATTTCGCGCGAGCTAATTAAGATAATGTTACGATTATCCTTGAAACCTCGTCCGGATTTCCCAAATCTCTCGGTTCGTATCGCTGGATTGTTAAATAAATGCAATCGATGAC
>NW_023458559.1:24798949-24806083 GCF_013731165.1 Rhagoletis pomonella | reverse complement strand
TGCCTATTTCTCGTTGTTCGCTTTGTGTTGCCGCAGTATTCGCCACAATAGAAACTAAAAGATAATAAAGAAGAGACAAGGTTATGGGTTGTTTTTGCTTACGCGTAAAAGCACGTTAAGCGCATTTAGCTCTAAATGCTACTCTAAATGTACATTTATCCATACAAAATTCGTCACCTAAATGCAACTAAATGCAACTCCATTTTTGCATTAAGAATTTAAATGCTAAAAGCAATCCTGTGATCTTCCAAAATTTCCACGATTCGAACATGGTTTAATGAGAAAAAGTGGCAACATTGCTTTTTCGCGTATACAGTGACTAGCTGCATTCAGTGATCGACGATCGAGATTTCATTTATTATTTTACATTGTTTGGATAAACAAAAGTGACGCAAATTTAACATCGATGTGATGCTGATAGAAATCTGGGTAAATTTGTGATCAACTCTGTTCGTTTTGTTTCCTAATTAAGTGAGGAAATTTTAATTGACAGCACCGACAAATGAAAATATTCCCAAAAAAATTTTCGGTTATGGTTAAAACATTTCAAGTTTTTGTATTGTGATCCAAGTATCGCGATATTTATTGACGGTGTAGCATGCAGTATTGATGGATCGTGATCCATATCGCAAAAATTTAAAAAAATTTGGGCCCTGTCACACGGTCAGTATTTATTGACGTGATCCAAGTATGGCGATATTTATGACGGTGTAGCATGCAGTATTGATGGATCGTGGTGCATATCGCAAAATTTCTAAAAATTTTAAATATGGATGGCGGATCGCTATACCGTCAATAAATATTGAATGTGTAGCACTTTCAAAACGCGATCCATACATTTCGTCAGTACATCTTGTACTCTCATAATGCGAACATTGAAAACGTATTTGCCATGCCTTGCTGTTGTTGTTGTTGTAGCGGCTACTAAGCCCCGTTCGGGGCGGTTCATCCATCATCGTTGTCGTCTATTTCAGCTAGGGGGAGGCCCAGGAAGTGTGCTACTTCCAGAGGGGCTGTCCATAGGGACAGGGGCGTTAGCTGAGTGGGATTCTCAGGGCATGTGAAGAGGTGCCGGGAGTCATGTGGCGACTCTCCACATGCCGGGCATTGGTTGGGCACATCCTCGTTGATTCTGCTCAGGTAGCTGTTGAGCCTGCTGCAATAGCCAGAGCGAAGTTGGGCTATTGTAATGCGGGTCTCCCGTCCACGTCCGGTGGTTGTGTGCCTAGAACGGCATTCACAGGGCGGGAGTCTACATAACTTGAGACTGATTCCCTGTGAATGCCGTTCAGGGCCTGTCGGTAGGTTGACGGGTCCAGAGGTTGTTTAATATACCTCTGGACTTCGTCTGTCAGTTCGTAAAGATGCCTCTTGACGTGCCGTGGCGAGGGCTCTTCCGCGAGCAGTTGCCCGCTGGGATGACCACGTCTGTGACTCCCAGCGACGAACTGCTTGCAGAGCATTATGTTATGCTCCTTTACTGGGAGCATCTGGGCCTCGTCGTGAAGGTGGTGTAGAGGCGTCATCAGGAGGCATCCTGTCGCAGTTCGTAATGCCGTGTATTGGCAGGTCTGCAGCTTCATCCACTGCGTCCTGCTAGTCTCCTGCGACCATACGGGCGCTGCGTAGTTCAGAACCGGCCGGCCAATTGTCTTGTATGTTGCCAACAACGTTTCTTTATCTTTGCCCCAAGTGCTGCCGGCCAGCGACTTGAGGACATTGTTGCGGCTCTGGACTTTGTTGACAATTGCGGTTGTAT
This sequence comes from Rhagoletis pomonella, assembly GCF_013731165.1. Classification (NCBI taxonomy): domain Eukaryota; kingdom Metazoa; phylum Arthropoda; class Insecta; order Diptera; family Tephritidae; genus Rhagoletis; species Rhagoletis pomonella. The sequence continues at coordinate 24,804,324 of NW_023458559.1, read as the reverse complement.
GCGCCGAGAAGGAGAGCAGACTGTCGAAGGTAACTCCGTCGGTATTGTTACGTCATCGACGTGAATACCTAGTGGCAGTCTGACCTCCTTCGTCCAGGTGGTGAAAAGGGTTGCCGAGGATTTCGCAGGGGATAGGGCAAGGCTCCTTGCAGTGAAGAAGCGAGAAAGTTCGGAGAGGTAACCGTTTACTTTTGAGCACAAGTCATCGATTCCATTCCCAGACGCCATGATCGAACAATCGTCAGCATATGAGACTATATTAACACCCTCTGGTGGCTGAGGAAGCTTTGATATGTAATAATTAAACAGTAGCGGGGGCAAGACACCACCCTGTGGTACCCCCTGTTTAATTTTACGTGGCGTGCTGGTTTTGTCTCTGAAGATTACTGACGAGTGTCGACCACTCAGGTAATTCGCCGACTACCGTTTGAGTCCCTGTGGGAGTGAGGAGGCCTCTATATCTTCTAGTAGCTTTGAATGACTGACAGTGTCGAACGCCTTGGACAGGTCCAACGCTACTAGAGTAGTTCTCTCACAGGGGCGGTTTCGGTTTAGGCCACGAGTTATCTGAGTGTTTATGGCGTTAAGTGCTGTTGTTGTACTATGCACTTTACGGAACCCATGTTGATGCTTCGCTGGGGTCAGGTGGTTCGTGAAGTACGGGAGCAGCAGGGTGTCTTCGCTACCGGGGAAAGGAGTTATCGGGCGATAAGACTCTCCTTTGTTGACTGGTTTCCCCGGTTTGAGCAGTGGGACCACTCTCCCCATTTTCCAGATGTCTGGAATGATGAGAGTGGCCATAGACAGGTTGAGGACCTCCGTTAGGTACGCTACTCCCGCAGGACCCAAATTTTCCAGCATCAACATGCATATTCCGTCGGGTCCAATGGCTTTGGAGGCTTTCGCCTTCCCGATGGCTACCCTTACCTCACCGCTAGTGAAAACAAGAGGCGCACTAGGTTTTGGCATTTTGTGCAGCCTTCTGGTCACTCGACGTTTGGCTTTATCCACCGGAGGATGCAGATTGAACTGCCGGCTAAAATTGCTCGCGCATCTCTCCGGGTCCGATGAAGCGTGGTCACCAAAGTCTATCTCGACTCTGTCGTCGCGCTTCGTCGGGTTGGACAACGACCTCATGGTTGACCAAAGCTTGCTCACACCAGAGGCGAAGTTGCAGGTCTTCAGATGCTCTTCCCATTTCTTCCGCTTATGTACGTTCACAAGTTGCCGAATCTCCGAATTGAGATCCCTAATACGGGGATTTCCGGGATCGGCCTGATGAAGGTTGTCGCGCTCATCAGCTAGAACAGCCGCTTCGGCAGGAAAATTCGGACGTGGATCCTTAATACATCCTTCTGGGATGAAGCGAGCTGCAGCAGCGGTGACAACCCTGCGTAACTTACGTTCACCTACATGAATGTCGGTTGGTATGGGTAGTGCAGTGAAGGCGCCCTCAGTAACATCCGTGAAGCCTTTCAAGTCAGCTTTGGAAAAGTTGATATAAGTCCGGTGATCCACGGAAGCAAAGTCGGCAGGTTTATCAATCGAGATGACTATGGGCAGATGGTCTGATGCTAGAGTCAGCATAGGTTGCCAGCGCTGACAATTGTTAGATCTGGCGAGCTACAGCAGCTGCCCATAATCCTGGTGGGTACGTCGTCGTTCATTGTGCAGAATGTCGTATCGTCTTTCTGCTCAGCCAGATGTATTCCCCTACGATCATTTGACAGGCTTGAGTGCCAGAGATCGAGGTGCGCGTTAAAGTCACCAGCTACCATACGGTTTTCGCCTCTGAGTAGCGCACCTATTTCAGGGTGATATCCTGCCGGGCAGCTGGTGACAGGGGGTATGTATACGTTAAATATTTCGAGCTCAACATCGCCTGACCGGATGGTATCCCTGCGGTCGATGTCTGCTTCAATGAGACGATACTGCACGGTGTGGTACGTGGTGAGCGATAAACCTCCACCATTATCTCGCTCGCGATCTCGACGGTGCACGTTGTATCCGGCGCAATTCAACAGGGTTCAATTGCCGTGCAACTTCGTCTCTTGGACCGCAGCTATTAATATTCCATGCCTTCCCATAAAGACAGTTATCTCCTCGATCTTGCTCTGGAGTCCGTTACAGTTAAATTGTAGCACCTTTGTTTGCCTTGGGAGACCGATTGTGATGTGTGGTGTTAAAGAGTTGTGTTGCCTGCCGGCCCCCTGCTGTACGTGCTGCAAAAGGGGGTGCTGCCTTGTGGTGGTGGTTGGCGGCGTCACGGGGGAGGGATGCGACGGGGCAGCACAGCAGGGGCCCACATAGTCACTCGTCCAATCTCGTGTGTTGCGAAGTCGTGAGCACGCCCTAACGTGCCACCAGCCGAGGCAAGAGTTGCACTTGACTGATGTCACGTTACGGTATACTCTGGACTGACGAACAGAGCAGATTATCGGAGGGACTAGGAGTTGCCGGCGGCGGTGTGTGGGTGCTATTGTGTTTGTTTGTGTGTCTATTGCTGTGTTGTATTGGGGTGTGGGTGTGCTGATTGTGTGCTGCCCAGGCGGGTGGTGGTTTGCCGTGGAGGCGGTCCGGTTCGCACAACATGGGGCCACGAACGACGTGGTCCATTGCCGGTGCGTACGCAGGCCCGAGCAGTTACGGAGGTGACTCCACCCGTCACAGGCATTGCACCTGACCGAGGTGGAGTTTGTATGCAGTCGTCTCTGGCATACGCAGCAGGTGTAGATTTCTGGCCCTGGGTTTGACTCTATGCCAGCCCTGAGCAGAAGGGTGCGGAGAAGGTGTAGCCCTAGGATTGAGCAACGTCGGATGGATTTCGCCGACCTAAACGGGGTTAGATCGCCGAAACAACAGTCCTTGGTCGGGTAAAACCCGAGTCATTCCGGTACGTAGAACCGGCTGTCGTGGGAATTGCTATGCCTTCGCTACCGGTGCTTAAAACCTTTCAAAACAAATTGAAAACATTTTAACTAACACTGACGATTTTAAAATAATTTTAGAATGCCTTATCTGTAAATTATTCATACAAAATAAAAATATTTTCTTGCGTCATAATAAGCCTTCAGCACAAAAATTATGCAAATACTGACGCGATAAATATTGAACATGTAGCATTCGTGCGCGATCCATCTATCCATCAATATGGATCGCGATCCAAATATCGTGATAACCAAAATGTATTCAACAAAGTGTGATTGATTTTGACATTGCTCTCATAAGAAACAGGCTATAATGTCAAACTGAAATGAATTCTTGACCCATTTGAATTTTTTTTTCAAATTTGAATTTGTTTAACAAAAAGTTACACACAAATTTTTCAAGCAACAAATTTTCTTAATAAACGTGAAATTGTTAAGAGATAAACCGCCGAGGAGAGCAAGTAAGTACATTTAAAGTTGGGTAATAAGTAAATACGTTCGAATTTTCTTAAATATTTAATGTAAGGAAGCCAAGATGAGACGGAGCAAAACGTTTGAACGGTGCGCTGTATGCAATAAAAGTCAGGACACGAAAATAGTGCGATGTTTTAAACCACCTAGTTGCGAATTAAGACGGCAGCGATGGGAAGAAAGCTGTGGTGTTTTACTACGTGATTCATCTCGCGTTTGTGAAAACCACTTCAAGGAAAGTGATTTCATTAATTGTCCGTCCGAATCAAGCACTTTGAAACGAGCTCGTTTACACCCAGGCGCAGTCCCAATGCCATACGAAATAACTGATACAAGTGAGGATTTAGAACGCGATCAGGATACATTCTTTGTTGATCTCCAAACTAAAACAGGCGACTCTTTAGAATGCACGTTGAGAACAGAAACATTTCTTCTTATCGAAATAATTAAAACCATGCAAGCAAGTATGGAAGAGCTTAATTTAAAACTGCTCGAAGCAAAGTCTTTAATGGAAAACTATCTCGAAAAAAATTTAATTTCGAAATTGTTAGAGTTAAGCTCACATATAAAATTGGAAACAAATGTAAAATCCTACTTTTATAACTGTCGAATACTGTTTAGGATACAAAATTTAAATATAAAAATAAATGCACAAAAGCATAAAACTTGGGTAATTAAAAACAAGAAAATTGCTAAAACTATTCTATAAACAATTTGTTTTATTTTATTGACAAAACATATATATTCCAGGTAATGTAAGTAAAACAAAACCATAATCGAAATAAAAGCCTAGGGCATCAGTGCTAACACGATGCATGCAAAACTAAGGGTTAATTCGTTTGTTTATACTTTTTGACATACTAGTTGCGATCCCGTACGAGTCCGGGCTAGTCAGAAATAGTCAGAATCAGTCAGATTTTACAGGAAATCGATCCCGTACTCGGTTCTCTGACTATTGAGAGGACAAAAAAGGGAGTAAATACAGCGCTCTCTGTCAGAAGTTACCAGTTTTAGTCCGAGAATTTTTTGCTGGTAAATTCTGGTAAATGTGTCAAACGATCAGCTGTAGTGTGTTTGGCAACCAAATTGTAAACAAAAGAAAAGTTCAATCTGCTAATTCATGTTAAAAAGTATTTAATTACTTGTTTAAGTGGATTCTAATGAATTTGAAAATATTTTTGGTTATTTACATGTGTGAGATGAGTGTGTTTACATACAAAATAAGCAAAAATTTACAACCAAAATTTGGAGGTTATGTTGAAGTTGACAGAAGTTACAATTTTTTACTAGAAAGCGATCCCGTACTTTTCAATGTTAATCTCTCGCTCTGAGCGAATTTTTATTTTTTGACAGTTTTACTAGTCCGAGTCCGAGGAATACGGGATTGCACCTAATAGTACCTTAAAAGAGAGCCGCACTGAATTGTCAACCACACCTTAGTGATAACTACTGACCGTGTGACAGAGCCCAACGGACATTTGTTCGTTGTTTACAATTTGGTGGTGGCTTTTTACTGCAAATTGTCTTCATTTTCGGTTGCGACATTGCGTGTACACATAAAGTAAAGCATAATTTAACACCACGACATGATTTATGTAAGAATTTACACAATAAAAATGATTATTTATGCGTTCAACAATTACGCGGTTTTATTCGTTCTTTTCGTTATTTACTTCTTACAACAAAGATGGCGTCAAAATTTCAACAGCTAGAAAATAATGGCCCGTAGTCATAGTCAAAATAAAGTCGACTTTAAAGTTAGTTGCAGCTTTTTTGACAGATATCCCATTGAAAATTATGTCAAAAAGCTGCAACTAACTTTAAAGTCGACTTTATTTTGACTATGACTACGGGCCAATGTTACGATTATCCTTGAAACCTCGTCCGGATTTCCGAAATTTCTCGGTTCGTATCGCTGGATTGTTAAATGAATGCAATCGATGACCAAATTGTAGTACAATTAACTTTATTGTACAA
>NW_023458559.1:24797185-24798849 GCF_013731165.1 Rhagoletis pomonella | reverse complement strand
AGCAATAACAGCGCTTAACTAAACTTGGTAACACAATTAAACTTATATCTTGCTTATTCGCAACTCACTTCTCTGCTCACTTTACTTGTAGCTTGCTGTCTTGTAACTAACTCACCTCGCTGTGGCGGCGCCCTTATATACTCTAGAACATTCTGAAGTTTATCGCTCATTCTCTTTCTCTCGCTGTTCGCAGTATTCATCCAACTTGACGTTTCTCTTTGTGGAACATTCTACGTCATTCCTCGAACATTCTGCCTATTTCTCGTTGTTCGCTTCTCGTTGCCGCAGTATTCGGCACAATAACTTTTTTCTTTCTTTCCTTCTCGCGTGTCTTTCGTCCATGCGTCTATATCACATTCTCTCATTCTCTCGCTATAGCCTTTCTGCGCTGGATTGTTACATAAATGCTCACGATGACCAAATTGTAGTACAATTAACTTTATTGTACAACAAACAATTTACAATACTTGCTCATTCAGTAAAAACACTTTACAATACTTGTTAAAGCAATAACAACGCTTTACTAAACTTGTTAACACAATTAAACTTATAGCTTGCTTATTCGCAACTCACTTCTCTGCTCACTCCATATGTATTTTGTATGGAGGGAGTTATGTCAAATCTCAATTCGCTCCAAAGTTTACATATATTTTGTTTTTGCTTTTGATGGATGTGCTGTCAAATTAGTAAAAGCAAAATCAAAATACATGTAAGACGAAAAGATCTGCTGATTTTAGGTGCGTTCGTTTAAAATCTCCAACAGAAACCAACCAACTGCCAAATTCCGGCGAAATGTCATCTGTTCGCTCACAAGAGAGAAATATCCAAAATAGTACGCGAACAGAAAATTTGCAGACACTTGCAAGTTAGACGAACAGCTGATATAATTTTTGTTTACATACAAAAGTGTAAAATTTAAAACGTACGAAAAGTCATCGCAAAGTGTTATACTGACACAGTTTATTGATTAAACAAATAACTACTTATTTCTTACAAGTTTAATTTGTCGCATTTTGTAATTTTTATCTTCCAAACCATCAAATTAAATTTTGTGATTTGCGTAAATGCCAACCAGCTGTTTTTTGATCAGCTGTTTCCCTGTTGGCAAATTGCTGTTGGCAAACATTTTTCCAACAGAAACTAACAGCTTCCCCTCAAAATGAAATGTCACTTTGCTCTCTCAATTTCCCCTACTTTGCAAGTTTTTTGCGTACGCGAACGCAAAAACCTGTAAGTTTTGGTTAAACATGAACAATTAACAGCTACGCGAACGAACCTTTTACAACACCACCTTGTATAAATTCGCCTTGAGTGCGTCTGTGTAATATGAATTCGCCTTGAATTTTGACATTAATAAGTACCGCGGCGAAAATCTTAATTCGCCAGTAAAACCAACTTGTATAAATACGCCTTGGCAGGTAGAGTCCAAAAAAAACAAGAATTTATCAGCTGTTTGCAGATACGTTTTCTTGGACAAATTGCTATTAAATTTCTAATCTTTATATTTTCGACCTGAAGTTGTTCCTAGCAGAAATATATAAAAATGGCGGATATAGATGGAGAAGATCCAAAAGAATATCGTTGGGAAACAGGATATGAGAAAACATGGTAAAATCAAAATTTCAAATCATTGGATTTGCATTTCATATGCCTATTGGTTTCAT
>NW_023458559.1:24796061-24797085 GCF_013731165.1 Rhagoletis pomonella | reverse complement strand
ATGAAACCAATAGGCATATGAAATGCAAATCCAATGATTTGAAATTTGATTTTACCATGTTTTCTCATATCCTGTTTCCCAACGATATTCTTTTGGATCTTCTCCATCTATATCCGCCATTTTTATATATTTCTGCTAGGAACAACTGCAGGCCGAAAATATAAAGATTAGAAATTTAATAGCAATTTGTCCAAGAAAACTTATCTGCAAACAGCTGATAAATTCTTGTTTTTTTCGGCGCAAGGCGAATTAATATAAGGTGATAGCAGGAGTAAAAAAACAAAAATTTACATGTATTTTGTTTTTGCTTTGGCGGCATAAACTGTCAAAATCTGTAACAGTGTGTGTAGAAATTCAAACAAAATTTTTTAATTTGATATCAGAAGCCGTGCGGTGAAACACATACACAAAATCAGCTGAGCTAGTAACACCACCTTATATAAATTCGCCTTGTTTCGGCGTCTATCTGCCAAGGCGTATTTATACAAGGTGGTTTTACTGGCGAATTAAGATTTTCGCCGCGATACTTATTAATGTCAAAATTATGTGTTTTGTCATGATTCAATAATACAAGGTTAGATAATTATTGACAGCTGCGGTTTGACACTCCCTTACAAAAGGTTGCATTTACGAAGGACAGAGAAAGGGCAAGAATGCAATCCCTTGTTGCGAAAATGGTAGTAGAAAAGTACTAAAAGTAGGCAATTAATAGTGAAATTCCTTTCGTAAATTCTAATGTATTTGCAGGAAATCTGGAATTTTAAACGAAATGTTGAACGTAATATTGATATATCTACGTGAATTACGTAATTTATATGCTATTTAGCCGTATAAAAACTGCGAAATGCCTCAAAAATAAAATAAGACTACTATGAGATTGATGTAAACATCCAATGCTTGCGTTTTCATCAGTTAAATATGCTTCATATTGTTACGATTATCCTTGAACCCTCGTCCGGATTACCCAAATATGCTCGGGCTCGTATCGCTGGATTGTTAAATAAATGCTAACGTTGACCAAATT
>NW_023458559.1:24782887-24795961 GCF_013731165.1 Rhagoletis pomonella | reverse complement strand
AAATTTCAAATCATTGGATTTGCATTTCATATGCCTATTGGTTTCATAGGGAGGCGATCAAAGAAGATGATGATGGACTATTGGATGGCGCCATTGCTGAAATTATACAAAAGGCTAAGCGCAAACGGCTGGCGCAAAAAACACAACAAAACCGTTTGGGAATGATGAGACACCTATACATTGTACTGGATTGTTCCGAGTCAATGACAGTGCCTGATTTGAAACCCACCCGAATGTTATGTACCTTGAAAGTACATTTAATATTAAGGGTTAAGTTATCAGACGATATTAATACTATATTTTAGCTTTTAGAAATCTTCATAGAGGAATTTTTCGACCAGAATCCTATCAGCCAGTTAGGCGTAATCGTATTGAAAGGCAAACGAGCGGAAAAGCTTACTGAATTGACTGGAACCTCGAAGTTACATTTAAAAGCACTTGAAAGGTATTAATATATACATATAAAAAAGCAATTAGATACAAAAATTTTTCCCTCTTTAGCGTTAGTAAAATTCCACTAACAAGCGAGCCGTCATTACAAAATGGTCTAGATTTGGCCATGAAAGCATTAAAAGTTGTACCCAGTCATGCCTCGCGAGAAATACTGATAGTAATGGGTTCTTTGACAACATGCGATCCTGTCGACATCAATAATACAATTGATGCGCTCAAAGTCGACAGCATTCGCTGCTCCGTAATCTCTCTTTCTGCTGAGATACACGTTTGTCGCCACCTAACACAACAAACGCAAGGTACTTACGGCGCTGTACTTGACGATGCTCATTATCGCGATCAGTTGCTAGCACACGTAGATCCGCCTCCAGCAGCGCAAACTCAGGAGAACTCATTGATTAAGATGGGTTTTCCACATGCTAAGACAGATGGTGGAAAAGACCCGCCGCTTTCTATGTGCATGTGTCACATCGAAAATACAGAAGAACCAAGTAAACTGACTTCCGGCGGTTATCATTGCCCTCAGTGTTTTAGTAAATATTGTGAGTTACCAGTTGAATGCCAGACTTGTGGCTTAACATTAGTATCAGCTCCACATTTGGCTCGATCTTACCATCATCTCTTTCCTGTTCAGCATTTTACTGAACTGGAATTTAACGGGCAGGCGGCAAATTGCTATGCTTGTCAAAAACCATTAACGGAGGCAACGGATAAAAATGTATATCGCTGTGAAAAATGCACTCAAATTTATTGTATCGACTGTGACATTTTTATTCATGAAACTTTGCACACCTGCGTTGGGTGCAATACAGCTAATTCCCATAGAAAATAAAAATGTAAATGTTTTATAAAAAATCATGTTTTCCATATTTAATATTTTCCATTTCAGATTTATCCCCTTGAATGGAAATAGCAGGAGATTGGAGGGTGTTGGCTACAAAGACAAAGTAAAAAATGTGGAAGTAACCTATTTATATCGATTAAACAATCCACGAAAGTCCGGAACGACGGAGATTTATATCTGCCTGAGAACTATCACTTCAGCAATATTCTACAAAACTGTTTCAGTGTTAAAAAAATACCGGTTAAAAGATCCACCTTTTATGCAATAAAAAAAAAAATCAATTATATTCAATTGGTGCCATGGCACAATAGGTCAAATTACACAACAATCCTAAATTAAATGGGAGTAATACGATGAAATATGTACTGAAAAAATTTAAACAAAATTCACTGAAGTTATTAACGCTTTCGTGACTTTTGACTTTTCTATGCCCCAACATGAAAGGGAACGTGTTTTTTTCTAGACTTTCGTTTCGTAAAATACATAAATGGTTCAAAATATTAGTGGAAGTAGTACACAAAACTCAATTTTCAACCTACTTGTCATCTTCGTCGACATCATCTGTCGGATGTTCACAATTCATCATGCGTTTGCTTAAATATTTAGATGATATCGAATAGATCTAGAACAATGATGCCCAAAAATCCTCCGCCCTTTGTGCCGGAGAAACAATGTTAAAATTTTAATCGATGTTATGTAACTAATATACATGGGGAAGTGTACATGTATTCGAGTTTAAAAATTATCAAATCTAAGCACTTATCCGCTTTCGACCGCTGTGGTGTAGCAGTGCGCGCTTCCCCTCCGCAGCACCCGAGTTCAAACTCATCGCAAAAAATGTAGAAAAAAGGTTTTTTCTTAACAGCGGTCGTTCGTCGGCAGGCAATGGCAAACCTCCGAGTGTATTTCTGCCATGAAAAGCAGGTTCTCATAAAAATACAATCGCCATTCGGAGTCGGCGTAAAACTGTAGGTCCCTCCGCTTTGTGTGACAATATCAAGGCGCACGCCACAAGTCGGAGGAGAAGCTCGGCCAAACACTAACATATGTGTAAGCGCCAATCTATTATTATTATCCGCTTTCGAGAAGAACTGTGCCACCAAAGCGTCACGTCTTTGTGATGCGAAGGCGATACTGACATACGGATTTATTTCGACAGGAATGGAAGTTACTGGGTTGATAAGATGAGAAGTGGCGAAAAAGATACTCACAGAGGAAAAGTTTTCGATAAAATCAAATTAGAAAATGGAAAGGATTCTGGTTTGCAAATGTGCATAGTTTGCAAATGTAATTGCAAACCTGGAACCCTTATGGATTTTGTTTGTTTGTATTTTTCATTTTTATTTAACCACGATTAAAACGTTTTTTATATTCAGAGTTAAAAACCTTATTTTAAATCAAAAATTAGTAAATTAAACAAATTAATTCCAAGTTTGATCATTAATAACAAAAACTTATAATAGTTAACTAATTTGTTGTCGTTCTTTTCTGCCTTTTGCATATCCTATGTTGCTGACAAATTTCATTTATTTACATATCCATAAGGTTGCTAAAATTAATAGGACAAATATCTGTTTATGAAAGAAGAATATTACCAATTTGTTTTAAAATTGGTTACACAAAAACACGAACTTTTTTACAAACTGAAAATCTGCTTTATTTAATTGAAAATTTTTGTTTACGTAATATTTAAGAATTCGCAGAAATTAAAGTGTATGTTGTTTTTGTGTAATGAGTTACTATCCCCTTTTTAACTTACAATGGTGACGACATAGTGATAGCGAGAGGCTGGCTGGGGAAGTAGGATTTCACAACATCTTGAATCACTTTTACAAATATCAACTACAAATAGAATCAATAGATATACATACAGTATTGGCCAATACAATAGCACCCCCATTTCAAAGTCATATTGTTTGCCACTCATGTTTATTTATTTATTTTTAAGAATTTTCAATTAAAATACAGTTCATTCTCTGACAAAACTCACATAAACTTAAGTTTAAAACCTTTTAAAAGTCCGCAAAAAAGTGCAACAAATTTTCACCCAAATTTCAAACTTTTTTCTCAGAAGCGGTAGAATTTTTTTGAATACACAGTTTTATAGCCCATTCGATTTTAGTCTAATAATGTGCAAGTTTCAAGTGGCTAAAAATTACCGTTGATTTTTTAGATTTTTTTTCGCCGAGAATGTTGCGGGTTTCTGCCATATAAAAATAAATTGTGTTTAGTCGTTATATGGAAGCAAATGAGACAAATAAAATTCTAAAAAATCAACGGTAATCTTTAGCGACTTGAAACTTGCACATTATTGGACTAAAATTGAATGCGCTATAAAACTGTGTACTCAAAAAAAATTCTAGAGCTTCTGAGAAAAAAGTTTGAAATTTAAGGGAAAGTTTGTTGCGCTTTTTTGCGGTCTTTTAAAAAGTTTAAAACATGGGTTTATATGGGTTTTGTTAGAGAATGAACTGTATTTTAATTGAAAATTCTTAAAAACAAATTACTAAACATAAGTGGCAAACAATATCGCTTTGAAAGGGGGGTGCTATAGATATGTCCAATACTGTATGTACATACATATTCAGCCTCATTGCGTAAGTCGTAAATTAGGCTGAATTGTACGACTCGACAACATTAGCATTGTCTACTGTCGTGCTGAAATAAGTAAACGACGAAAATTGTCGAAAACTATGCAGTGCTGCCAAGTTCTTCCATTTTAATACACTAGTCGAGTGGAAATTTTAGGCAATGACGCTAAATTTTCGATACGATTCGACTCTCGAAAAAACGACTTGCATTCGGCACGACTCTCGCAATGAGGCTGATTGTTACCTCAATTCGAAAAGGCCCTAACCAACAAATTTTTTGTTTTTTAAATTTTAATATTTTGATATGCTTGTCCGATCTTGCATCCTTTAGTGCAAATAAAACAATAGTGGAATAACTTTGTTTTATTTGCACTAAAGGATGCAGATCGGACAAGCCTATTAAAATATTAATATTTAAAAAACATAAATAGGAACCGATCGGAACCCAAAAATACAACAAATTTTTTATTTTACAGGATAAGTTAAAACGTTATAAAGATAGTATCAAAAACAGGGTAGGGCTTTATAAAAAGGGGCATGTGTTGAAAACATGAGAAATGAAATAAAAATTAGGGCTATTCAGGATATTGTGGAAATGGCCTGGGGTTTGCCGTTGGAATTGCATTTGTAAATTTTATGCTTGCTGCCATGGCAACCGTGTGCATTTTATTGTTGTGAATTTACAAATGCAACGAATATACAAATGAAAGACTACTTTTTACCCACAAATGTCATCGCCGTCGGGAATGCGCAATCTTGTATTCTTTCGTTCTTGGGTTAAAAGTATAAAAAATTTAGTCATCATTAACTTCTTTTCTTTGCTGGGCTGTTCAAATCGAAATGCAATGTTTTTGTGATTCAATTGAAATTTAGGTAAAGAGTTTTTGGGGAGTGATGCCGGAGTTTAGGTCACCGCCAATGGTATCAGCAAACGCTCAACGAGCAGCTCGTCATTTGGGATACCGAATCCACCAATCCGAGGTACACCTACATGGAGGCCGACTTTCTCACAAAAAAGGGTTTTGAATAATCTATTCGAAACTCTCAATTTGCTATTTTCCGTTCGTATCTATCGTTTTTTTAACACTTCTAAATGTTAAACAAGCTCTCCAAAAAAAGGGTCCAAAAATGCATTGAGCCTAGTCTTTCTTTTTTTTTAAAGCTGAATCATTTACAGCAGATTCCTTTGTTTCTTTCGTGTACTCCAACTTAATGGGACGGCAAAATCTTTCCGCTAGACAGCGAACGTCTTAAGGGTATTACAGTCAGATACCATAACCCTCATTGTGAGAGTCGTGTCGAATGCAAGTCGTTTTTCGAGAGTCGAATCGTATCGAAAATTTCACGTCATTGCCTAAAATTTCCACTCTACTAGTGTATTAAAACGGAAAACCTTGGCAGCACTGTATAGTTTTCGACGCTTTTGGTCGTTTACTTATTTCAGTACGACAATAGACAATGCTGCTGTTGTCGAGTCGTACAATTTAACCAAATTTACGACTTACGCATTGAGGCTGAAAATTAAATATTGCGTATAATTATTATTGAACAATGGGAAAGTTGTTTTCGTCACCTGAGAGGCAAATCGTTAGATTAAAGACTTGTTCATCTTCTCCTAATAATTACCTGTGATTTTTTTCTCGTCTCGCGGGACTATTATTTTACCATGGAAATTATTTTCTTCTCATAATAAATATCGTGGACTTATTTTTTCTCGCGGGACTATCATTTTTTCGTCTCGAGGGACGTTTATTTCAAGACGGAAATGATTTACGTCTTCTCTTAATAATTATATGGGACTTTTATTGAAATGAAACTTCTCAATTGAGTTCGGAGATTTAACGCGTTAATGCCATCATATTTGTATCGTTCATTCGATTTTCAAAAATGAGGTGTCGAATAAAGGGCTTTGCCAAGGCAAATTCCCAATAAACACCTAAAAAATATTTCTCCAACCTTGGAGAAATTCATAGTTCTCAAGTTGATATCCAACATCATTCTCCAACTCATCTCTAACCGACGCACAGATACGTAAAAAGTGATAGAGAAACGATTTTTAATTATCAAGTGGAAAACGAAAGCTATATAAAGAGGAAAATTACCAACAAAAGTAAATAATCTTCAAAGTATCCTCAAATAATCTTGAAAGAAAATAAAATCCGAAGCGAATCAAGTGGCAAAATCACTGTCGGACTGTATACTGTGAAGTGAATTATTGTAATACGATATTGATTAACTACATACATAATACAAAAGGAGTAATAAAATAAAAAATTAATATTGAAATTCATCTATTTATTTATTTGTTTTTTTACAGTCTGTTAGACTTATATTATCCGTATGCTTCATGATATTAACGCATACGGATTACTTAGAGACTTCAAAATGTTTAGTTTGTATGCACTATTTACCTCTGCGTACGATGAGACCTCATGGAAAATAACTAATTACCGCCTTGGCCTCTTTTTTGGCGGGCAGACATGCATACAATTTTGATATTTTTTGATAATTTTTAATTTTTAATATTTTTCAGAATATAAATTTTTTGAACGTTGGCGTGTCAAATGAAAGCTTTTGGGTCTTTCTGATTGGTCGGAGAAGAAAGCTTTCTGATACAACTCTGCGCTGAACTGGTTTTCAAACGAGTTAAATAATTTAACTGGTTCAATTTTCCAACAACAATTGCATGCAATTTAACTTGTTTATGAACATGTTTTGTTCATTTAACTGGTTCAAGCCCATTTAACATGTTTAGCTCATCAATTTGAACGTAGTATTATATTAACCTCAAGTTGAGCTAAATGTTTGTTGGATATCGACAGTGGTGTCGACTGCGTTCCGATTATGAATACAGCTTTTTCAGCCGAGTACCTCTCAAATGTTTGGAATTATGTCATTAAATTAATTGAATAAACAAATATTTTCATTCTTCTCTCATTAGTAAACCGCAACAACCCTGCAAAAATCGTTGGACCATGTAGTCTATTTGTGGTATATTGGAGTACTTACAAAAGTGTTCCTCTGTCATGCTGTAGCGGACCAACTCGTGTCTTTGCGCCAGCTTATTGTTTGTTATCCGATCACTGCTCGTGTTTTAACGAAATGTGATTGAAGTTGAGCATTTGAAAGCACATTTGCATGTCTGGCTGTAGCTGAACGTGTAGAGATGCTCGCTGTTAGTTCTTAGCTCCCAGCATGTTCGGGTTCGAATGTCGTCAGAGGCAACATTTAATTTTTAATTTTTGTCTTTGGTTTTTATTAATTTCAAAAAAAAGCATATGCGAAGTGAAGAACAAAAGCGCATACAAACGAAAAAATATAACGACAATGTCATTGGAGTATGTTGGGAGTAGTTTTGTGCTACTCTGATGTAATGCAGAGATGGAGTATATGGTCCTGCCCTAGGACATCGCAATGTTAATTGGACCATATTTTTTATATGAATTGTGGTTAATTTTGGAGTACTCCTTGGTCCTTCGGGAGTACTCCTTACATGCATGCATGGAGTAGTCGCGATTTTTGCAGGGATGTATGAGATTGGCCCGCAAACGTTCAAATAAACTTGTCAATTAAACAAACAATTTATTTTTCTTGTCCGCGCACTTGCTCACCACGACCAGTGTTGCCAGGTTTTCGGCGTGAGAAAACGTCCCTCTTGGTGTGAAAAAACGTCATTTCCTACCCAAAAACGTCTTTTCCATGTATGCACACAGAATTGGTCTTATTAATCTTTTATTGTATACAAAGGTACATATATACGTAAGGTATATAAAAATGTTATTTCGACGGAGCACATTTGAAATTCATTAGTGGTATTCACCAAAGTGAGCAAGTGGCCTGGCACTCTGGCAAAACAGCAGATAAGCTCAAGCAACGACTGTTGACAACAAGTTGGTGAATACCACTACTGTAAACTGGTTTGAGATCGTTAATATAAAAATCATTTTATACATACACTTGTGATCAGCTGATTAAGTCAAAAACATTGTGATCGATTTTGGCTGTTTTTCTTTTGTTTATTTAATGTTTATTATTTTTCATAAAAGCCTAGCTCATTATATAACTAACACAATATAAATCCACATTTCAAACTTTGTGCAAAAATAATAAAAAAATCCGCAAAGTTTCAGCTAGATTTTCAGGTTTTTATTCAGAGTTTTAGAATTTTTTTGAGTATGCAGTTTCATAATTTTTTTCTTGTAGACATTTGGTTAGGTGGTCGGTTGTCGAAAATGCTAAATTACGTTCTGCTAAGAAGGAGCATAGCGCTTTTGCGCGCGTGCGTGTTGCAATATATCAGCTCTTCTTGATTTGGCTTTTAATATGCAATTGCAAACATTGTAATAAGCCTTGTAACCTCAAGTGTTTAGACAACCAGCCTTTAAACGCGGGCTCCTTAGTCAAAGAATAAAAAAAATGCGCGTACGCTTGGTTTGCATTATATTTAAGTCATATGTCTCCAAAGAATAAATAGCTTTTGAGGCACCTGCTGCAAAAAACAAAGCTTGTAAAGATTTATTAAAAAAAAATAATTCAAAATCAGTTCTACTTACAAGATTTAGTAACAAATTTGCCGAAAGTGTGAGCGTATGTACTTACTCTACAAGCAAATAGTACGCTATACATTGAATATATCGTGCATAGAGAAAAATTACTGGGAAGTTAAAAAACGTAATTTTTTACACAAAAATCGTCCAAACGTCAACAGGATACAAAAAACGTCCAAATGAAGTTAAAAACGTCAATCTGGCAACGCTGACCACGACAATCAGAAGGCAAGTGCGCTTGTTTTTTGTCAAGCATAACGCGAGACGGTTGATAAAGATATTTGATCGTCTCCATGGCACTTTACATTTAAAAAAAAAATCGAAGTAGTTACAGGAAAAAGTGGGTTTTCGCGTTCCAGGTGACCTTTATTGTTTTGCTCTCGCTCCTCTCTTTCAAGAGAGTAATTTTGTTATTTGACAGTTTTACAGGTTTTTTCACGAGGTTATCTGGAACGCAACTATAGCAGGCAGCCAGAAAGCTTATAAATACCAAAAATTCAATTTAGTTTGTTTACAAAATTGCAACGATATGTTTTCATGTCACAAAATGAACGTTCCTTCCACCCATAGATATCTCCTTATTAAAAAAAAAAAATTGGTATTCATAAACCAAACCAAACTTTTATTAAGTATGTTAACAAATAAAGAATACAAAATGCGTACTACATCGTCGTTTAAAGAACAAAACCGCGTATCAACAAAATGCAAAACCGCGAAAGTGAGGTTGCATAAATTACTTTTTTGAGAGTAAAAACAATCATATTTCAAAATGGTTCTCTTTGTTATAAATCAATCGCATTTCTGGCTAGTATTTTCAGGACGTATGGATAAGGATTGAGCCAAGAGCTTGTGTGAGCAAATCCAATTTTTGGCAGCCGATGCCAGTTACGCGGTTTTGTACTTTAAACGATGATATAATATTTACATACATACAGCGGTTCACAATTATTATTTCTTTTATGTTATTTAATTTGAGTTATTCTTATAAAAATATAGTTAATTCTTTAACAATATCCGCTTAAATTCAAGTTTCAAGTTTTGTACAATATTTAAAAAAAATTCAACAAACTTTCGTAAAAATGTCGAGCTTTTTAATTCGATTTTCTAGAAAAATTTTGAGTATGCATTTTTGAAGCCCACCCAGTTATAGTATAAAAAGTGCAAGTTTCAAGTACCTAAAAATTGTCGTATTAGATTTTATTTTGAGTTGCGGTTTTCTTCCACATAAAATAAAAAATAAGGAGCTAAATCTAGCTTCAAAAGCAGCAAAACGGTATCGGCCGATTCTTTGACGATTAAATCCTGAATATAGTTTCATTTCAAGAACAAATGCGTTTAAAAATGTTTATAATAACAAAAGAAAAACATAATCAAATAACTAAATGACAATACCTCATTCAAGAATCGGCTAAAAACGGCCGATTCCGATTCTTTTGGTCGATACTAGCTTGTGCATCGTCCGATTAATCGGGTCTACTACTTAAAATATTGATAGAACTTCCAGTTTAAATTGAAAAAAAAGTTTATAAAGATACATATATCTAACATATGTACATATGTATTTTGATCTGGCAAACTGGTGTCTGAGTTAGCACAAGTCAGCAAAATAGGGAAATTTCGGTCACGTCAGTAGCAGAGGGTAAAGACCGCGGTAGAGTTCTGTATACGCAATAAACAAATGAAACAGTCTTCGAATTCTTGGGCTGGAACAAAATTAAAAGGCAGTTGATTTTGCTAATAATATTTAAATCCATAACATTATATTACACATGATTTAAATTAAAGCAAATTCGTTATCGCGTGATTTCCCAATAAACAACAATATAAGAGGTTGGTCCACTAAGATTTTTTTTTTAATTTTCATTAGAGGACTATTAACAAGTATAAGATGACAAGTAGGTACTAATAAAAAAATTCCTTACGTAATATTTTAATTAATATTAATTAGTTAAGTAAACTGTTAATTGGTTTATAAAAGGCTGGTTGAAAAATAAAGCGGAAGAAAGAACATCAGACATGATGTAAGTTGTTTGACTCCAGTTGATCATCGAATTAATATTTAATAAAATGCATATTATTCATGAAAATTTGCCACGTTTTTACATTATTAAAGCATAACACATAGTATGTTCATACACATATGTATGTATATAGTATATATGCACACGTGTGAGCACTGCGTTTCCTGCTTAAAAAAGTTTCAAAATCAATTTAACATACATACAATATACACGTGATGCAATAATGAAAGGTGTTGTACGTTGTGACAGCTCGGAATCGAACTACCTTAGGTCAATATTGTATTTTGGAAGTACAAGATAAACGGGAATAAAAAAAAGCCTTTTAGTTGAAAAAGTACTAAATTGTATGCCTTCTCAACAGCGTTCAATTTTTAGCAGCAAATGTCAGTTACGCGGTTTTGTACTTTAAGCGACGATATGTATGTTAACAGGAACGCAGCAATCTAATACACGGGTGGAGCAGGAACGCAGCACAGCAGAAGCATACAAAAAAATCTGCAAATAAATGGTTTTTTAGGTTTTTAACAAACGAGAACCTGGTTTCAACTTACTTCAACGTGTCTAAATCACAACGCACACACTAATGCAAAGGCGCAACAGGAACGCAACACTATAAAATACGGGCGGAGCAATATACAGGCGGAGCAGGAACGCAGCACAGCAGAATCGTCCGAAAAATCTGCGAATAAATGGTTCATTAGGTTTTGAAATAACAAAGAGCTCAAATGGAATGGTTCATCAATAAAGTCAAAATAATATGTTGTAACTTACGTGTATTAGCTCTTAATCACAATACCAGCACAGGTCGGTCAGCGAAACACTAAGGAAATGACCTAATAAATGCAAAATTATAATCTATTTGTAAAATAATTCGGTTTTATTACAATACTTACCAAATTTCACGCAATTGGAAAACAAATGTCAGCGAATAAGAACAAAACGAACAACGAAAATTGAATCAATGTAGCTTGTTCAGAATTTTTTTCTAATATTTTGGGAAATGTTCAGTGAAAATAGCAAAGAGACAACACATTTTCTTCTAAGGTAGTTCAAGATGGCGGATTAGAGCGAGAAGTTGCCAACGTATAACACCTTTCATTATTGCATCATGCAATATACAAGTAATCTAAAAACCATTTATTCCACAATTGTAAATTTTATTACGGATTCCGGCAGTGATGGAAAAGTAGGCACAATAGTGCCGTTTTTGGCACATTCATGCACAGGAGCACTTTCGGCACAATTCATTCAGTTTCAGCACAGTCATAAATTATAGAAATTTTAGTATGCCAATATATAGCGATCGTATATTACATTATAGATTCAAAAATCGAAAACTAAAATCACTTGAAAATAAAATGAGGGCTATTATATAAAATCAATAAAAATTAATCCATGTAAAGAAGAATAGTCAAAACTGGTCAAAATGTCACACTGCTATTATTTTGCATATAGGTATGTATATTTGTAAAAGTGTCCGAATATCTATATTTCAGTGTTTTCCCCCTTCGTAATTAGAACATTGTGTTATTATACCATGAATTTATGTATGCTGTTGGAACCCTTGATAAAAATTTTCTGTAATAGTTCAATAATTGAATAATTACACGATGCTATAAAAAAAGCAATCAAATACACCCGAAACAAAACCTAGTGTAAGTTGCAAATATGGTCGAGTAAAACATGAAAATGGGTCCCGTATAGTTCCTGAACCCTCAATTTTTTTGTATTCCAAAAAACCGTTATTTTCGTACTTGATGCACCTATCTATTAATTAATTTTTTGAACTTTGATCATCGCAAAAATGTTTATGAAAGCTGCCAAATATGTGTTAGTTATCTAAAAGAGCATTTATCTTCGAATAAATTAATACCTCATCCAATGCAATTGCATAAAAATTGTCGAAGTTACGCAATTTAAGCAAAAATACGGCCTTGAATTTATATGTGTGTATGTACCGGGCGTGCCGATCTTTTGAGCAGTGTGCCTAAGGGGTTCGTCAATATTATTACTCAAAATTGATATAGACAATGGCTCTTAAGCAAAAAATTGTTTTCCCGCCCACATATATCATATATGCGTATCTCAAAAACTACATGACCGATCTCGACCAAATTACATTGAGCTTGGCCTCCTTAAGCACCGTGTTGAAATCGGACAAACATTACTCCACCTGAAATATAGCTAGCCTTGAGCTTTTTGAAATTACCGTTATGTGGGTGAAGCACGTGGTTTTTATCCGATTTCAACTAATTGAAAGACTACTTTAAAACAAATGCAAGAAGTAAATGTTTCGAATTTTGACACTCTTTTTACTCAAAAAAACAATTTGTGTCTTGGAAGTATGAAAAAGCATATGTGAAGTGCAGAACGTAAGCGTATTCAAAAGAAACACACTGACTTTGAAGTTGTTTAAACCAAATTCATTTTAAAATAGTTAAAAATAAATGCAGAATAAGACAGTCGACTTGCTGCTTGCACACAATTCAAACTGGACATTTGAAAGCACATTTATATGTCTGGCTGTAGCTGAGCGTGCAGAGATACTTGCTGTTACTTGTTAGCTTCCAGAAGGTCCGGGTTCGCGTCCCAACAGAGGCAACATGTGAAAATAATAA
>NW_023458559.1:24728270-24782787 GCF_013731165.1 Rhagoletis pomonella | reverse complement strand
AAGGTCCGGGTTCGCGTCCCAACAGAGGCAACATGTGAAAATAATAAGAACGAAAGCGTATTCAAACGTAACATACTGACTTTGAAGTTGTTTAAGCCAAATGCATTTTAAAGTAGTTGAAAATACATGCAGGAAAATGCAATTGATTGATGTCAAATCGCAAGGTTACTGAATTCATGCTACTTATTGCATAAAAGAGACTTCGTCTTCTTCTTTTTTGGCGCTGTAACCGCCTAAGCGATTTTGGCCGAGTTCAGCAAGTCGTTTTTTTCTGTGACAACTGACGCCAAGTCCCTCTCCACCTGATCTTTCCATTGCAGTGGGAGCCTCCCTCTTCCGCTGCTACGACCAGCGGGTTCCGAGTTGAATACTTTCAGAGCTGGAGCCTCGGCGTCCATTCGAACGACATGGCCAAGCCAGCGGAGCCGCTGTATTTTAATTCGCTGCATTATGTCCATGTCGTTGTAAAGCTCATACAGCTTATCGTTCGATCGTCTGCGGTACTCGCCGTCGCCAACGCATAACGGCCCGTAAATCTTCCGCGAAATCTTTCTCTCGAATACTCCAAGCGCCGCCTCATCGGATGTTGTTATTGTCCATGCTTCTGCCCCATATAACAGCACGGGCATGATGAGTGACTTATAGAGCGTGGTTTTCGTACGTCGAGAGAGGACTTTACTCAAGAATTGCCTACTCAGTCCAAAGTAGCACTTGTTGGAAAGAGTGATTCTGCGTTGGATTTCCATGCTGACATTGTTATCGGTGTTAATGCTGGTTACCTGCAGCTCTTATTATCTTCTCTAACATTAGATTAAAGAAGTCACATGAAAGGTAGTCGCCCTGTCTGAAATCCCGTTTGGGGGCGAGCGAATCGGAGAAGTGTTTCCCAATTCTGACGGAGCTGGTGGTATTGCTCAATGTCATTTTACACAGCCGTATGAGTTTTGAGGGGATGCCAAATTCAGACAAGTCGACAAATAGGTGGTGAGTGTCGATCCTTCTCTCGCGGGTCTTTTCCAAGATATGGCGTATTGTGAAAACCTGGTCTATGGTACATTTCCCAGGCCTAAAGCCACACTGACCAAATTAGTTCATTGACGGTGGGCTTCGATCTTTCACACAAAACGCTCGATAAGTCCTTGTAACCTATGCTTAGAAGGCTGATCCCGAGGTATTGGCGCGAATGGCGGGGTCGCCTTTCTTGTGAATTGGGCAGAGCACCCATAAGTTCCAGTCGTCGGGCATGCGTTCATCTGACCATATTCTGCATAAGAGTTGATGCATGCACCTTATCAACTCCTCGCCACCGTACTTGAATAGCTCAGCTGACAGGCTGTCAGCTCCAGCAGCTTTGTTGTTTTTCAGCCGCTTTATTGCTTTTCGTACCTCGTCATGGGCAGGCGGAGGAACATCGGTTCCGTCATCATCGACTAGTGTCTCGGGTTCTTCTTCTCTACAACTTTCAGTGCTGCTACCATTCAGTAGCGTACGTGCTGATACCATTCAGTAGCGTAATTTAAGTACGTTCTGAACATCGGTAACTATTTCGCCATTGTTGTGCTTACACGAGTACGGCCTGCAACAAGAAAGTGGTTCGAGTCGATGTTTGGACCTCGGAGTGTACGTACGTCCAAAACACTGGAAGCATGCCTTCCATCTATCAGAACATGGTCGATTTGGTTTCTCGTTTTTCGATCCGGAGACAGTCACGTAGCTTGATGGATCTTTTTATGCTTGAACCTAGTACTGCATACTACCATGTTTCGGGCCCCGGCGAAGTCGATCAGCCTGAATTCGTTGTGGGGCGTTTCGTCGTGGAGGCTGAATTTTCCGACAGTGGTTCTAAAGATCCCTTCTTTGCCTACCCTGGAATTGAAGTCGCCAATCACAATTTGATATCATGACAGGGGCAGCGGCCGCACGTACCCTCCAAGCGCTCATAGAAGAGATCCTTGGATGCCTCATCTTTCTCATCCGTCGGGGCATGGGCGCAGATGAGCGAGATGTTGAAGAATCTCACTTTGATGATGCATTTTCGCTCCTTTACATGGCAGCTGTAGTAGACGTAGCAAGGCCGCAGACATTGCTTGCCTTGCCCCGTCCAACGCATTTCTTGGATGGCGGTGCTGTCAGCTTTTGTCCTTACGAGGACATCAACCAGCCGGTCAGAGGCACCTTCCCAATTAAGGGTCCGGACATTCCAGGTGCATGCCCTCAAATCGTAGTCCTTTAAACGTCATAAGGGGGGGAGGGGGTCAGCCGAGGCTTTACCTTGCTTCTTCACTGGAAGTGGTTTTTACGTGGCGGGTCTCAAACCCAGCGCCCAACCCATCGCTGGGACGGGGTTGGTTTCGCAACACGTTTATATAGCGAGCCGCTTGCAGCCGCACCTATTCGCTAACAAACGCTGCAGACTTCAGTGGGCCCCCTCTCTTTCTACCGTGAACCAAGGCTCCACTCGGATTGGTTACCACATCTTGCACATGGGTTGCTCACGTTGCCCAGAGAGCGTGAACAAGGACGCAAGAGTCGGGATTGAGTATAGCCATGCAACTGTAACCGCATACCCAGCTCAACGACTACACACCATTGCACTCCCATAAACAGACCATGAACTAAAAAGACAAGATCACGCCTGCAGGAGAGTAGCCCGTTAGAATCGCATTTAGGAGAAAAGTTTGACGATTTTGACATTAGCCGTTTGTTTACATTTCTTCGTTGTTTACAATTTGGTGGTGGCTTTTTACTGCAATTTTCTTCATTTTCGCCTGTGACAACATGTGTACACATAAGATAAAGAATAATTTAACACAACGACATGATTTATAGACGAATTTTCATAATGAAAATGATTATTCATGCGTTCAACAATAGCGCGGTTTTCTCCGTTCTCTTCGTTGTCTACTTCTTACAACAAAGATGACGTCGAGATTTCGGCAGCTAGAAAATAACTTTTTTCTTTCTTTCCTTCCCGCGTGATCTTGTGTCTTTCGTTCATGTAAACAGACTACAAGCTATTTAAAAGCCTAATTATAATCTACACGTATGTATATCGCAAAGGTAACATAACAGTCTTTTTTTGTAACGTAACAGTCCGACTATTTTTTTCTATCAATTCAATGAATACGTAGTTCTTGAGTTCCATCCTTAAGCTAAGAAACTCTGTACCAATTTTTAAAACCATTATATAAGGAGAGCAGACTTTTACGTTAATAAGAGGAGCTTTAAAAAGTAGTTCCAACAATTTTAATGTAACAGTCCGCTGTTGAAACATTCATAACTCCTAAACAACCGGAGGTACAATATACTAGTTTAGGTATATATTAAAAATTAAGTGTTTTTGTATAAAATTCGTCGTAAAATTGCGGAACGGGGGGGTAACACAGATATGTGTTTGGCGGCTTTTTCGTTCAAATACGCTTCATTCCACACTTCCCAGATGCTTTTTCATAGCTTTGTAATACAAAACAAATATTTGTGTTAACATCTTAACATCTTGGGACCTTCTGGAATCTAAACAACAACAGCAAGCACCTCTTCAAAACTCAGCTACAGCCAACGTAAACGTACATTTCTTACAATCATTCAAACAAATTTAATTTCAAATTGAAAACAGATTTCTTTGAAAATAATTAAAAATTGCACAAACGGTATAACCGAAAAGATTGAAAAATCTTTCGTCTGTCGATTTTACTGGTTCGGAACTTTAGAATTTAGCACTAGTTCGGAACTATAAAAAATGGGTGAAGCGAGGGATAATTGACACTTCCTAGAACATCGCCATGTTAAATTCGCCAGTTGTTTGCATGCAAAAGAGATTTATCGCGAACCAGTACTGGGTCTAAATGTACTAGAAGCGCACCAGTTCCGAACTAGAGATTTTCCCCACAAGGATAACCCTGCAGTGAAACGACAAACCAGTTAGAAAAAATACTAGTTCATTAACTAGTATGTGCCCGCCAGTTCGACAATTTCGAAGAACTTAAGCGTTCAGCGACATCTATCTGCCTTTGAATTGCCAAAGCCAAAAACAAAACGGAATTAATTGCTTTTCTTACAAATGTCTGCTGTGGCGTGACGTGAAGACTACTGATTCTAGTTCTGAGAACGCAGGTCCGCTTTGAGGTGGTTAAGATTTTTAAAGTTAAATCAATGTAAGTAAAAATAATTATTTCAATTTAAATGTATATAAAATAATTGCTATGCAGAAAAAACATATCTACATATGGGAAAAAATGCTTGTGCCATAAAAAAAGAGATTACAAAAATATATTTTTTTAAATTAAATTTAAAAATTACAATAAAAACCCTAAAAAAAAACATAACCAAAAATAATAACCTGGGACCTCAGGCATACCACGCGAGTGGCCATTGCCACTGTTGGAGCGCCGCGAGTAAAAAGGCATACTTATGCTTTTCAAGGGTTGTGAATTGGCAGACTATCTCATCAACTGGTATGCTGCTATTAGTCTTTCTACTAGTAGATGCTGATGCATAGCCTGATAATTGACATTTCGTAGGACATCGCAATGTTAAAAATACCAGTCTCTAACATTGAAAAAGAATAGAACGTGAACCAGTTGGGTTGAAACGTAAACTGGTAGAATTCTAGTTCACAACTAGGGGCTTTCCCTGCAGAGAAGTTCCGACGACATATGTACGTAGTTATAAGTCACATAAAATGTCCCACAAGTCACAATGGAATGGCCCTTAAAATAAAGCAATTTTAATTTTGTGGCACTTTCATCTCCTTTTCGGCACTTTGCAGTCCCTTAGCATGATCAAACTACACAAGATCTGACAAAATGAAGCAAAAGAAAAAAGTAATTTTCTGCCTGGCGTTTGTAATTTCGGCGCCATGTTATTTTCTTTGAAAAGTAAACAAAGAATATGAAGACGAAGCATAAAAAAATGCAAGCAATTTTGCAGCACATGTTTGTGCTAACCAAATTATTATTTTGTACGTGTTTTTGCCACCAATCACCGCGCATTTCATTTTAATTACATTTGCACAAAAAATTTATTGAAAATCGCTTAAAAATTACTGAAATAAGCCACCGACAAAATACACATAAGGGCTATTCGCGATTCGGTGCATAAGAGCTGACAAACTTATGCAATTGAAGAAATATGCCATGGATTGTGAGCGACCTTTATTAAACTGTCATGGTAAAACTTTTTTAATAAGCTGATAGAAATGTCAACCAGAGTTGCAATGCATAGCATTTTTATGCTATGGATTTTCGGTATTGCAAAGCCATGACAAATGCAAATGCGTGTATTTTGTAATTTGCAATGCAATGATGCTAGGCCATTTGCACCGGATCGCGAATAGCCCTATAAAGAAAGAAGCAAAACAGAAATAGCAAGCTTCAAAATTACGAAAGTCACACACTTTTTTCTCAATTGCTATTACAAATGCCTGCTTCTCAACCGGTCAGATCTGTTCTAATTGGTTTATGGCCCTTAGGCACATTTTGAAATTCCATCCCTGGATTCCGGTAGAATACTCATTTAATACAAGAATATTTGTTCGAAGACTTTTTGCGTGGGCGTGGCAGTTTTGCGGTAGGTGTTTGTATGTAGTTATTAGACCTAAGTTTTTTACATGTTTGTGTAATTTTTCATACAATGGAGCATACTAGCAGTGCCAGTTATTGTCGAAATTCGACCGTTTTTCTAGTTTTTAAGACCGTTGGAGAGGTTTTGCAACTTGGTACCGTAAAATCTTCTGCTTTTTAACTAAAACGCGACCACAATTTTTTTTTATATATTTGAAGGTTTTTAGGGGACTTTGGCAGGACTTGTAATATACCCAGTAGATTCCCGTTTGTTGATAAACTTCGATAAATTGATACATATCGATGATGACTAATTTCGACAAATTTCGATAACTGTGAGTTTCAAGGGCTTGAAAAATTTCGATAACTCAAAAACCTATATTCTCGATATAAATCGTAAACTCCATAAAATTTGGATACCTCTATAAATTTCGATAATTTTTCGAAAGCTATCGACAAACTCGCTACACTCTGGTGACACGATAAACTTAGATGAGCAGTGATAACCCGATAAACTGAAATTTCCAAAAAACTTCGATTCGATAAATAGACAAGTTTATGTAAACCGATAAATTTCGTCAACTCTCTAAATAATGATAATTCAATAAATATCGATAATTTGATAAATTTCTTTAACTTGACAAATTTCGATAATCATTTTCATTTCGTCTTGTCTTAATCGTTATCATTTATTTCTTCATCACCACACATGGGCGTCGCCAGGATCGAATTTAGGGGGGCGCCCCGACATATAAAAAAAATCCCAAAATTTTCATCTTTATACATTCATGTTTCTGGCATGCGGGGGACGATATGTACTTGCCGATTTGTTTTACAAAAATTATTTAAAAAGCAGACTTCTCGGTTGCTCAGCAAACCGGTTAATCGTTTCTGCAATTATTTCACATTGATTCTCTAAACAAATTTTCCATGCATTCTTAAAATGCATAAACCTAAAGGTAAATTTTATAGGAAATTAAACTAACAATTTATTAATACTAGTAGTAACCCCCGATATACGGGTGAGTACCTAGCTCAAAATTTATTTAAAGAACTTCGTGAAAGACAACAATTAACCTTTTATTGCTAGACACCTAATAACCCAGGATAATTTTTAAGTTCTTAAAAGACATTACTCTACTCTAAAACTATGTTCACATATCAATATTATCTCAATCAAAGCTCGTTTTTTAATCACCCCGTTTACACAGGCAAATCTCAGATTATTAGCCGTCAAATTTGTTGTGCTTGTTATTCTCACATCTCAAGGAAAATTTATGTTTCTTCTCTGTGCCACCGTGATCACGTTTTTCTGCTATAATAAGCAATATAAATATATTTTAACTTAACATTTTATTAAAAATACCTTTACAAACCTCCTTTACTTGCTAGCGTACATTTTTGTTTGCTTTTACATTTTGGCATTTCTCCTCTCTTTCGCAAAAACAATCGATAAAACTAGGATGGACACCGAAAAGTTATCGGTTGAATCTGAGATTATTTTATAATTACAGATTAACAAGGGACGAATTTTATATGGCTAATCTCTTGTTATAATTACAGATTAGGGTGTTAAGCTCGAAAATGAGGATAATCTACTTATATGTGAACCTAGTATAAGCTTCGTGCAGTGTGCCATGAGAAAACCGTCATCTTTAAGGTATAGTCCAAGGCACATTAAACAGGTAGTATCAGTAGAGCAAAAACAACATTTGCGTGTATTTTGTTGTTGCTTCTGGTATCGAAAGTGTCAAAAACTGTTCTGAATTTTTTCTTCTAAATCAAAGCGTGCCATGTGAAATACAAAAAATTATATAAAATAAAAAATTGAAATTGGAAAAAATAACAATTGTTGCAACTTTCTTTCCTAGTAAATTTGTTTGCTTCTCGAAGCATTGATCCATCCTTTACAAGGGCCAGTAATCAGCGGTTGTGCTGCTGAGTTGGGCGAACGTTCCAAAAGCTGCTATTCAATCGCTTGTTTTGTATGGAAAAAGGTTTCACATGCAAATGGATTTTAACAATTCAGAATTTTTGTGAGAAAAAATTAAAAACATTTGACATTTTCGAGACCAAATAATTTGAAAATAAATCAAATCAGCTGCTCTACTGATACTACCTGTTCAATGTACCTTGGTATAGTCCAACCTTTCACAATATCTGGTATTAGTCTAAATCTGAAACGCAATATGTAATCATTGAAAATTGGCGCCGTTTATGGTGAAAAGCATTTAATATCACACTTTCAAACTAAAGCTTTCGTAATCCTAGAAGCCTAATCTATTTGGGAGTAACGTAAAGTTGAGGCTGATGTACTTAAAAGATAACCTGTGAGCTAAAATATACTTAGTCCTGTCTTATTTTTTTTTTGAATATTGAAGTTGTGAGTTTGACTAATAATAAAACATAGTTTTATTAATAAAAACTATAACCGCATTTATTTAAAACAACAAAATAAAAAATAAATTTGTGTTAAAATTAAAAAAAGACCCATTCCGTATACGCCTAGCATACGTAGATTATAATTTTAGGGTTAACCCCTTCAGTACAAAAATTCAATCACTGGTTCTAAAAAAAATTTAAATATGTATACCGGCTAATTTTGGATCATTAATTTTAAAAATCACATACAAAAATGTGTAATGCTTTGAGGTTTGCGGTCATTCAGGGTCCTTTTTAATGGTCAGTGATATCCTAGGTGTTTAAAAAAGAAAGGGATCTCAGCTATTTTTATTTTTTGCTTTCGTGAAATATAAATATTTCAAAACTATGAATAATACCTAATAACTTTTCCGAATCTCAATTCCAGGGAAATTGGTTAATATTTTTCAATAGATTATATTATTCACTATCGACTTTTCTGCCGCTTTTTACTTTTTTGACAAACACGGTCAACTGCAACTGCAGCTTGCACTTTAGTTTGATATATAGCTCAATTCTGTGGCTGTTACAGATCGGCCTAACTAAGTCGTATGACTGAGCAATTATATATAGATACTAAAGGCCTGAACTACAAAACATAGCGACATGTAACACATCATGCAAGTGACAGTTTATATCATGTCGCTTATACATGTTTTAAAGTGATATATGAAGACATTGCCGAATAAATTCAAATCAAATCATGCATCAAATTTATGCATGTCAACAAAAGGAACACATGCAACATATTCAGCATTATTATTTACATTGTATATACGGGAAGGGATTTTCCGAATTTTGCAAGCTCCTCTTATAGTAAAATTTATTAAACAATTATCTAATTAAAAATCTATATACCAACGGTGGGCAAACGTGGCTCTTTGAGCCAAATGCGGCTCTTTTTACTTTCTCCTCGCTTAGAACATTTTTGATCTTACTTATTTTAGCCCACAGCAATTTGCCAACAAGAAAACAGCTGATCAAGAAGAGCTGGTTGGAACTGACGCAAATCCCTAAATTGAATTTGATGATTTGAAAGTTGAAATAGTAAAATGCGACTAATTAAACTTGTAAGAAATAAGTAATTATTCGTTTAGTTAGTGAACTGTGTCAGGATAAGAATTCGGGATTTGTTTTCTTACGTTTTCAATTTTTTACTTTTTACAGGTCTATTCTGCGCTGGTAACATAAATTTTATAACCGGTAATTAAAGTGTCTGTAAATTTTTAAACCTTTTTCGCATTCTGTGCTCTCTTGAAACCGGTAAATTTGGTTATCATCTCATAAGCTGGTAACAAAATATTGCCCCGTGAAATATGCAATACAGGAATTTCCACAAATCTTCATAGCTGAGTTGCTGAATATTTTCACTGCATTACCAACGTACCTAGAATCGTGGTGACAAGAAGTAGTAACATATTTTGGTAATAGAATTTTCCGGTCACAAAATCTTCGGTAACGTGCTGAATAGACCTGTTAATGTCGTCTAACTTGCAAGTTTCTGCAAATTTTCTGTTCGCGTACATTTTTGGATATTTTTCTCTTATGAGAGAACAGATGATATTTCACCGGAATTTCGCTGTTGGACCTTTTTTACTGGAGATTTTAAACGAACGTACCTATTGACTATCCAACATTTAACAGAATTGTTACGAACAGCTTTAACTGACCTAAAACCAGATTTTGAAAATCTCGCCAAAGGGATCTTTTCAATTTTCTTTTATATCTATATTACGTACAATAGAATAATAATAAAATTAATGTTTTTCATTTATAATAATAATTTTATTTAAAAATAAAATTTTTGTTTTTCTTTTCTTTTTTTTTGTATCTCTTTGTAGCATTTGGAACTTAGATGTGGCTCTTTTCGGCCTCGGCCTTCCGCACCCCTGCTATATACATTTTCATACAAGGCAGGATTAAACAGTATTAAAAATATGCTGCAGAAACACAACAGAAAACAACAGCAAACAACAGCTGAGCTAAAAAGCAATGACATGCTATAACAGTATGTTTGAGATGGAATGACATGGCATAGCAATGCATGAAATTTTTGAAAATTACATTTTATATTTTGTTACCTACTTCACAGATTTGAAATCTGAAAACTATACCTTTCATGAGCATGAAATGGTATTATAACTTTGGTCCGATATTACTAAATAACCAGAATAAGAAGAGATAGACTCATGAAAATGTGTACTTATGTATGTGACCAGAACATCGAGCTGAGCCGAATAAAAGCCTGATTATGGCAACTTAACTTAACTTAACGGAACGTAGAACTTAGAGAATCAAAATGAAACAGATTTCGACGTGGCCTTAAGTTACGTTAAATTTCGGCTGTTCAATTATAAACAACACCCATTTAACAGAATTTTTAAGAGAGAGCCGTAAGTTACGTCAAGTTGCCATAATCAGACCATTAGGCTTATGGCAACCGAACTTCAGTTGGGTGGCCACTGGCTGAAATGATTTTACAGATGGCAACTTCTAGCTGGCAGCTGAGTTGCTATATTGGCAACTGCATTTTTGTGGCCGCTGCGGTAATAATCGAAGATTGTATACCTACAAATAAGGTAAACTTCAAAGTCCTGCCCCTACTTAGCGACGCCCATGTCACCACATCTATCTTTATTACAAAGCTTAATCTCAAATACGAAGTAAAACAAAATGCGGAAACAACTAAAATTGAACAGGTTGCAAAAACAAATATACACAAATACGGAAATTTTGAAACGACGATTTTGGCCGTAATTTTAAACCAATTTTGAAACCATAAAAACTATCCTCATCTACAGAAAAACACCTTCCCTATGATGAGCTTGGTTTTGGTTCGGTACAGTCCCCAAACGAAGGCGGACAAAATTTATGTTAGCGTATTAATAGATATGTAAATAGATTGACAATAATAAAATTATACCGAGAAGTGGAGATCAAGCGTGCATAATTTTAGTTGCGATCCTGTATGAGTCCGGACTAGTCAGAAGTAGTTAGAATTAGTCACATTTTACTGGAAATCGATCCCGTACTCGGTTCTCTGACAATTGATAGGAAAAAAGAGCGTAAATAAGGTCCTCTCTCTGTCAGAAGATACGAGCATTAGTTCGAGGATTTTTAGCTGGTAAATTCTGGTAAATGTGTCAAACGATCAGCTGTAGTGTGTTAGACAACCTAATTGCAAACAAAAGAAAAGTGCACTCTGCCAACGCATGTTGAAAATATTTAATTAAGTTATTAAGTGTGTTTACATATAAAATAACCAAAATTTTACAACCAAAATTTGGGGGTTAATTTGAAGTTGTCAAAAGTGGCCATTTTTTTAATAGACAGGGATCCCGTACTTTTCAATGTTACTTTCTCGCTCTGAGCAAATTCTTATTTTTTTTACCTGTTATAGTCCGAGGAATACGGGATTTGACCTTTTATCATCTTCGACCCGATCTAAAATTTCCTACAAAGAAAAAAAGAAGAGAAAATTTAGCGATTTAGAAAATTTATAAACAAATCTTGTGACAAAAATTAAACGAGGAAGAGTTAAAAAACACAATTTTTAATTTGCTCTAGGTTTTGAATTCTATTTGACTATTCCAATTACATACGTATGTACATTTGAGTTGTATGCGAATGCTCTATATTGTGTCCAATTACAGTTAATACTAATTAATGCGTCATACTGCAATTAGTAGGTACTAAATGATGCGGAACTATAAGGAAATAGTTACACATTCACAAAAAATAAAAGAGTTAATTTGGCACTCAGCTACGTAAATTTTCCGAGGTATTAAGTATCTTTTATTAACTCTGATGCTGCATTTAGACAAAGATAATAAACATTTAACTAGATAATATAAAAACATACATACATACACATGTAGGTACCTATGTAAAGAGAAAACCTCAGTCATTTTGCACTTATTCTATTCACAAGCTTGCACATTATTTTGGTTTCTTTTTTTTGCTTCGTTTGCGCTCATGCTACAACCTCTCTACGGTTCGCTTTTGCTGGTTCGTGTTTGCTGATCTTAAAACCTTTTCCTAAGTTCTACAGTTAATTTAGACAAGCCGGCTTATCCACACGTTTGTTTTAAAAAATTCGAATGACTTTAAGAGATTTGTTGGCTTTTACAAAGCACTAATAGTTGTTATTGTACAAGTTTGTTTTGTGTGATATATTTCTTCACCAAAAGTGCCGTTTTGAAACCAGAACATCAAAAAATTTATGTGATTACTCTATATAAATATTTCAAAAGTTTAATAAGTTGTAGTTTTACTGAAATCCATTAAAAAGTTTTAAACAACGAAAAGGCGTAAATAAAAAAGCATTCGCGAAGGTATGTTAACAAAATTATGTACAAAAATAATGCAAATTTAATTAGAAGTAAAACTTCGTACTGAAGGCATATGTACGTATGGTACCAAAAAGTCCAGCAGTGTTTTCAATGTTTCCTTTGAGGTGTTTTTTTCCTATTTATTGGATTAATAACATTTTCTTCTCCTTCGTGCTAGTAAGACTGGTGTTTAAAACTAGTGCTGCCAACTCCTATAAAAATCATCCAGATCGTTCTCATGGGATTAAAAGCAGGATAAACGATCGGAACGCAACTCACTAACAAAAATTCAAATAACAAAACAGCCCTAATCAATGTACTAGGAAAAAAGTAACATCATAATTTTCAAAGTCTTTTGCGGTTTGCTAATGTTTATTTCAGGCAAAGAACGTAGCTGCTTTGCTGATTTCGGGAATGCTTCAAATTGAATTTGTGCAAAGTAAAGTACACTAGGTACATTAGGGTGGTACACAAATACATGCATGGAAAAAAGTTGAAAATATTAAGCACTCACCCTCTGGGATTTTTTTTTATATAGAAAATAGAATACTCGTATTTTTTTGTTAAAAGCAGAAGATATTTAGAACTGCCTCAGAGTCCATGAAGTTTTCCTTGTATTTAGTATGGGGAAAAACACGTTTTCCTAGAAAAGAAATTTCTTGAGATCAATATTTGTCGATTGGAAAACTCGGATTCTCTTTAGGAGACTTCCACCCACAATACCCAATTGTTTATTTAATTAACCATTTCGTAATATTAACTATTTTTTATAGGTCCCCGAAAACCCCAAAAAATGAAATGGGGGACCCATAAAAAATCGTTAGTATTAAAAAATGGTAAAATAAACAGTTGGATATTATTTTTGGAAGTCTTCAGAAGAGAAACAGAGCTTTCCGAGTTTTTTCTCATTTTTTTTATTCCATTTAGAAAAGTCCTAGAGGATGAGCTTAATATTTTCAACTTTTTTGGACCACCCTAATCTACATATATACATACTTACGTACGTATATACAATATGTATGTATGTAGGTATGTATGTATGTTTATTTAAATGCCCGAACCGAAACCCCGGTTCAAAGATAAAACGGAAGGCCCCACTTTTCAATTGATGTAAATAATGAAAACAGGAGATATAAAATTCATTTCATTAAAAAAACTAAATTATATTTTTTCATTGTAAGATAATTCTTTGGCGTAAATAATTAAAACAGGAGATATAAAATTCATTTAAATAAAAAAAACTAAATAAACTAAAAATATTTGATGTCAAAGATCGGGTAGCGGTGGGGATTCTTATGACTGCCAACTGTCTTTTATTTGTAAATTTATCTTCTGAAATCGCTTACTGACGTGAGAATTTGTGCACAATACGAAATTGCTTTCAGGCTCTTCAAAACTTATTATTTTTTCTCATTTATGCATTTATATAAAATATTTTCCAGAATGTCACTTTTTATAAAAGTAAGCTAAAGGATTAAATAAGTTTAGAAACTGTTAAAAAAAAATATACTAACCGATAAGCATTGTACTGATTTTTAACATGCTCTTTTACATTTGCATATCACTTTGTAACTCATTTAATATTTATTTTTAGTGTTTTTGCATAAAAAAATTGGTGACATTCAGGAAATATTCAGCCGTACAGCAGGCTAAAAAACTGTGTACTCAAAAAAATTCTAACACTTCCGAGAAAAAATTTAGGTGAAAATTTGTTGCACTTTTTTGTAGTTTTCTACACATTGTTAAACTTGGGTTTATATGGGGTTTGTCTGAGAATGTGAGATATGCAACCCTGTCTTTGTACAAAACAACCAAGATTGATTGGTAGGTTGTTTAATCAATCCCACCAAATCCCACCAAAAAACCATTAGCTGTTCAGCACAAAATGTAAACAAATAAAAATAAAAATAAATAAATTTGAATACATTGGATTGGCTATTAGCCAATTTAAATAAACCAATTTCCAAAAATTTCTTAGGTAGTCTCTAATCCATGTTGGTACCGAGTTTGGTGGGGACTACTGAGACATATCAATTCATCATAAGTGGGCGGGGCGACACCCATTTTCCAAAAAATTAATAGGTAATTACTCTGGCCAATAAAATTGTACTTTTGCACAGTTGAATGACTTATTACAGACGATTTTGATTAATTTGACGTCTCTGATTCTAAATACAGAGTGTCCATATTGGGCGATTTAGCGCCAATTGGCGATTTTTTTATTGGGCATTTGCCCGTAAAAATTCAGGAAATCACCTTTGGCGATTTTTGGCAAGTTTTTCTCTTCAATAAAATTTTTTGTGCGCTATGATGTAAATGCGTCGAAACACGCGATAATTAGGTTATGGAGTTAGAGCTTTAATTTTGATGTGGCAACACTTTTTATTGTTATCGATTTTGTTGTAGCATATCGAACATTTGTCAATATTAAACCACCATTTGTGACAACTCCCGCTGAATGTGAAATTTGCAATTTCATTTGTAGAAATAGCAGATCACGCCTTATTATCAGGGATGCCGTTTGGATCTAAATAGATCCAATTGGATACATTTTTAGACGAATATTTGCGGGATACTTATTTTTTCCTGTCAGTATAAATGTGGATACTTTTTTAAATAGGCCAAAATTTTATATTTTCCATAAAGTTTCGTTCAAAAATAGATTTTCATTAATGACGTTTTCTAAATGTTATAAAAATCGCTACTTAAGCGTGAAATTAGAGATTTTATTTTTTGTTAATGAAGCAATGAACATATGAAGAGATCTCACCAAAGCAGTGTAATAAGAGCTTTAACAGACGGCAGCGTTGATCCGGATCAACTCGGGAATTAACTGCAGTTAATCCGGATTAAGTCCCAGTTAATCCCGATCAACTTGGGAATCAACTGCAGTTGATCCGGATTAAGTCCCAAATAATCCCGATCAACGCTGCCGTCTGTTTAAGCTTTTAGGCGCAATTGTTTAGTTAGCTAAGAAATGCTTTAAGCAAGATCTTAATATATATATATAAATTAAATATATCTCTTTCATATCACATATCTTCGTTTGTTAATATAAAAAGAAAGAAGATCTCAATGTAGTTTAAAATCCACTGTTTAAAAACTAAATTTGATTTATTTAAGTTAATTTTTATGAATTTTACTGAAAAGACTTTAAATACACTCTAATTTTTTTTGTTTATTTGGGCATATTAAGAAAGGTAACCATTTTCCTCTTTTAATGTGTGCAAATTTGCACACCGTGTAATAAAATTAAACACTGCCTGTTTACTTTAACATATCAAATTTGTCGCAGAGCGCAAAATAACACATAAAATATTTAAAATAGAGTAAACGTAAGCCCCTAATGTTTATTGTTTGTAGGAAATGTATTTTTAGTTTCAAAATTTTTGCAACTTTAAACATTTCATGTGTATATTTATGTGTATATTTTAAAGATCTCAAGTTCAAAATTGAATCCTGAACATCTTATACGTATGTATATTTATACAGATTCCTGTTGAAAAATAGATATTTTTCAGTAATAGTTTTACACACACTTTTCATAGTGTACAGGTACAAATGTAACATATTAATTACTATTTTTTATACTTACTTTGCAAAATACTTATGTATAAAAGATGTAATTTATAAATTGAAATTACAAATGTTTGATTTTATGAAATATAAAAATATATATACACGTAGTCCAAGTCCTTAGGATGGGTTAAATTATGTATTTTTCTTCAAAATGTTTGGTTTTCTTACAAATTATGAGATGGATACGTAAAAAAAGAAAATTGGATACATTTGGATACATTTTTGGCTTGGTCGGTGATACATTTTCTTGGGACGGCGCGGCAACACTGCTTATTATAACTTTTATTTTATCTTTAGCGCCGAATGCCTAAAAGCGAATTGTACGATTAATCAATTAATATGAGTTATAATCATATATGTAATACTTCTATATTGGCAGTAAGCTAACTTCTCAACGTGTAAGCATTCCCAAATCAAAGCGAGACAGTCTAGTACCGGTTTTGTCAATGTATTGTGTACTTGAGTGCCGTTTTTGTATATGTGTTATGTACATGTTTATTTATAAACGTATGTGTTCCTTTTCTTTCGTACGTGTTTATTGATATATCTGTACTGCAGTGTTTTTTGACGGTACTAGCTCTTACTGCCAATATAGGAGTATTACATATATGGTTATAATAAATTTATTAATCGCTCAGTCCTATTGGGAAATGTGTTAATACAAACATTTTTTTAAAAGTATGAATATTTTTAAAGAAAATTGTTTGCCCATCACTATCATATAAGTGATTTCTGTTATTCATTATTAGGCATTATATTCGTTTTTGGTTTTAAAAACTATGTTATAAAAAGATCTAATTTTTAACCGACTTGCAAAAAAGGAGGAGGTTATCAGTGCGTCGGAATATTTTTTTTTATGTATGTTACCGCATAACTTTGGACCACGTCAACCGATTTCGATAATTCTTTTTGCATCGGAAAGGCGGTATCTGAGAGGTGGTCCCATACTGATCTGGTTTAGATCCGATCATTGGATCATGAAATATATATATATTTATACCCGAGCGCACTTGTGCACAAGGGTATATTAATTTTGTTCACATAACGGTTGTTTGTAACAGCCAAAACGAATCGAGATAGATATAGACAAATGTATACATATATGCTCAGAATGAATAGAGAAATCGATTAAGCCATGTCTGTCTGTCCGTCCGTCTGTCCGTCTGTCCGTCTGTCCGTCCGTCCGTGTACACAATAACTCGAGCAAAAATTGAGATATCTCAACGAAATTTGGTACGTAGGTTTCTGTTAACCCAAGGTAGGTTGGTATTGAAAATGGGCAAAATCGGACAGTAACCACGCCCACTTCCCATATAACGGTAATTTCCAGAAATACGAAAACTGCGATATTTTAGTAACTACTGAAGACAATTCACTCAAAATTGATATTTGTAATAATTTTTAGACGAAAAATAAGAATATTATAAATTTTTGGAAAATGGGCGTAGCCACGCCCACTTATGGTTACATGTGTATATCTTGGTAACCGCTGCACCAATTTCTTCCAAACTTGGCACAGTTGTTGGCCTTGGTACAGCATACTAAACGGCCGAAAATTTAAAAAATCGGACAATAACCACGCCCACATCTCATATAACGGTAATTTAGAGAAATACAAAATCTTCGATAAATCAGTAAATATTAAAGCAAATTTATTCAAAATTGATGCTTGCAACAATTCTTTACCAAGAAATACGTTTATGGTAAAATTTTGGAAAATGGGCGTGGCACCGCCCACTTATGATCACATATATGTATATCGGTAACCGTTCTACCAATTTGTACCAAACTCGGTATTTTTATTGTGCTTGCTACATAAAAGCAAAACGTTGAAAATTATTGAAATCGGACTAAAATTACGGCCGCTTTTCATATAACGGTAAATTTCAGAAATGCTTGAAACTGCAATATTTCGAAATTTAAGGACGCTAATTTACTCAAAATTTATACCATCTAGCGGTAGCTTTCGGAAAGGTGAAAAAACATATATTTAATACTTGCGCCGGGTATTTAATGTTCGGCTCCACCCGAACTTAGACTTTCTTACTTGTTTTTTTTTAAGTCTGCTAAAAATTACTTGTTAAAATAAAAGATTTTTTAAGCCGAATTCATAAATTTCATTTAAAAAAAATTCGGCGATTTTTTTCAGAAATGGCTCTTTTCTTTGTAAATAATCTGGTCACCCTGTCTAAATATACCCTCACTTGTTTTCTAGCAGCTGTTGTTTGCGAGTTATAGCTTTGCCCTTTCGTACGATGG
Organism: Rhagoletis pomonella; assembly: GCF_013731165.1. NCBI lineage: Eukaryota > Metazoa > Arthropoda > Insecta > Diptera > Tephritidae > Rhagoletis > Rhagoletis pomonella. The sequence continues at coordinate 24,764,636 of NW_023458559.1, read as the reverse complement.
AGGAACGCTATCAAGGCCACTTGGAGCATTCAGAACACCTCTCTGCCTTCAACTTCTACAACTTCTTATAAAAGAAAGTTTTTTCAACGTAAGATCTTAATTAAATTAGATTAACTATAAATATGCTGTGTTTTATTGTAAATAGGCCAACGTGCCATTAAAAAAAAGCGATTTGTGCGATTAATCAATTAATGAGTTATAATAAATTTATTAAGATCTCATTTTTAACCGACTTCCAAAAAAGGAGGGGGTTATCAGTTCGTCGTAATATATATTTTTTTTTATGTATGTTACCGCATAACTTTGGACCACGTCAACCGATTTCGATAATCCTTTTTGCATCGGAAAGGTTGGGTCTCAGAGGTGGTCCCATAATAATCTGGTTTAGATCCGACCATTGGATCATGAAATAAATATACGTATATATTTTTTTTAGGTCGGCTAAAAATTACTTGTTAAAATAAAAGATTTTTTAGACCGAATTCATGAATTTTATTTAAAAACAATTTGGCGATTTTTTCAGAAATGGCTCTTTTTTTTAAATAATATGGACACCCTGTCTAAATATACCCTCACTTGTCTTCCAGCAGCTGTTGTTTGCGAGTTATAGTTTTCCCCTTTCGTACGATGGAGGAACGCTATCAAGGCCACTGGAACGCCCACATGATGGCTGACTATTGTTGGAGCATTCAGAACAGCTCTCTGCCTTCAACTTCTACAACTCCTTATAAAAGAAAGTTTTTTGAACGTAATATCTTAATAAAATTAGATTAACTATAAATATGCTGTGTTTTATTGTAAAAAGGCCAACGTTCCAGTTTTTCTAGAACTGATACAGTAATTCGAATCACAGATTTTATCGTCATTATTCAAATTAGGCTCGTATCATGTAACATAATCATCAGAAACGCTGCTATGCGGTGTTATCTACTTTTATGCCAAGAGTTTTTCAACAGTTTGGATACAGAATTTACGGATGTATCGTAGCTTTTGCATCTTTCGAAAATACCGTTATATGGGAGATGGGCGTGGTAACCGTCCGATTCCGCCCATTTTCAATAACAACCTACCTTGGGTAAAGGACAACATACACACAGGCTTTCGTTAAGATATCTTTTTTGCTTGAGTTATCGTGTACACGGATGGACGGACAGACAGACATAGCTTAATCTTCTCTCTTCATTCTGAGCCCCCACCAGAGCTTCCCGAACTTTTTTATCGTAGACAACTTTCAAGATGTTGGTATCGGTGACCCCCTTCTGTTACATTTCTATCATATTCCGAAAACTCGTAAAAAAATGTGAAGATTAGGTCTAACGATGGAAAGTTGCGTCGCGGAGTTCGAACCATAAATTCGGATTGGAAATGTAAAAATAAAAATAATATATTTTATTCTATTTTATGTACAACATAACGCTCTTTTATGAAAGTAATCTTTTGAGTTGTCTGAGAGCATTAGGTAAATATTGGGTCGAATAAACTGAGTTATATTAAACATAAATTTTTTCAACTCACACAAGAGAAAATCAAAATTGATTGCTCTGGCATTGAGTTGTAGTGAGGAGAAATACGGAAATTTTAATCCTAAACGAGGAATTTTGGCGAACTCTGTGTTAAAATAAACCACTAAAAAAATTAAAGAAGGTTTAAAAAAAGGTAAATAAAGCTTAATAAACAGGGTATCTGATCCATATTGCGGACTGACAAAGTTTTTTTTCATGCCCGTAGAAAAAAAAAATTTGGAAAATTATATTTTCGCGCCACCTTTGAGGATTGCTAGAGAACTTTCCAAAAAATGTGTACCCAAGAAATCTGAAAATAAGAATCAGATTGCTTCAAATTCTCAACACGACTATTTTTCATTGTCATACCTGTCAAAAATCATCGAAAAATTTAAATTTTTTGTTCCCTTAAATTTAACATTTTTTTCTTTACTATCGAAACCATAAAAATGTTTGTGGGCTCCCACTTACAACTTGTGAACCTCCATTTCAGGCCAACGTGGACCCCTGGAGTTCCACCTGGGCCACTTTGGGAATCACTGGTCTATAGATATCTCGATTCCTTGGGGCTGTAAGAAACAACCGTTAGCGAACAAAGTTATAACACCCTTGTGTACACGTGCGCTCGGGTATAAAAAACACAAGAAGGTACATTCTGGCCACAGCTCCCCCAAATGTGTTTGTCGCCAAATTCTTGAAGAAGATGCAGAGAAGGTTTTGCTCCGAATCGCATTAGTGACACGTGTCGTCTGAACTGATCCCTAGGGTATTCGTATGGGTTTTTAGCCTTCAATGAACCGCCCGTATATGCGTTATATATGTGAGTATTAGGGATGTTAAATTTTGAGCTTTTTCCAATCTCGGGATTTTAGGGATGTCGTTATCACGATCGCGGGATCCGGGATTTGTCCGGGGATTTAGATGTTCATTACTTTTCAACAACTCAAATTAAAAAAACTGCTGCTATATTGTTTGAGAAGCTCTCCTACCATAAAATAAATAATAAATAAATGGGTTTGAAAACTTTTTTTTTTATTTAAAATGGCGTTTTTATTTTTTCTCTCTGACGTCAGGATTTATGATGGATTAGTTATGAGGATGTTATCGAGTTTATATAAGTCCTTAACATGTAATTTTTTCAGAAACAAATATTGCGAAATTTCAAGGGTAAAAATTTAAAAGGTCATTTTCAATACCTACCAGTCCTTCTGCACCAAAAACTTGAACCGTGTTTAAATTCTATAGGATTTCCTCTTTAATGTGATATCCATACTTCTTCTCTAAGCACATTTCTCTGAATTTTTTAAAACATTTTTGAATTACTGGCATCGGAGTGAAAAATTAAAAACCCAATTTTACTATATTTGGCCCATATTTCTGTTTAAAATTTACTATGGCGCGGTGTTATACATATGTATAATGAGTTAGACATTTATAAATATTAATCTATATAAATAAAAATGAATGTTTGTCTGTATGTCCTTTATAGGCGTCAAAAGTACCCAACCGATTTTAATGAAATTTTTACGGTAGGTGCATATAAATACTGGGAGTATTATAGAACAAAACTAATGTCGATAGGTGGCGCTCCAGTCGAGATATTTCTAAAATTCGGTACGCAAGTAGCTTTTTAGCATATATTAGCATATATGATCCATTTTTTCTGAGAACTGGACCAGGGACCGATCTATTCGAAGAAATCGAATTTATGGTCCGATTTGCTTAAAATTCGGTACTTTTTGCCTGGATAAGCTTATAGATTCCTGTTTTCCAGTTTTCATGCAATTTCGAATATAAATAGCTTTGAGCAACCACCATATCAAGGGGCGAATTCGTCACTAAGCAAGATATTTTTGCACCCATCAGAAACAACGGATACTGTCAAAATATAATTATAATATATAATATATCTCAACTAATATATATTTTGAAAGCCGTTTTTTAGTTTTCGCAAGGCTCGAGAGCGGCTGAACCGATTTTTTTGAAATTGCCACCTGCCGCACGTGTCCCAAGGATGGTTTTAGGCTAAAAAAAAAATCAATATGTAAAGGGGGCGTGGCACCTCCCATACAAACCGAATTTCTCATGCTACATATCTCTGAAAGTGTGCATGGTAGAGTTCTGGAACTTGGTATGGAGATATACGAAATTAATCGCATACCCTTGGAGAAAAATTTAAGCTATTGTAAAAGGGGATGTGGCATCTCCCATACAAACCAAATTTTTCATACTACGTAACTCTGGAAATGTTCATGGTAGAGTTCTGGAACTTGGTATGGAGATATACGAAATCAATCGCATACTCTTGGAGAAAAATTGGAACTATTGGAAAAGCGGGCGTGACATCTTCCATACAAACCGAATTTTCCATACTGCATATCTTTGGAAGTGTTCATGGTAGAGTTCTGGAACTTGGTATGGAGATATACGAAATCAATGGCATACTCATGAAGAAAAAGGGCAGCTGTTGGAAAGGGGGGCGTGGCACCTCCCATATAAATCGAATTTTTATACTGCATAGCTCTGAAAGTATTCATGCTACAGTACTGGAACTTCGTATGGAGATATGTATGTAGTTGAAATCAAGCCCATACTCATGGAGAAAATTTGGGCTATTTGAAAACGGGGTGTGAGGCCTACAAACGTACCGACCTTTAGCTATCTTTGAATGTATTTATAATTCTTCTGTAGGTGAGTGAAATCCTCCTAAATGGTTGTACGGATTTTAACGAAACTTTTTGTGTGTGTTTGAGTGTGTCTCTGGATGGTTTAGTTTCACAATTTAATGCGACAGTTGGCGCTGTAGTTGAGTTATTACTAAAAATCTTATTTATGATCCGATTTGGCCAAATATGTATGCAATACTATTGCAAAAACGTGCTGCCAAGTGGTGCTGAAGTCAAGTTATTACTAAAATTAGCCAAGTGAGAAAGGGGCCGTGAAGGTCACATTAAATCGAGCTGTTGCGCCATTGAGTATATCCAACGCTCCTGCGTTGCGATTGGCCCAATGGATGTGATTTTCCCATATTATTATGCGTCCAAACTCTTAAGGTATTTCGTCTGAAATAAGTAGATGTATATTGCATTTCTGTAGAACAATGATCCGCACCCATTTTGAAATTGCCACCAATTATACTGTAAAGCTTCTAGGACATTCACTATAGAACCGGGTTATTGTTGCCGCCAGGGAGTGAAGAGGAAAAAATTTATTTCGCTTTGCGAATAACCGTGCTATGAAATGCCGCACAACTGGAGAATTTCAAGAACTTCTTCACGGATATAACACTTTCCTTAGGTTATTTAAAGCGGCAAATGACCACCAAACCATAATCTTAGCAGACGAATGTGCCAATGATAATCGTAAACGTGAATTGTTGGTGAAAATGTTGGACCAAAAAGTTTCAATAAAATATATAATAATTTTGGGCGGGACGAAGTTCGCCGGGTCTGCTAGTTATTTAATAAACAAGGAAATATAGCCAATACTGGTCAAGAAAAGGAGTTTCTATTATTGCCATCAGTGCAAATGACACATTCCGAAATTTTTGGAACCTTAAAAAGGCCGGGATCCCGGGATTTACATTCCTAGTGAGTATGTCTTTAATTTGTCTTTAAGAAATTGATTAGCTTTCTATATCTCACCGAGTTGTAACTTTATTTATTGCTTTTAATTTACTAAGAATTGAATTGGTATGCACATAAGTTTCACAATAGCGAAAAAATTAACAATCGTTTTCACTTATCTATCTATAACTACTTATCTTTTAGTATTATCTAATTTAAAAAATCAAAAGCCTACATATGGCTCATTCCACAATAATCGACACCGAATGAAACGAAAGTAAACTTAAGAATTTGAGTATATTATTTCTAGTATGTAAGAGTAAATAAATCTAACTTTCAAGACTGAAAGCCAAAATCAGATAATTTTTTTTACTTTAGCTTGCTTTTTGAATGAAAACCCATCTTGGACAGTGTAAAAAATCTGACGAAAGTAACGCTATGACGCAGCCGAATATGTGCGAATTGCTCTTATGTATTTACAGCGTGGCGACGAATAACTGTTACCCCGGTTTTTTTGAGAAATAAAAGGGTCCTTTATTGATTTTGCGAAAAAAGTATTTTATTGTTAATTTTCCACAAATCTTACTTTAGTTGTATTAATTAGTTATTCAATTTTAATCCTTATTTACATTTGCCAGCAGTGTAAACTTTGGGAGAAAAGTTCATTTGGCACGCAAGTCTTTTTCACGTGTATTTTTTCTTAGGCTTTGTATAAAAAAATACAAAAAAGAAAAAATCTTTATATGGTTGGTCGAATGAATGGCCGTCCTAGTCTCCAGTTCCGAGTCTATTCGATTTAAGAGTATGAGGCCTTATGTTGGACAAAAGGGGGAGTATAAGGAACTCAAAATGGAGAAAATTTGCCTATGGTTACAGAAGATATGGAATAAATTAACTGACGAAGACCTGCGTGCCAAATGAACTTTTCTCTCAACGTTTACACTGCTGGCAAATGTTAACAAGGATTAAAATTTAAAAACCAATTTATATAACTAAAGTAAAATCTGTGGAAAATTAACAATAAAATACTTTTTTCGCAAATCTATAAAGGATCCTTTTATTTCTCAAAAAAAAACCTGGGTAACAGTTATTCGTCGCCACGTTGTATATGCTTTTATTTTCGGAAAAAAAACCCGATTATGTTGGTCACGCCCGTCACATGTCACACCCGCCACAATTTAAAGTTTGACAAATTTCAATAAACTCGGTCAGAGCCTGCTACCATTACTTGTCTGCTAATCTGAAATGTGTCATATATCTGTTTGTGAGCACCGATGATAAATCTATTCCTAAAGATATGTTGCTCGAGCAATGGGAAAACTTAACTGTCACGGATAATAAGAAACCATTACTTCACTTGTCAGGGCAAAAACAGTTTAGTGCGTTCCAGAACTTCTACGATTTGCAGGTTTTGCTGGAATTAGTCCAAAGCCGTTCACGTACGCCACGTTCACATAAGGTTTATTAAGGGCGAAAACAGCTGTTCCTGTAAAACCTGAAAATCTTGCAAATCCTGGAGTACGGTTTGACAGGTAACAGCCTCATTTAAAGTTAGTACATACTATTTAAAAATAAGATACTTTACAATGACTCAAACAGATAGTGGGGATGAAGTTTTCGATCAACGATTATCCCGTCTTTAGGTAACAGAATCTTTTATATGTTCGTAAAATCCGATTTTTTGTGAAAGAAAGTTAGTTTAGTTGTCTAATACACATATTTGTGTATTCATGCTCAACTTGTCACACCCGTCGCAAAGTCAAGTCACACCCGTCACAATTGAATTTGGAACATATAATCTATAATTTCAAATAGAGGTAAGCAACTTTGGTGTAAATGTTGGCACATTTATTTAACTATACAACGAACTTTTTAAAACCATAAGCAGAATACACAATTAGCAACAAGTAAGTAGTAGCTAATTTGGTTTGCATACTCGTCATACTCGTCACTGTGACTAAAATTCATATAACTCGTTTGGACTAAATTGTTCTTGAACTTTTTAGGCCTTGTGTATAACTCGGAAACCTATTAGAAAATACTCGTTTGAAAGAATTTAATGTTTGAATTTAAGAATTAAGCCTTAAAATGTGAGTTGAAATGTCACATCCGTCACCGTTTTTACTTTTTTACGAGAAGGGAGCATCGAAAACCTATACCCGTCAGTGTGGGACTTTAACCCGAACTAAACCTCCTACTGTCCAAGTACCGAACGCCCCGGTACCACCGTCAAATATTTCGTTGGGAGGCGGTTGAGCACTAGGCTCGCACCTTCATTCCAGACGGTTGTACTCAGTCCTGGGCTACACCTAGTAGGCTTTTCCACGTTTTGTTTAAAGAGAAAGTCCATTTTTTTGTAGGCACTTTTATAGGCAGTTAGAACAAATACCTTAAAATGACGGCATGCCTTATGCCTGCTTACTGACGCTGGTATTGCATTGAGCAGGCTTGCATAAGAGACGAGTTCCAGGCCCGTATACGTATGCATACTGCCTTTGCGGTTGGAACGGTCTAGGTTCCAATCCGCACCAACACCCCGTGTGCGCGAAATTCGAAACTGGCCTTTATTTGCGGCTGGAACGCCCTAGGTTCCATTCCGCGCCTATTTTTCGATAGCAAAAATTTTCAAGATTGCCACCTGGGCGGCTGAAAGCCCTAGCTTCCACTCCGCGCGTACGATTTAATAGGTAAGTTTCATGTCCCTCAGTTCCTTCAAAATTGAAGTTAGTGTGTCGCTGGTTGATGCCCATTCACTGGCTCATTTCACCATATAGTCGACTACTGACTGTGGCGTAAACACTCCTCCAACAGCTAGTTTCAGTTGGTTTATCTGCCGATAGAATCGAGGGCACTCAAAGAATACGTGGTGGACATCTTCTTCCTCGCCACTTTGACAGAAGTCGCAGTACGGGTCATGCTCATGTTTGAATTTAAAGAGGTATGCCTCAAATCAGCCATGACCACTAAAGAACTGACTAAGATAAAAATCTACTTCGCCATGCGTTCTATTAAGCCAGGATACCAGATTTGGTATGCAACGATAGGTCCAACGACGCTTGACGTCGGTCTAATTGAGGTAGAGTACGCGGCGTGGATGCAAGGACCGTCGATTCTCTCGCCAGTATATCTACGGGTATCATACTCGCGATTACGAAAGCTGCTTCGTCCGACACTGTTCTGAAGGCGCCGCAAACTCGAACCGCGCATGAACGGTATGTTGAGTTGACTCCGCGGAAGTATGCTGGATACTGTGCCGCGTTTGATCAAATTGGGACCGCATACAGTATTTGGCTTTTAACCACGCTCGCTGAGAGTAAACACTTGCGTTGTTTCGGTCCTCGCGTATTAAGCATTATTCGCGATAGTCCCGTGATCGTTGTAGCTGCTTTCTCTCTCGCATAGATCAAGTGACGTAAGACGCTTCTCTGGCACCACTCCCAGGTATTTAATTGAGGCTTTCGTCATGATGGTGTGGCCACCAATTTTTAGCGCTACCTCCTCTAGTTTCTTACGACTCGAGATAAGTATTGCTTCTGTTTTTTGCTCGGCTAGTTTCAGGCCGAAGCTATTTAACCAACTTTTAATCACGCCGACTGATGATGCTACCTGTTCGCATACTACCGCAATGTCGTCTGCAAAACATACTATGGATGATCCTTCGGGAAATTCGGTACGAAGAACTCCATCATACATAATGTTCCATAGAAAAGGACCTAGTACGGATCCTTGTGGAACGCCACCTGTTATCTCAGTCCGCTGCAGGCCCTCCTCCGTTTCGTACCACTGCACTCGCGAATGGAAATAACTTCGTATTAGTCTTCGAAGATAATAAGAAATTCCAATACTCTCCAGTCTATCGAGTATTTTAGCCCAGTTGGCAGAGTTGAACCCGTTCTTTACATCTAAGGTAACAATCACGCAGTCCTCTTTTGCTCTTCCAAGTCACCGTGTACCGCTCTTTGCATCCCGTGCTAACTTAATGACTTATGCTACTGCATTCACAGTGGATTTCCCTTTTCGAAACCCATTGGTTTGCCGATATTCCCCCTTTCTCTTGGACTTCCCTGTAGAGACGCTTGGCAATTACATGCTCCAAGATTTTACCTGCTGTGTCTAGCAGACAAATAGGCCGAAAATTTGAGGGATCATCCAGAGGTTTACCCTGCTTAGGTATTAAAACAAGCTTTTGCCTCTTCCAGATTTGAGGGGAAGTTCCATTCGATAAACATCCATTAAAAACTTGTAGGAATGAGGAAGCGCACTGGTGGACTACAAGCTTAAGAGCTATGTTGGGCACGCCATCGGAGCCAGGAGGTTTCTTTGCTTCCACTTTAGCTGTTGCGAGTGTGATTTCTTCTTCTGTTACAGGGTCAACAACACTCAACGGATCACCATCCATAGTGGACACTAACGGTCTTTGTACAGGAAATAGTTTCTCCACAACGGACTTTGGGTATGCAGCGTTCGTCGGATTCATGTTTCTGCCTTTCAGATTTTTTTGAGACAATTTTGTAAGCCGAGCCCAAGGATTCCGTTCAGCATCAGCGCAAAGCTCTAAAAAGCATTGCCGTTGACTTTATTTAATTCCTTTCTTTAGTGCGTCGCGTGCACTCTTATAAGCCGCACGAAGTACCCTTTCCTTTTTCCCTTAGACATTTCTTTCGCAGGTCCGCTATGTTATCGTTCCACCAGTAAAGTTCCCCTGGCCATTGAAGCATCGCATGTTGCGCGAATATTGGACATTAGGTGTTCGGACATGGAGTCTGCTGACCCTTGGTAAACGGTGGATGGGATAACACGTGCTATGTTTCCATTCAGTGAATCTATATAGCCCAGAACTGATAAAGGTCATGTCTATTATTGACCGAAAACCGTTTCGGCTAAAAGTGTGTTCAGATCCCGTGTTTAGTAGAACGACGTCCAAACAAGCGAAATTCCCAGCAGAGCTCTCCCTCTTGGGCTTGTACTGCGGCATCCCCACTCTTGCGCCCACGCGTTGAAGTGGCCTGATATAAGAAAATTCTGCCTGCCTCTAGCATCAATTGTATATTTTCGAATGCCTGTATACTTATGCTTGGCGCAATGTAGCAGCTGTATACGTACAAATTGCCGATTTCTGCACCAGCGAAACCATTTTCGGGAACGGCACCTTGCATCTGGGTTCCCGCATGACCAGAGAGCTGATTTTCCGCTTTGATCCTGAAGCCAGCACTGCGAAGATTTCGATTTGTATGGCTCACTGAGTATCGCAATATCGATTTTTTCTTCTAATATTGTTTGCAACAGGAGCTCCTGCGCCGCTTGACAGTGGTTGAGGTTAAGCTGCAAAAGTCTCATCATACCTTTATTTTGCTTAGCGCCTGTTAATATACCGGGCACTTGTTGCCTCCTGCCTGGTGGCTTATAGGAATGCTGCCGCGTTTTACGCATAACGCACCGTGGTGCATTTGTGCATAGTTTGGCCGTGTGCCCAGTTTGACCGAACTTGAAGCACGATTTACCAATATCATCGCTGCTCCGACAGCCCTTGGATATGTGGCCAAACTCGAAAACATTTGTAGCAGCACTTTGGCTGTATTTTATGTCTTATTCGGCAGATAAATCTGATTTTACCTTGGGCTACTAACTTATTGGCAACGCTCTCGGGTAGGAGTAAGGTTGCGGTCTGTGTACCTCCGTGGGCTTTTCGCATCGACCGGATATCGGATACTTGCACTTTAGTGGACTCGCCCTGGCCATTTAAAGCTAAGCACACCTCTTCGCCTGTCGTAATTTCGTCGATATCATGTATCCCTATATGAACCTTTTCAGTTAGGGTCCTGACTTCTGCTTTACCTACCTGTACTCCTTTGACTGCCTCTTGAAGTTTCGTAGTATTTGCGTTCTCAGACTTGTTCAGCTAAAACAGGAGATCGCCACTAGCTGATATTCCGTACAGTTTCGCTTAAACCCTTCAGGCTTTCCTCGCTCTTTACCATTTTCAAAATGGCAGCATAAGAACACTCTCCAGAGCATTTGATTACGATGGCGTCCGGGCGGGTTGGCTTTTTTCTCTGTCATCTTTTCGGTTTCACCTTTACCACTCCATATTTAAGTTGGCTGTGGTAACGTTGGAGCATAGCGACTGGTTATCGCCTTTTAGCTCCTGGGCCGCGTTGTCAGCAGTTGCTGGTTGATCACTGCTACGAGTTTGGCGATCCATTTTCTCTGCTTGTGCTCGAGGTGAGGTGTCACGAATGCGTCTTTCTTTCGGTTGTGGGTGGTTCTCGGCTGTGGGTTCGTTCGCTGACCTGCCCCTGTTCCCTGTTTTATCACCTTTGACTGGCCGGTCTGTTTGAGTCGATTTCACTGAAGAACTCATTGAGGTGCTTTCTGGATCATTACTCTCAACGATTTCAAAGAGTTTCGAGATGCTGGTTAGGACGTTCTTCATTTACTGGTTCACGTGCCTCTGGCTGTCCATCATGTTCCTCAGTTCCCCGATCTTATCCCCAATTATACGGTGGGTGCCGTTGTACTTTTCTGTAGAATTCTCGTTTGATTGGATTCTCTGAGAGTCAGCTGCATTTCCGCTTTCTATGCGTGTTGCTGGTGACCTTCAGAATCCAACACGTTATTGGAACTCGCGATATCCGTATTGTCACTGGCTGGTCGCGTGACCAGTGTGTGTTACGTGGGGTCATTCCGCTCCGCTGGAAGGGGCTACTAGCCCCGGACGGGGGTTGGAACGCGGTGCTTTGGTTTTGCTTCCATTTGTCCATTTTTAATTTTTATCACTTCCTCACCACGGGGTGAGTAAGTGACAGTACACTTAGCACCACCTTTGTACTTGGTTTTTGTAGCCGGCAATACAGGTAATTTTTGATATTTTATTTTTAATTTGTTATATTATCCGTCACAGTGGAATGAGCCATATGTATGTACATTAGGGTGGTCCAAAATAAGCAAAGTAAAAATGCAAAGGGGGACTCATAAAAAAATCGTTAGTATTAATCAGAAAATGGTAAAATAAACAATTGGGCATTATTATTGGAAACAAAGTTTTCCGATCGAAAAATATCAGGGATGGTAATCATTATGTGTAAAATAATTTAAATCACCATTTAATCATTATTTTATGATCTACATTTTTTTCGCTTAAAAATAATAATTGTTATTGAGTTTTATTCTTTCGCTCAGCGGAAATAGTTATTATTTGATTTAAATTTTTTCGCTCAGAGATAATAATTATTATTAAGTGTTGTTTTTCCTCTTAAAAATAATGATTATTTATACAATTTAAAAGGCCATACAGACGCAACCAACTCAAATTTTGACCTAAAAATTATGGGACTTATTTCTTTTATTAGGATGTTGCTACCTCTGAAAAGGATACATCGGAAATCTAGCTGGCATAGCGTTTGATTTTTTTGAATGATCATTATTCTTAAGTGAAAAAATAAAACTCAATAATAATTATTATTTTTGAGGGAAAAATAAAATCAAATATTAAGTATAATTTTTAATCTTTATTGGTTAAACTCTAAAAATAAAAATCACTGTAAATTCAGTAAGACGTACGAACACAAATACGTGAGTATAGTTGAAATTGTTTTACTACGATTACAACTTGTGGATTTGTTTTGGTCAAAACTAAAAAAAAAAATATTATTTTCCGTCCTTAAAAAATGTTGATTTTCAAGAATTCTATACCATTTCTACGAAACATTCTTTCAATAGAACAACCCTAGGGGGTGAGAGCATTAAAATTCGGACTTTACTCCGCCCCCCACATGCATTTGCGGACCACAATAATGTACATACATATGTACAATCGGCTGGCATGTACGTATATGCACGTGATGCAAGTGTACATATATATGGCCCAAAACGCGGACTGTTACATTACATTTTGGCTCACACTGATTTTTAAATACCGCTGAAACTCGCGAGAATACAATTTTCGGATAATTTTTCTTTTTGCATCTGAAAGCATAAGTATGTGGCATTATTTAACACATACAAACATATATTGTAACTCCTGTGGTTTAGGAGTCATGAATGTTTCAACAGTGGACTGTTGCATTACAATTTTTGGAAGTACTTTTTAAAGTTGAAAAAGTCTGCTCTCCTAATATAATGTTCTCAAAAGTTGGTACACAGTTTCATAGCTTCAGGATGGAATTCAAGAACTACGTATTAATTGAACTGATAAAATTAATTTTGAGGTCAATATTTGTAAAAAATAGTCGGACTGGTACGTTACTGTGCGATATACGTGTAGCGATAGGATTATAATTAGGTATTTAAATCGCTTTTAGTAGGGCTATTCGCGATCCGGTGCAAATGGCCTAGCATCATTGCATTGCAAATTTGTATTGCAAATTATTTGCAATACACAAACAAAATACACGCATTTGCATTTGTCATGGCCTGACAAATTTGCAATACCGAAAATCCATAGCATAAAAATGCTATGCATTGCATTCATAAACAAAACCAAAGCTGATGCACAAAAATTGTTTTGCAAAAGCTTTACCATGACAGTTTAATAAAGGTCGCTCACAATCCATGGCATATTTCTGCAATTGCATAAATTTGTCAGCTCTTATGCACCGAATCGCGAATAGCCCTAGTGTATTTTATGCAATAAGTAGCATGAATTCAGTAGTCTTGCGATGTGACAAGTAATTCTAAGAAATTAAGAACATGATAATTATGAATACAGATTGCAAAGTTTCTGATGCTGTGCAGCCGTAGGTCGTTTCCGAAGTAATTTTCTGCGTAGAACTCGAACTCGATCTTAGAATTGCGCCAAGTTGTGGAGTTTTTCGCGTTTAATTTCACGAAAAACGGCTTTAATGGCTGACTTTGTTTGCTCTATGCTATTTAGTACTATTCTTACCCTTCAAATGTTAGATTTTTGTAGAATAATAGTAGTACTAGAAAAATAGCCGAAATAATTCCAATAGATTTTTTATTATTTAATCGGAAAACCTTCTTTCCGCTTCTTATTTCGCTTCTCTTGACTTCGTTCCTCTTTGAAATAATATAATTCCCGCGTTTTTTATTTTTCTACGTAATTCTTATCTTCTCAGTTTATATAAGTTAGAAAAAATAACAGTTTTAACTATGGGACAATAACGGGTGTATGAATTAGCCCCCACTGAATTAACCCCCACCGGGCAAAATGACTTAAGCCCCACCAATTTTACAACGAAATTAAAAATGGCGGAAAGTGGGGCTAAAGTCATTTTCGTGGGGATTAATTCATTTTTTTTAGTGGGGATTCTGTCATGTAAGAACCCCCACGTTTGGTGGGGCTTAATTCATTTTGATGAGAAAAGTTTATAGTATCGCTTTTATTTAGTAAGATCTTCCTTGCGTTTATACGATTACTCTCTATTTGTTTCAATTTTTCCATATTCATTTTTAAGCAGAATACGCAGAACTGTTTTTAATAATCACTCTATTAAGATTGAATTGTCAAAGATTTTTCCTTTTACGAAAGGTTAAAATCACTAATAGTGCACATTTCGTAAAAGGAGAAACCATAATTTTGTAAATTATAAAATAATAGAAGGGAATTTTTCCTTTTACGAAAGGTTAAAATCACTAATAGTGCACATTTCGTAAAAGGAGAAACCATAATTTTGTAAATTATAAAATAATAGAAGGGAATTTTTCCTTTTACGAAAGGTTAAAATCACTAATAGTGCTCATTTCGTAAAAGGAGAAACCATAATTTTGTAAATAATTCCTTTTTTTTCGTGGGGATTCTGTCATGTAAGAACCCCCACGTTTGGTGGGGCTTAATTCATTTCGATTGGTGGGGATAAAATCATTTTCGTGGGGTTTAATTCATTTTTTTTTCGTGGGGATTCTGTCATTTTTGGTGGGGAAAGATTCACTGAGACATTGGTGGGGCTTAAGTCATTTTGCCCGGTGGGGGTTAATTCAGTGGGGGCTAATTCATACACCCGACAATAACACGTTGAATAGCTTCCAATGTTCCTTGTAAAATGAGCCCTATCTTTAACTAAATAGGAAAAAAGGTTACCTAAAAATTAAATTAGTTCAAAAGACTGTTACGCTACAAATAGCTTTCATATTGGTAATGAAGAGTATGTGGAACTATTTTATTTTACTGTGAAATAAGGCCGAAAATGCTCGAAGAAAACTATATTTTTCCTTTTTTTAGGTTGGTGGATTCCGCGCCAAAAAACTTTTTAATATTTTGGACTGTTACATTACATTAAAAAATATTGCCGACTTGGTTTTCATATAGACAACTAATCGCTGATTTTTTTGTCGAATACTTTTTATACCTTTCATGAGCATGAAATGGTATTATAACTTTGGTCCGATGTTTGTAAGTACCAGAACAAAAAGAGATAGACCCATTAGAATGTATACTTATATGATCAGAACGTCGAGCTGAGTTGATTTAGCCATGTCCGTCTGTCCGTCTGTCCGTCTGTTTGTATGCAATCTAGTCTCTCAGTTTTCGAGATATCCGTATCAAATTTGGTAGGTGGGTCTATTTTTATAATGTATTAATCATTTGTCGGAACCGGAAGAATCGGACCACTATAACATATAGCTCCCATACAACTGATTGTTCAGATATGAGATTTTTCGTTATAACTTCTCCATTTATTCAGCTATGAACATGAAATTTTGCAGTACTTGCACCCATCATCAACAGAATACTTACAGTGAAAATTACAAAGATCGGGTCACTATAACCTATAGCTCCCATACAACTGATTGTTCAGATATAAAATTTTTCGTTATAACTCCTCCATTTACATAGCTAGGAACATGAAATTCCGCACTGTTTTCAATAATTATCAACAGAAAACTTACAGTGAAAATTAAAAAGATCGGGTAACTATAACCTATAGCTCCCATACAACTGATTGTTCAGATATGAGATTTTTCGTTATAATTCATCCATTTATGTAGCTAGGACCATGAAATTTTGCGCTGTTTTCACTCATTATCAACAGAAGACTTACAGTGAAAATAACAAAGATCGGGTCACTACAACCTGCAGACCCCATACAACTGATTGTTCAGATATGAGGTCTTTTATCATAACTCCTCCATTTATGCAGCTAGGAACATGAAATTTCGCACCATTTTCACTCATCATTAACAGAATACTTACAGTGAAAATAACAAGGATCGGATGACTACAACATATATCTTCCATACATCTTATTGTTCAGATATGGGATTTTACTGTAAAACTTCTTTATTTGAACAGCTAAAACCGATAAATTTCGTAAGATATTTTATAAATAATAATACAAAGTCTACTGAGAAAATCATCAAAATCTATGCTGTATAAGCTTTATCTCCTATAGCACTGATTGTTCAGATACCAGTTTTTGCCATATATCTCCTTTATGTAGGAAACTAAACCCAATAAATTGTGTTACCGGTTTACATACCGATCACATAGCAGAGAAAATCACTTAGATTGGTGCCGTATAAAGTATATCTTCCATACCTCTGATTGTTTAGATGCGATTTTTTATATAAGTATGTAACTCCTCTATCGATGTATGCAGATGTATTCAAAAGCAGTAATCTGTCAAAGTAAAATTTGCAGATGTTCATGAAAGGCAGCGCTGCTCTTACTTGTTTTTATTAACTTCAAAATAATACAAGGCAAACGAAGAGAGGCAAGTATAATGCAAAAAAGCGGTGGACCTTAAATATAAACAACCCTTTAGTTTCATGTTGTGCTTTTTTAATTTTCGTTTATTTAAAGGTGTCTCAAGAATAAGTGAATTTTCATGTTTTAGAGAAGGAGATTCGCGTTAATATTGATGTTGTCCGATACCTTAGAATATGTATGACCCAGATATAATCCAAAATCTGCGAAACCTGAGAAAAAAAATTTTCCCCTTGGTTTCGTTTTCGGCGATTTGGGCCATATGTATTTACGTATGTACTATGTGCTTAACAAATAATTGTTGATATGAGATATCTTTGTTTCTGCAGGGAAAAATTTACTTAAGCGTTAACATATGTATGTATGTACATATGTATTACCGCTTTTGTTAAGTCTTTTAAAATTATGTACAACAAAAGTTCCACGAACGATAACAATGATTTTTATTGGTACATGTTCTGATGCTGTACTGTTAACAAATATGATTATACATAGGAACAAACATGTGTGTGCTAAATGCAGAAATAAGGCCGAAATTTGACTAGAGCAAATAGTAGGGCGTTCGTTCGACTATTTTCGAAAACTGGTTTTCGAGTTATACGAAAACTGGTAATTGAAAAAAAACTGGTCCTCTATTTTCAAATCACGAAACAAAACCGGTTTTATTTTATATATTCTTTATGCAACGTTTTTTCTGCATTTAAAATGCAACATTTAGCACTTTCGAACATATGTTTTCGAAGAGCGTTTATGCTATCGCATTTAGCAAATGTACATTTACGCTAGTTCGAAATCGTATGCTTTTGACAAACAGCCGTGCTCCAGTCGCTTATTCAGATCCGTATCTATTACGATTAATTCTCACGCAGAAGATAATATTCAAAAACCCTACTGTAAAGGAAAAAATAAATTTTAAACCAAAAATTCAATACAAAAACTGGAATTGTTTTAACTATAACCGAACATATGTTTGTGTAAATATTCATTTATCGGTGCTGTCAATTAAAATTTCCTCACTTAATTAGGAAACAAAACAAACAGAGTTGATCAAAAATTGATCCAGATTTCTATCAGCATTACATCGGTGTTGAATTTGCGTAACTTTTCTTATCCAAATAATGTAAAATAATAAATGAAATCTCGATCAGCGATCACTGAAAAAAGCAATGTTGCCACTTTTCTAATTAAACCATGTTCGAATCGTGGAAATTTTAGAAGATCACAGGGTTGATTTTAGCATTTAGATTCTTAATGCAAAAATGGATTTGCATTTAGATGCATTTAGGTGACGAATTTTGTATGGATAAATGTACATTGAGAGTAGCATTTAGAGCTAAATTCGCTAAATGTGCTTTTACGCGTAAGAAAAAACAGCCCATTATAGTAACTCTAAAGGTGCCCATACTCACCGACGTGTGCGTATGCCGTGTCTGTTTGACGTAGCAAAATGTAAAATTTACTGTTGACAGAGGGAGAGAAGCACACGTAACCGTCGCACGTACACGGTGGTGAGCAGGGCTGCCAACTTGGCTCAAACCGTGCCATTTTTGGGCCTATTTTACATCGAATGGCACTTAATTTTTCAATTTGGCCCTTATTACCATTTGGGCCTATTTTAAATTTTAGTGCCAAATTGGCACTTTTCAAAAATAGTAGTATTTCAATACATTTTTGTGAAATCCTTTGCGTGTATGCGCTTCTTTTTCTCAACTAAAAATTTCTAATTTCTAAAGATTATTCAACTGGTTTATCTTATATCGAAGTTTTCACCGGCCTGGTCCCATTTGCTGGCACATTTTCTAGTTGTAGAATAATATTAATAAAATATTCTCTATATATATTAAAATTGTTGATGATAACTTAAATTTTAGCTCCATATTCGATATTTGCAGTACACAAAAATAATAATAAATAGCGAAGAACAAGAACAAGAACTACAGCTGCCAAACGAATTACTAATATGTGTCGTGGAAACAGGGTAGTTCACGAATTACTTAGCGAATTACTTAGAGAGCGAATCACGAATCGTGGAAACATCGTATAAGTATCGATACTTAGGGTTTTAAAATGAGTTCTTTAATACTCGATACCTTATTTGGTGATTTTACTCGATACTTTGCAAAGTACTCGTAGTATCGAATACTTTTTAAAAAACACACTTTTTAAATATTTTCTTCCATTGCTTTCTTTGCTTATATGGATTACTATCACTAAATTTTGTCCATCACTTAAAACAAACTGAAATTGCATGTAGTCTGCTGCATAACCTAAACCAAATAAGTTAAAGTTTAATGGCCTTATTCTTAAAAAATAAAGTAAATTTAAAGAGCTTAATAAAATGACATTTTCATACATTTTTCAGTTTATAAACCTTTTTTATTTTTTATGAATAAGGCCATAAAACTTCACGCAAAGTTCACGAAAATGCAGAAATTTTAGAAACTTTTTGGGTATGCAGTTTTGTAACCTATTCAAATTTTCGTGTAGCCTACTACCGTCGACTTTTAATTCAAACTTGCACATTATTATACTAAAATTGAATAGGCTACAAAAATGCATACCCTATAACTTTACAAAAATTTCTTAATAAAACTTGAAATTCGTAAAAGTAAATGACATATATATATATATATGTATGTATGTATGTATATTTAACGTTAAAATTACTTCTAACGTGAAAGTAAGTTCTGCAATGAAATAAAAATCAAATATTTTAAATTTTTATTGTTTTAATTTCAGGGAATAACTAGATATACGATTGAAGAATAAAATAATTTTAGTATCCCAAAAAACGAATTTTAATGAGTCCGATACTGAGTAGTATCGATACTTTTTCCCTGATACTTTTAGAGTATCGATGCCACAGTACTCAGTATCGATACCAAAGTCTGAAATTTCGAACCCTATGTACGTGCGACGGTTACGCGTGCTTCTCTTTCTCTCTCTATCAACAGTAAATTTTATATATCGCTACGTCAAACGGACACGGCATACGTATACGTCGGTGAGTGTGGGCACCTTTACTGTTAGTAGAAAATCATACCCATACCCATACTTGTAAAATAGAAAAAAGTGAACAAAAAAATTCACATTAGTGTGGTTCACCCATATTAACAAGATTAGATCACTAAAACAACAGTCCTTTGTCGGGATAAACTCGAGCTTTTAGAACCGACTGCCTTGGGAATGTGAATACAGCATCCGCTGAACCATACCGACTATACAAATATAGTCTATTACTAGGGTTCGGAATCTCACGCAAATGCATGTTTTTACTGGGCATCTTCAAATGGAAATGGTTAAGTTATATATATTTACGAATCATGAAATTTCCTTTAAAATGACATTCAATCGTTAGTGCATATTTTTGCATATTTTGCACTAAATTCATGTTTTTGCAAACCAGAGCTCTCTTAAGAATTCTACATACCTACTGCAGTGTGCACAGGGTACTGGCCAGTTCGGGTACATGTCGAAACGAAGGGATTGCCCTTCAACAGGTTCTGTCGCAGTGAGTAGCTGCCTATCTCTGTATGACGTAATAAAATTCCATAAAGCCGCCAAATTATTGTAGGTTGTTCGAGTTGTGGAATCAAAATCGCAACCTTGTCACCAAGTCAACAGTGACAATCCACTAAAATCAACCAACCATTCAACTGAACCACTATTAAACTATCAATGTTTCTATTCACACTACAATCTTGTGTGAATAGATACATTGATACTGAACTGCCTGCTTGATTATAAACTAATTTTATACATAATATGCTTTCCATTTTGTGAGTAAAGTGTTTTCGTTCTTTTCTTGTTAAAATACATGTGTTATTTATATTTGTACCGGCAATAAAAAATTAGGAAAATATTTTTAATTGCATATTTTACTTGTTTATAGCGCATATTTTTGAATTTTGAATGCATATTATATGCGTATATTTTGGATTTTTTAGTGCATGAGATTCCAAGCCCTATCACAGCGCACGGCAGTGCGCGCGAGTGACGAAAGCATCCACAGTAGCATGCTGAAATGAATCGCTTATACACGGTGTCCCAGAAGTAACCTGCCAAACTTGAGGAGAAGGCAGGTGGGGTGGTGAGCTCCCTGATAAGCAAAAATTTTTCAGGTAAAAGTGTCACCGTTTTTAAAATATTTAAATTTTTTTGAATTTAAAAAAAATCGTGCCTTTTTATGTATTTTCTTTAACTGCATCTACAAACAAGCCCATACTTAGTAAATTTTGTATGCAAAATACTTCCAGATAGTTGCTTCTCCATATTCAAATGCAATGTAGTTAAAATATATTAAGGAACCATTATAAAATTAAGACTATTTTGGGATTTGTAACTTTTTTATATTTTTTCCCCCAACTTTGACTATCTCTGGTGAAAAATAAATGTACTGAGCTATAACTTTACATTACATAAAAAAATTGCTCATTTAATAAATATTTCAGAAATGTGCCACTCTAACTATTTCGAATAGAAAAAGAAGTTATAGCCGCTTTTGTGGGTAAAGGACTGAGACACGCTAGAATGTATTTAATAGATTTAAATTTAAGTTGGTCTTGTTACCGACCAATGACATGCTAACTAGTACAAAGGTACATTATTACTTGCTCCTGGCATTATTTTGTGTTACTTACCGGAATTCGGACTAGAGTAAATAACAAAAGCTCTATCTCTATTTTTTTTGTGAAGGATGGGTTCTCGTGAAATAAAACATACATGAGTGGTTTGCAGAAAAATTTATTCATTTATTAATAAAATATGCTCAAATTGGCTACCTTCTACTCTAATACAAGCTCGGCACCTTTTAAGAAAATACGCTTTTAGAGATCCTAAACTCAATTGGGCTATCTCAGCATCAGCTCCATTTATTTGTGCCCGAAAATGCTCTTCGTTTTGAGTTATTTTTGAATAAATTTTGTCCTTAAGACAGCCCCAGTAGAAAAAATCGAATGGATTCAGGTCTGGCGATCGAGCGGGCCACGTGATTGGCCCGTATCGTCCAATCCATCGTCGAGGATAAGTTTCGTCTAAATGAGCTCTTACTTCACGCCCGTAGTGAGCAGGGCATACGTCATTTTGCTGCCATAGTCTTCGCCGCAGGTTTAAGGGTACATCTTCTAAAAGAGTTGGAAGCCGTTCCTGAAGGAACTTTAAATAACTGTGGGAGTTGAGCGTTGGCGTCAGTTCCACAGGTCCAAATATCTGACAATTAAAAATACCGCTCCATAAATTTATTTTGTGCTGGTACTGCGAACGATCTTATCTCATTTCGTGAGGATTGTCTATCTGCCAACTGTGAAGGTTATGTAAATTAAAATAACCATCACGTTTGCATGATGATTCATCGCTCCAAATTATTTTATTAAAAAAAGTTGTGGTCTGAATCATGCATTCGCAACATTTCACGGAAAAATCTAACCTTCGACAGGTAATCTCTTTCTTGTAGAGCCTGAACATGTTGAATGTGGTAGGGATGGTATTTTAAAGCTTTGTGAACTGTAGTTTTTGGTATTCCAGTCCGTCTTTCCATCATTCTCCCTGAAGTCAATGGACCTAGTTCCACTTCCTCTAACACAACTTTAACATCTACCGTTGCAGGACGTCCTGTCTCGCCGCCACGCCTTCCAGGTATACGACCTTAAAAAAGTTAAAAATGATAGTTAAAAGAAGAATGGCTTCAAACAAGAAAGGTGTAAAAATTACTTACCTTCAGAAATTTCTCTACGGGTGCGGGGGAATACTTCACGACCCGGATGCCGACGATTTGGGTATCGCTCTGCATAGAGTCTTTGAGCAGCTCTGGCATTACAGCAAGCTTCACCGTAAACTAGGTGAATATCCGCATATTCATGCGACGTATACTGCGTGTTCTCTGTCATAGTATTAATAACACAATGTTCGAAGGGTCCAATTTCACAAAATCCACTTTCATTATTTTCGGTAAGTAACACAAAATAATGTCAGGAGCAAGTAATAATGTACCTTTGTACTATTTAGCATGTGATTGGTCGGTAACAAGACCAACTTAAATTTAAATCTATTAAGTACGTATTACCCACAAAAGCGGCTATATTTTTTTTGCTTTCTATTCGAAATAGTAAGAGTGGCACCTTTCTGAAATCTTTATTAAATGCGCAATTTTTTTATGCAATGTAAAGTTATAGCTCAGTACATTTTTTTTCACCCGTGATAGTCAAAGCTGGGGAAGAAAATATCAAAAAGTTAAAAATCGCAATATAGTCCTAATTTTATAATGGTTCCTTAATATATTTTAACTACATTGCACTTGAGTATGGAGAAGCAACTATCTGAAAGTATTTTACATAAAAAATTTACTAAGTATAGGCTTGTTTGTAGATGCAGTTAAAGAAAATACATGAAAAGGCACGATTTTTCTTTAATTCAAAAAAATTTAAAAATTTCAAAAACGGTGACACTTTTACCTGAAAAATTTTTGCTTATCAGGGAGCTCACCACCCCACCTGCCTTCTCCTCAAGTTTGGCAGGTTACTTCTGGGACACCCTGTATAATGTATTTCTAATGAGTTCTAGATTCTATTTCTGTTTAGTATGTAATCAGAATTCTAATGTATCCAAAAACTCGCAAAAATTTCATATTAAATCACATTAATTCTTGCGTTACTGGTAATGCAAAAATTAATGACCCACATTTCCTAGGACATCGACGTGGAAAAAAGAATGCATTTTCGAATGTGAAAACGGCTGTTTTAGCGATTATTTTTTGGATTACTATACATTACTTTTTCCCACTGGGGCACCATTTTTCATTTAAAATGTATTTGAGCTAAACGAGCTGTAATTTTTATACCCGAGCACACTTGTGCACAAGGGTATATTAACTTTGTTCACATAACGGTTGCTTGTAACAGCCAAAACGAATCGAGATAGATATAGACAAATGTATATATAAATGCTCAGAATGAATAAACAAGTCGATTAAGCCGTCCGTCCGTCCGCTTGTTCGTCCGTCCGTGTACACGATAACTCGATCAAAAATTTAGATATCTCAACGAAATTTGGTATGTAGGTCAGTGTTGGCAGGCCTTCGGCATGAGAAAACGTCCCTTTTGTTGTGAAAAACGTCATTTCCTACCCAAAAGCGTCTTATTCAAATGAATGTACAAAAATTGTTCTTATTAAACTTTTATTATATACAAAGGTACATATGTACGCAAAGTATATTAAAATGTCATTTTGACAGAGCACATTTAAAATTCATTGTAAACTGGTTTGAGATCGTTAATATAAAAATCATTTTATACATACACTTGTGATCAGCTGATTAAGTCATCATCACTTTGATAGATTTTGGCTGTTTCTCTTTTGTTTATTTAATGTTTATTATTTAAGCCAAGCTTAATATAGAACAGACAAAATATAAATCCACAAACTTTCTGCAAAAAATATAAAAATCTGCAAAGCTTCAGCTAGATTTTCAACTTTTTATTTAGATTTTTAGAAATTTTTTGAGTATGCAGTTTGATAGCCCATTAAATTTCAGGTCAATAATGTGCAAGTTTAAAAGCTAAATAATCGCGTTGATTTTTAATAATTTTTTTTCTTGTCGACATTTGGTAAGGGTTGTCGAAAATGCTAAATTACGTTCTGCTAAGAAGGAGTATAGCAATATTTCAGCCTTTTTTGCTTTCATTACATTTTCAATGAAGTCTTAAAAAAGTCGCCTACTTTTTTCTGAATTTTTATGCTGCTCCAGCTTTTTTGGTGCTTTTGCGAGAGTGCGTGTTGCAAGAGATCAGCTCTTTCTGATCGCGCTTTTAATGTGCAATTACAAACATTACAATAAGCCTCGTAACCTTAAGTGTTTACACAACCAGCCTTTGAACACGGGATCCTTAGTCCAAGAATCTAAAAAAAACGCGTACCCTTGGTATGCATCAAATTTAAGTCATCTGCGTCCAAAGAATAAATATCTTTTGAAGCAGCTGCTGCAAAACACAAAGCTTGTAGAGATTTATTAAGAAAATAGTTCAAAATCAGTTCTACATATAAGATTTAGTAACAGAGAAAAATTACTGGGAAGTTAAAAAACGTCATTTTTTACACAAAAAACGTCCAAACGTCAACAGGACACAAAAAACGTCCAAATGACGTTAAAAACGTCAACCTGGCAACGCTGATGTAGGTTTCCATTTATCCAGATGACGCCTACAGGGCCACGCTGCGATCGGACGCAACGCGGGCCATGTGGAACCATTATAGGGAACTGAAGAAGGAAGCGAGACGTATTTACCGAAATAAGAAGAGAGAGGTCGAAATACGTGAGTGCGAAGAGCTTGAGATGCTGGCCGACAGGAAGAACGCCCGAAAATTCTACCAGAGGATTAGGCGACTTACGGAAGGTTTCAAGACCGGGGCGAACTCCTGTAAGAACACTTTTACAACCTACTGAATGGCAGCAGCGCTGAAAGTAGTGAAGAAGACGAACCCGAGTCCCCAGTCATAGCTGTCCCACCGCCTGACTATGACGAGGTACGAATAGCGATTACGCGGCTAAAAAACAACAAAGCTGCTGGAGCTGACGGCCTGCCAGCCGTGCTATTCAAGTACGGTGGCGAGGAGCTGATGAGGTGCATGCATCAGCTCGTATGCAGAATATGGTCAGATGAACGCATGCCCGACGACTGGAATTTAAGTGTGCTCTGCCCAATCCACAAGAAAGGCAACCCCGCCATACGCGCCAACTACCGCGGAATCAGCCTTCTAAGCATAGGTTATAAGGTCTTATCGAGTGTATTATGCGAAAGACTGAAGCCTACCGTCAACGAGCTGATTGGACCTTATCAGTGTGGCTGTAGGCCTGGAAAACTCACCATAGATCAGGTATTCACAATACGCCAAATTTTGGAAAAGACCCGCGAGAATATGATCGACACACACCATCTATTTGTCGATTTCAAAGCCGCTTTCGACAGCACGAAGGGAAGTTGCCTTTATGCCGCGATGTCTGAATTTGATATCCCCGCGAAACTAATACGGCTGTATAAAATAACGTTGAGCAATACCACCAGCTCCGTGAGAATAGGGAGGGACCTCTCCGAGCCGTTTGATACCAAACGAGGTTTCAGACAAGGGGACTCCCTTTCATGTGATTTCTTTAATCTGTTGTTGGAGACGATAATAAGAGCCGCAGAACTGAACCGCTCAGGCACAATACTTTACAAGAGCGTACAATTGCTGGCGTATGCCGACGACATCGATATTATCGGTAAAAACAAGGGCTACGTCTGTTCTGACTTCTCCGGATTGGATAGAGAAGCAAAGCGAATGGGTATGGTGGTGAACGAGGACAAAACGAAGTATGTCCTGTCTTCACACAAACAGTCTGAGCATACGCGTCTTGGCACCCACGTCACTGTTGACAGTTACAAGTTTGAAAAAGAAGACGACTTCGTTTATTTGGGAAGCAGCATTAACACCAATAATAATGTCAGCCTTGAAATCCAGCGGAGAATCACGCTTGCCAACAAGTGCTACTTTGGGCTGAGTAGGTAATTGAGAAGTAAAGTCCTCTCTCGTCGTACAAAGATCACACACTATCAGTCAATCATCATGCCTGTGCTGGGGTATGGCGCGGAGGCCTGGACAATGTAAGCATCTGATGAGGCGGCTCTTGGATTTTTCGAGAGAAAGATTCTGCGAAAGGTTTACGGACCTTTGGTGATGGCGAATACCGCAGACGACTTAACGATGAGCTGTATGATATAGACATAGGCAGCGAATTAAAATTCAGCGGCTCCGCTGGCTTGGCCATGTCGTTAAAATGGACAGAAACGCTCCTGCTCTGAAAATATTCAACGCGGCCGCGATACTGGTAACAGAGGAAGAGGAAGGCCTCTTCTGCGTTGTAGAGACCAGGTGGAGAAGGACTTGGCTTCACTTGGCATTTCCAACTGGTGTCAGTTAGCACAGAAGAGAAATGACTGGCGTGTTGTTTTGGACTCGGCCAAAATTACTTACGCAGTTACAGCGCCAATAAAGAAGAAGAAGAAGGTTGGTATTGAAAATGGGCGAAATCGGACTGTAACCACGCCCACTTCCATATAACGGTAATTTTCAGAAATACGAAAACTGCGATATTTTAGTAACTGCTGAAGATTATTGACTCAAAATTGATATTTACAATAAATTTTAGACACAAAATAATAATATTGTAAATTTTTGCAAAATGGGCATAGCCACGCCCACTTATGGTTACATGTGTATATCTGCTGCACCAGTTTCTTCCAAACTTGGCACAGTTGTTGGCCTTGATACAGCATACCAAATGGCCGAAAAATTTTAGAATCGAACACTAACCACGCCCACGTCCCATATAACGGTAATTTGGAGAAATACGAAATATTCGATAAATCAGTAAATATTAAAGCTAATTTATTCAACATTGATGCTTGCAACAATTCTTTACCAAGAAATACGTTTATGATAAAATTTTGGAAAACGAGCGTGGCACCGCCCACGTATGGTCACATATATGTATCTCGGTAACCGTTCTACCAATTTGTACCAAACTCGGTATTTTTATTGTGCTTGCCACATAAAAGCAGAACGTTGAAAATTATTGAAATCGGAATAAAATTACGGCGCTTATTTACTCAAAATTGATACACCCCGGCTTACCATGTAGCAGTAGCTATGAAAAACATAAAGGGTAGTCATTTAAAAGCGCAAAACTCTCGCAAACTGGGCAAACTGTGCAATTTTAAACCCTCGCAAATGAAATGTCAAAATTTGTATGGAAAGCCATTTGCACAAAAAGGGAATCTTTGCGCAGTGTGCTGTGCAACCCTCAATCAGCTATTTTGTTTACATTCATTTTGGTTTGTGCTCAACGCTTTTTCGAAATAATTGCGGTAAGACTTAAATATTTGCTCAAATTTGAGTTTCAATTGTTCAACTTTATAAATTAAGTATAGTCAAATAATTAAATGTCAGAAATTGCATAAGATATAAAATTGTCCTCATGAAACACATGGCGCAAAGTTGCCCAATTGTCCAAATATGAAACTTGCGCGTATATATGAGTACCCTTATATATTTAATACTTGCGCCGGGTATTTAATGTTCGGCTCCGCCCGAACTTAGACTTTCTTACTTGTTTTTATTCACTTCTAAGTACATATACATACATATGTTTATTTCCAAGGCGAATTCATATAAGGTGACAGCAGAAATTCAAAACCAAAGATGCCACTAACAAATTTTATGCAAAATAACACTAGGAATTACAACAAATACACCATTTTGACATTAAGAATCAACGAGGCGAAAATCCAGCTGTTCTTGTAACCCCACTTTGCCTGAATTCGCCTTCATTTATCCTATATGAGTAAAAACTATTTAATATTGTTTCTTAAAAAAAATTGTGTATGTAAAATCTACCACTATTAATTTTTCCGGAGTCCGTGCACTGGTTATATATAACCTTCTACAAGGAACGCGATGAATTTCCAAATGAAATGTGAATTGTGATAACTAGGCACTTGATAACTCACCTGAAATATTTGTCAGATTATTTTTCGGATGGTGGTAGTAATATCGGTTTGGTACAAAATCCATAGATCTTCAGAGTACTTTGACATTGAAACACACCTTTGAATCTGTGTCCCTGAATGAGTTTTGAGTTAATGTTAATACCGGGGACAGACATCTGGTATTTCTTCGAAGCATTTCCAAAATACCATATGTCTGTCACCAAATATTATAATATTCTTCAAAAGACTACGTGGGCAACCTTGCTTTTTTTGTAGAAAAAAATAAGTTTCCTAAGGTTGTAATTTTGTGGTATTCTCATTGTGAATGGGCATTTCGCACTGAACATACCCCAAAATTACAGATATCAGTTGCTCATTTATCAAAAAATCATTGAAATTTTCGAGCGATTCAAGCCGAAACTTTATACCGAAAGTTTTGACGCAATATAAGCAATTTTTGCCTTTTTTTTGCATTTTTTATATTTATGCGTGTTCTTCAGAAACATTTGATTTGAGACTGAAATACTAAGTTAATGTCAGTCACTATGGTAGTTTTTAAATACCAAAATAAATTTACCAGAATGCAAATACCAGATGTCTGTCCCCAGTATAAGCGTAAATATCATGAAGTCGCTAAAAAGTCCATCTTAACTTTGCTTCCTTCTGTCACAACGTACTCTGTCAACAGGGTTTTCAGCTTACACTTGTACAAAAAACAAATTCAGGTCGAAATTGGATGCTACCGCAAAAATGCGCATACAGCTTTCAGACATTATATCGAACTGCTATTTTTTACAATAATTAATACCAGTGAAACAATTTCATTCTTCACATTAAAATTTAAAGTATGTATACTATTTCTAGCAATAGTTGTTATTCATATTTAAATTGCATTGCCTTTGATTTTTAGTAATTTCATGTGGGGTTCCATAAAACGAAAGGCCTTTAATAAGTTAAAAGTTTAAGAACCCCTGGTCTAACAAACACCACGTAAATACAAAGTGCAAACTTGCAAAGACAAAATAATTCAAAAAAATTTCGCAAGTTTTTTATTCAGAGTTTTTAGAAAAAGTCTTAAGTACCCAATTCGTCATTTGACCATTTTTAATTATTTATCCACCCATTGCATTTTCATATTCGCATGTTTCTCCGCGATGGATCCCGCAGTCATTCCGGATTATTCACATTTTTGCAGGAATCTTAACGAAGTTCGCAATTTTATTTATCAATATTATTGTGGCTTATTAACATTTATTTCCATATTGTTATTGAGCTTTGTTCCACGCTTATGTTTTTAACCGACTCCACAAAGGAAGAGGTTATTAATTCGTCGGAATATATCTTTTTTATATATGTTACCGCATAATTTAGGACCACGATAACCGATCTCTATGATTATCTTTTAAAGTAAAGGTGGTACCTTAAAGGTGGCCCAATACTAATATGGCATAAATCTGATCACTGGATCAAGAAGAAATTGGCGATACTCTTAAATTTTAATAAGAGTATTAAAGTCGGATTTGCTTTTATTTTTTTTGTATTTTTGTGATTTAATTTTGATCCATTCAAAAACCATAACATGCAAAAATAGACTCAGAAAAAGGGTGAGCTAACTATGTTTCTCTCAGCACATGATGTAACTATTTATAACCAAATCATGTGTTGAGAAAAACATATTTAGTTGACGTAACTAAACTCTTTTCTCAGTGTAGATAACAGGCAGTAAAAGTGAAATAGGTAAGAAAAAGGCAAAACGAAACAAGGATATACAGGATAGTGTTGGCTTAATTCGTGCTGATGTTTCGTTAACTAATGTATGGAGTTTTGCAACTAGAATAAGCAAATTCCATAGTATCCGGAGCCTGGTAATCACTAGTACAGGAGTTCAAAATTTGTGCTACCGCTATAAGCTTTGACTAGGCCAAATACATACATACGTCTTCTCTTCGTCTGAGAAATGGTAGTAACTCAAAACATTAAAAATGTGAACCGGTTATCGAAAGATGTAATTTATTTAATTAAAACGCTAGATTTTGAGTAATTTGAACAAGAAAAAGTAGATATGTAATTGTTCTAAAACTTAAGTACAATCATACTTTATAATTTCAAATTTTTTTTCCACTTCTAAAGTTTAAAAACAAACATTGTTTAAAGTTCATATAACAAAATATTTGCTAAGCAAATATAAAAAATATGAGAGGCACGTGGAAAAAATCTAAAGATAGCTAGATGACTTCGTAAATAATTATAGCACTTATTCGCTCTGCTCTTGATATGAACGCGTTGGTTATTTTAGAAGTAGATAGTTAAAACTGAAAATGCAATACGCGAGTTTTTGAGGGCAGTGCTTAAAAATATAGATATAGTAAAGAAGTGGTGGCACCAGTTGGAACAGTTTGACGATTTGGGCCGAGACCAACGTCAATTTCTTCGACGTAGTCCACCCATAGTTATCGAGTCGAAGAGTCTTTTCTTACTGGATTCTAAGAAGTTCAAACAACGCAATAGTCGCTTTTATCGAAAAACATTGTTTCGAGAAAACTTATCATATCAACTTGCCGAAATGGAAATGCACTGCAAAACATCTCTGGAAATACAGTATCTAAGCTTAGAGTAATAAAATATAGGCGGCATGTAGTCTGAGTGCTGTTCTCTGCACGCCTTGTTTTGTGCCTGGTTCCGACCAAAACAAAGTAAAATATAAGTAGAACCAATGAATTCATAAAAATCGTTGAATCGAAAAAACTTAAATATTTTTATGTCAATCTCATGTGCTTGCAATATCCGCGAGCTTTACAATTTTTTTTACAACCAAATAACTGCTATGCACACTCATATATTTCTGGCATCAAAATTTTCCAGTCAATTATTAACAAATTAACTACTGATGCAATTAAACTGCACAATTAAATATTAAATGCCTTAGAAACCATTTCGTTTAAGTAATCACTACGATTTGGAGATTTTCACTCTCTCGTATTGATTTTGCCACCAAATTTTTATGAACACATGCATACATACATATATTCTACATATGTATGTTTGTATGTTCCCTATCCATTTCGTATTCATTTACTTTAGTAATTATTGTTGCATTAAAACGCTTCGCAGATATACATACATACATACATACTTACTTAGTTTGTGCATTTAGCATTTATAAATATTGGTTACTTAAATAATGCAAATTCACATAGCATCGAAAAAATAAATATACACGTATGCACTTATATTTATTTATTTATTTATTAATGTGCATGTACATATATTTATATATAAACAATTGTATTCCTACAAAAGTATGTATTCATATACATACATATGTACATACGTTTATTCTTACATTTCAAAAGAAAGAATGATGGAATGAATTGTTGGTACCGCAGAGATTGCGTAAATATTTGCACAATCGTCTTATCTGAAGAATTCCATTACATATTTAACCATCTGGAACTACCCAAGACTTCTTATACATATATGTATGTATGAATGTAAATATGTAGGTACATAGTATCTAGAGCCAGCATTAACACCAATAATAATATCAGCTTTTAAATCCAACGGAGAATCGCTCTTGCCAACAAGTGCTACTTTGAACTGAGTAGGCAATCGAGAAGTAAAGTCTTCTCTCGTCGTACAAAGATCACACTCTATAACAGGCCAACCTAATATTACCTGCGTGAATTTTTTACGCACGCACGCAAGTTTTTCACATTTGAGTAACCGAAATAAATTTGCGTGCGTGCTTTTTCAGAGTTGCATTTCTGTCAAATTTCAGAAGTTGAGCAAAATTTTAGCATAAATGCAGAATAGCTTCGATTCCCAAATTTAAAAAGAACATATGGTGATCGATAGAGATCATTGAGGTGAGTATAACGATATATTTCTTTTCTTGCGGAAACAACAATTACAAAAGTTATTAAGGGTCAAAGTTCAAAATAAATAATTTTTTAAATCAAAAGTTCTTAAAAACGAATGTATGAATTTTAAAAGTTTTGGCCTCAATCGATAGGAAATTTAAGTTGCCTTAATTTGATATACATACTTTATATATGCCTTGTTTACTTTTCACAAAAATCGAATTAATGTACGCAGAGAGGAATTCCGCTTCTCCTCTGCGACAACACAGAAAAGAGAATTCTCCTTAAGGAGGACTACGAGTATATATATATCAAATTAAAGGGAATCAAAGTTCATATCAAATGAGAGAAATTTTTAAAATCCATGCATTCGTTTTCAAAAAATTTTTATTCAAAGAATTGTTTAATTTGACTTTGACCCTTAATAACTTTTGTAGTTGTTGTTTCCCCAAAAAAAAAAATATACCTTTATGTTCAGCTCAATCATCTCTATCGACCCCAATATTTATTGTTTTTATTTGAGGATCGGAGCTATTCTGCATTTGTTCCAAAATTTTAATTCATAGTCGCGCGAAAATGACAAGTGAGCATAAACGTCAAATCGGAATGTCACGCAACACAAATCTTGGAATTTGAGTTAGCTTTTTACGCACGCCGGTCAATTCCGGTTCGTCCCATACGAGTTGTATGTGCATGAGAAATTTTTGACAGTAAACTGCCGGCGTGCGTGAATATTAGGTTGACCTGTAAATCACTCATCATGCCTGTGCTGGTGTATGGCGCGGAGGCATGGACAATAAAAACATCTGATGAGGCGGCTCTTCGAGTTTTCAAGAGAAAGATTCTGCGAAAGATTTACGGACCTTTACGCGTTGGCAATGGCGAATACCGCAGACGAATTAACGAGCAGCGAATTAAAATTCAGCGGCTCTGCTGGCTTGGCCATGTCGTTCGAATGGACAGAAACGCTGCTGCTCTGAAAGTATTCAACGTGGGCCGCGACGCTGGTAACAGAGGAAGACGAAGGCCTCCTCTACGTTGGAAAGACCAGGCGGAGAAGGACTTGGCTTCACTTGGCATTTCCAATTGGCGTCAGTTAGCACAGAAGGGAAATGACTGGCGTGCTGTTTTGGACTCGGCCAAAATCGTTTAGGTGGATACAACGCCAATAAAGAAGAATTATCTAGAGCTAGGACGAGCTGGAATCGCGTTCGAAGTCGAGGCCGCATGTTCGATATTAATTACTACTATCAAATATCCGGCATGCTTCACTGCACCTTAAAAGAAGTTTTGTCTTGGTTGATACCCTTATTGTTATATTTCATTTATTTTACCCATTTAATTGAATTGTCACGGGTGGGACATGCTTCACTGTTGAATTATTCTTATCTAACTATGTGGAAATGAAAATGCAATTGTGGTAAACATTTGCAATGAATTTCTAACATTAGGTAACAAACACGAATCACAACTTCAACTTCCGTAATTAAATATAACAAATTTTCGATTTTTTCACGGTTGGGACAAGACCAATACGGCTTAATACTAACTCATAATATAGGCAAAGGACTCACAAAATTTATTAAAAGCAGGTGAGTTCTACTATATATTTTTCTTACCAAACACTTGAATGATGAATCGCAAATTGTTTAAACTCACTCAAAAAATTTACTTAGAACTTGATTTCAAAACGTAAAAAAAGGTAATAAAAATGCATTTAAACCTTTAATTTGTTATATTTTGGTTGATACAAAATTTTTACAAATGTCTTATCCACACATTTGTTACTTTATTAAGAATATAATTTTTACATATAGGTTCAGTTTTCCAGGGGACCTCCCTTAAGCAGTTACTGATTAATCTCAGTTTTCGTGTTTATATAAATTACCGTTATATAAGAGGTAGGCGTGGCTATTCCTCGATTTCAAAGATTTTCAACACATTTCTTAGCTGGATCCTAAGCAAGGCTCGTACCGAGTTTGGTAAGGTGAAGCGGCTACTAAGGTACAATATTTCATCATAAGTGGGCGGGGTCACACCCCTTTTCTAAAAATTTCATAACATTATTTTGCACCAAAATTCTACTTCACATACTAATTTTCAACAATTCAATATTTACTGAAATATCATAGTTTCTGCATTTTTCGAAAATACCATTATATGAGAAAGGGGCGTGGTTACAGTCCGATTTCGCCCATTTTTAATAAAAACCTAACTTGGATAAAGGGCAACCTATATACCAAACTTCATTGAGATATCTCAATTTTTTCTCCAGTTATCGTGTACACAGACAGACGCATGGATCGACGGACAGACAGACATGGCTTAATCGACTGCTTTTTCATTCTGATCTTTTATGTATACATTTGTCTATAGCTATCTCGATTCCTTTAGGCTGTTACAAATAACCATTATGCGAACAAAGTTATAATACCCTGTGCACAAGTGCGCTCGGGTATAAAACCGCGAAGGCTGTTCTGCCTTTTCCAAGTTGGATAAGGAAGCAAAGCGATTGCGTCTGGTGTTCAACGAGGACAAGACGAAGTCACTATTACCAGTTATAATTTCGAGAAAGTAGAGAATTTCGTTTACTTGGAAACCAGCATTAACACCAATAATAATGGCAGCATCGAAATCCAACAGAGAAAAACTGTAGTCAACAAGTGCAACTTTGGATCGATTAGGCAATTCAAAAATAAAGTTCTCTCTCGACGTACAAAAACCTCACTCTATAAGTTACTCATGATGCCCATACTGGTATATGGCGCAGAATCATTGTCATTGAAAACATCCTATGAGGCGGCTCTTGAGGTATTTTTGCGGAATATTTACGGGCCTTTGTGCGTTGGCGATGGTGAGTAACACAGATGATGGAACGATGAGCTGTATGAGCTTTACAACGACACTGACTTAGTGCAACGAATTAAAACACATGGACACCGACGCTGCAACTCTGAAAGTATTCAACTCGGAAACCGCTGGTGGTAGAAGAGAAAGAGTGATGCCCCACTGTGATGTAAAGACCAAGTGGAGACGGACTTGGCTTCCTTTGGCATTTCCAATTAGCGTCAGTTGACACAGAAGAGAAACTGCTGGCGTGCTTTTTTGCACTCGGCCAAAATCGCTTAAAGTAGTCCTCCTTTACAGCTGATATTCCATCAGGGATGGAAACTGATTTTTCAAATTATACCCAATTTGCGGAAAACCTTTACCTAAAAGTGGATAAACGTACCAAAAAAGTAAAAATG
The DNA here is from genome assembly GCF_013731165.1 of Rhagoletis pomonella. Lineage (NCBI taxonomy): Eukaryota > Metazoa > Arthropoda > Insecta > Diptera > Tephritidae > Rhagoletis > Rhagoletis pomonella. Next base: position 24,729,276 of record NW_023458559.1, on the reverse strand, counting down.
TAGTTTTATATGTATGTATTAAAGAAAATAAGAGGATAATCTTTCCCTTCGATACCATACCTATGTACTTCTAGACTCACATTAAAAAAAATATGGCTACGAAAAGAATCTTTTCGAGAAGTTCGAGAGAAAACTATGTTTTCGAAAAGGTGAACCACTTTTCTCCGAGTTCTTCGATCTTACGTTTTAAAAATAAATAACACTCGACCACGCTGCCGCCATCAAATAACAATGCCTTTATTCCTGAAAATATTAAAGTTTCCAAAGTATTACGTCGTGCTCTTTCGTAAACTTGAAGATGCTTCTGGTTTTTCTGTTACTAAACTACGGAGAGTAAGGTTTTATGAGTTAAAAATCGAACGACGCAAATACCTAATCAAAATACATACCCCAGTAAAATTAGATAAATTTGGTAGGAAAATTGAAAAAATTTCATTTGGCAACATTCCGCCATCTTGGATTTAAGTTTTGTGGGTTTTTTTAAATTTGCAAGCTTATTTTGCATTATTCGTAAAAAATGGTTATATACAAATATGTAGAGAATTTAATTTCCAACATTTGTTATATAGAAGGTTTTTTCAAAATAGCATTTTTTATTGTAAAAAATTAGCAAAAACTGCAAAAAAATTTACATTGCCACGGTTTTCGCCATTTTTTGACAATTTCTGTTGAAAATACATAGCATATTTAAATTCAAAAGCTGTAGAGGATTTCATTCTTCCCAACTTGTATACCTACATTTGTTTTGTATGACGCTTAGATGACGGCCGGGAACGTGCGAAACATAGCGATTAACCCAGAAAAATTAGTTAAATTTGGTAGGACAATTAAAAAAAAAATTTAACAGTGTTTTTTATGCAGTTTACTTCTATTTAACACGTAGATCATGGATCCACAGTCTCGCCCCTAAATGACATATGGGTATTCCCATGGTGGCGCACGTGACAGTCGTACGATTTCAATGTGATACAAAAAGGGAATACCATTTGTTTTCTTTAACTTTTTT
>NW_023458559.1:24695722-24723270 GCF_013731165.1 Rhagoletis pomonella | reverse complement strand
TGCTAAAATTTCAAAATCAAAAGTTATCAAAACAAATTCTATGGGACTGAGAAATATTATTTTCTACTTTTTAGTCCATTTATAAAAGCGTTGTATATTAAAAAGTTTTTTTTTTATATTATTTATTTTCTACTTTTTAGTCCTGTCTGAATAAAATTTTGCAATAGATATTGAAATAATTCAACGATATTAATAGAAAGGTGCACACACATGCATTTACATATGTATGTACATACAAACGAGCACCAATTAATTTTATTTAAAGAAATGGCGTGTCGTCTATTTCCGCTGTAGCAAACGTAGTACATAGGGCGACATCTAGATGTCATCTACCCCGCCCTATTCACTGCAGATGTCGCCCTATGCACTATGCTTTTTTATAGGAACTTTTCAAAGCAAAGGTTTTATGGTGTCGGACACACAACATTGAAAGTTTCTGGATCCACAACATTGAAAGTTTCTGGACACACAACATTGCAAGTTGATAAAAGCGTTGTAATAGGCCTGCTGGAGCGCCCTACGGCTGTTCAATGCGATCATAAGGAAAAGTAGAGATCTTCGTAGTCATTTGGAGGTTCTCAAGCTATTCCTGGATGATCCCGAGTTATCCTACTAGAAACTCTAGAAGGACAGAATTCCGAAAAGGGGCTGCTGTGAAGCGATCATAACTATGATTGACGAAGGGTATACCGATGGATCGAATTTGGATTATGGACCAAGATTCTAAGAAAGAGTCTGAATTGGCACATATCTAACCATATTCCAGGCGGAAGTCTTCACATACAAGGCTGTGTTCGCGAATTAATCAGAATCATTTAAAACACCATCAAGGCTTGTGGGCAGCTGTAAACTCTTTTGATCCACAATAGCGTAACGATATGGTGGGTTCCGGTGTCTCAAAGCCTGCAGCCCAAATGCGCTTGTATGGTCCGGAGGCTTTTGTCGGCTGGTGGGGGAAACCCTATGTATTACGAACAGCAGACTGATACACCTTGGGGAACGATTGTCTTCTCCATCCAAAATTTGGAACATGGCACTCTCCAAAGTGCTTAACTGCTTAACCCTCTAATGCATGTTTTTTTTTTTTGAGGAGATAAATTTTGTAACAAGATGTCAGAAATTCATTTTTAAATAAAATTTACCCTCTTGAGGTTATAAAATATAGTCCGCCTTAAGGCGGACCAATGCATTACAGATATAAATAGCCTAAGGTGGGAGTGATTACTAGTAAGGTTTAGAACAATAGATATTCTTAGGTTGCAGCGGGAGTGTTTTCGAAGTAATAACAATAATAACAAGTAATTTTGAATGAAAAAACACAACCGGCTTCAATTCTCATATGTATAAAAATTTTGGAATACCGTTAATTTTATCATGATCAAATGATCGGATCTAAACAAAATTAGTATGGGACCACCTGTAAGACACTACCTTTGCCATAGAAATTATCGATATCGGATGACGTGGGCCAAAGTTAAAAAAAAAAATATTCCGACGAATTGATAACCTTCTCCTTTTTTGAAGTCGGTTAATATAATGTAAAGTAATGTAATGTATGTGTAAAGCCAACATACATTTGCATAAGTCTGTACAGTAAAATTTATTGTTATACGCAGTTAGTTTGTTTGTATTGTACTAGCTCTGTTTTAGGTTTACTAAATGTTATGTTATCTACATATTTAATAAACTTAATATTGAAAAAGATATTAAAAACTCAAAAAAAATTTTTGGTAGGATTTGGTTGCTTTTGATAGGAAAAAAAGTTTGTCCGTCGCAACACTGGTTACACTCGAGCGTGAGCTCGTTCTCTGCCCATGCCTGATTTACAGTGACTCAAACTCATTTCATGTTTAAATTTTTTACAAAACTTAGAAAAAATCCAAAAATTAAGCTATTCAGGTTACTCAGAAGATGATGATGGTCTATCACCGCTGATGACCTAAAAATTTACTCCACCATATTGAATGCTGAAGATTCAGATTTATTGCAATCTGATATATATATAGGGTTAATTCTTAGTGCGGAAAAAATCGTTTATATTAGAATACCAACAAACGCTTTCACGTAGTTTTTTCAAGAAAAGTTACACCATATATTATAACTATGGTATTTCGGGGTCTAAACTGAAAACTGTAGACCAAATCAAAGACTTAGGTATTCTTCGACTCTAAACTCACATTCATACTACGTTTATATGATGTTTTAATTCGTGCTAAATTAAACTGTGTTATCTGGACACACACATATAAACACATTCTTAAATCGAATTGAAAGTTTTAACCGTGCCACCATAAATCGCATTTTGAATGCGCGTTAGAATTGTTAAATCATATTAAGCGTGCATATAAACACGGGATGGTTCAACATGGTTGTTTCATGCAACTCTATATGAAGTAAAACATTTAAACAGTTCCATAAATTGCATTTATGCTAAGCTTTATTACAAAAATATAGCTTGCAAACACACAACAACAAAATATATGGGTAACAACATTTCCTATCGCTCCAAAATATGCAACGTCGAAACCCATGTACAGTGAAACCCTCTAAAGTACCCCCCCGCTTAAGTACCTAACCCGCTTAAGTAACCAACATTTTTGGACACTGTGAATTTTTTAATATAATCAGAATAAAATCCCTCTCTTAATTTACAATTTTACTTATAATTTTCCCCTTTTAAGTGCTCTTTTAAAGTTCCTTAAAATATTTACGTACACTGAGGGGAAAAAAATATTAAAATCAAATAGAAACGTAATTGATGTTACTATAAACGTCAACGAAAGTACTGTATATTGGTAAATATTCAATTCAATTACGCGCATATTAAAATGACCGCGTTCGTACTGAAAAAGCATCCGTGAAGTGAATAATCAAGACAAAAACGAAAAAAAAAAATATTTACATGTTGCCCGCGGTGGAATTCGAAACCGACCATCTCCGGATATCAACAAATTGTGGCAAGCATCTTTGCCCTGCAAAAAATGGGACTAATCCGGGATGACTCCGGGAGCAATCGCAAAGGAGCATGCGACTAATACCACTTTTGATCTCTTTATATGGAATGAACTGTTCGCTTTTGTTCGAGCATGTCCTATGAAGAGACTAATTGTTCACCTTTATACCCGAACGGGTATAAAAAGCGACTAGTCACTTTAAAAAAATAAAAATTTGCGCCAGCTGAGATTCGAACCGGGGTGCTCAGTTTTGTTAGGCGAATACTCTCTCTGTGTATCAACGCCGCACATGAAATTTCATTGACTAAGTGCGTACATATCATTAAACCGTTAATAGTACACTCCTTTGTGTTAAATATATCAATATAAATATATCAGGTGAAATACATAGATTGTTCTGAGATCTTAAGAAGATTACCTCTTAATATACCGGGTAGGAACCTCCGCCATTTTGACATGTTTCATGTGCAATTAAACAAATCTAATTATGCCATAAAGGCACCCGTTGCGCGAACTTTTGGAGAACTCAATAATGTCAAGGATATTGACCTCTCACTTCCTGGAGCGATACTGAGAAACTTAGTCCTAAGTCATATTCGAACTCATAAATCCTTATTATAAGTGCATAGCTAGTAAGAATATTAATGTATCCCATAGTTAAATAAACGCGTAAATTCCTCGTAACCACGTAAACTTCGTAAATTTGCTTAATTTTGTATGGAAATCCGGGTTATTTACGAGGTTTACATAGTTACGAGGCATTTACGCGTTTAGATGAATACCCTGACTTTATATGGGTCTATCCATGCAAAATTTACATTAAAAAATTTACACAAATTATTTTTCTTTGCATTCTTTGGGTAAAAATATGATACACGTATTTTTTTTATTTTCATTTGACACACACAGTTTCCGATATTTTTTTGAACTTTAAGCATGCCAAAAAAATGACTTTTTAATATATGCTTCCGCGAAAACAAGCATTTTAATAAAAAACAAACTTAATCTTCGTACCATTTATGACTTTTCCTTGGCTTTCATATGAGGATTACGAGAAGTCTATACAATTATTTTTTAATACAAAAAATTTGATATTAAAAAAATAATATCAAGTAAATCTTTTTTTCGAATTTAGTAATGATTTCTTTATATATTTTTTTTATTGAAAACTGTTCTTCAAATACTTAAGTAAAACCTGTAAAAATTTCAGAATGGGTAGCTCAAAAGTACGCTTGTAATCAAATTTTAAACAACTGCGAAAGCGTTAAAACCCGCGCTCTCCATGGCGTGCACCATCTATCTACATCAGCGTTGGGCAGAGAGAGCTTTTACTCTGCTCGCGCCGATACAAAATGTATAGAAAGCTTAAAAGAGCTTTGCCCGCGGGCAAGGCAGTGCCCAGCAGTGATCTACATCAGAGCTTCCAATACAAGCGCAAAATTTTTGTCTGTGTGTACTCAAAAAAAAAAACAACTCTCGCATGAGCTGCTTACTGCATGAAGTGCGAACGCAAACTGGTAGGTAAATACTCGATACTTTTCTTTTGATACCAAGTATTTTTTTACTCGATACCTTTTTGTTCTGTATCGAGTAAGTATCGGAAAAAAAGTACTTGGTATCGAAAGAGTAATTTCTACTACTTTTAACATTGCAACGGCAACTCAACAAATCGCTTGTCTGGAAAGCATTTAGAAAAGTTGTTGTTTCTTGGCAGTGTGCCCCAAAAGCTCTTTTATATTAAATATTTTGTGAATAATATACTTATGTATATGAAGTAATATATGTAATTATAACTAGTATTGTCCCTCAGCAATGTACCAAAAGAAACAATACAATTTTTTTTTTCATAAATAGTTTGTAAATGATGCAGTGAACTGTATACTTAGAGGGGTGACCTTATGGATAAGTGTCGGATTTTTATTTTTATTTTCAAACTAATTTTAGTTACTTTTTTATAAAAAATATAGTTCATTCTATGACAAAAACCATGTAAATCCAGGTTTCAAATTTTGTACAAAAATTAAAAGAAAATCAAAGTTTCACCAAAATTAAACACTTTTTATTCAGAATAAAAAGTGTGGAATTTTGATCAAAGCGTACTAGCGCAAAAGAGAAGGCACAAGTTGTGCCTTCTTATTATTTACGTTCTTTGATGAAACTTTGTTGATTTTCTTTTAATTTTTGTACAAAGTTTTTAACTTGGATTAACAAGGTTTTTGTTATGGAATGAACTATATTATTTATAAAAAAGTGAATAAAACTAATTTGAAAATAAAAACAAAAATAATAATCCGAAACTTATCCATATTGGGTGACCTATACACTCATATGACTGAAAAAATTATAACCAATACTGTTCCTTGGTAATGTGCCACAAATATTAATTAATAATTATTTTGTATTCTTACTAAATAACTTAAATATAGCGTCGCAAAAGTTCGATAGCTTCGTACACACGACTTGTACGTGAAAGCCGAGTGGCTCCATTTGGCTCACGTGTACACATAGTTGCCAGCTTGGTGCTTTAAGCACTAGATTTAGTGCTTTTTGAAAATTAAAACGCCAAAAAAAAATTGTTTAGAGCCTAGTGCCTTTTTTAGTGCTCTTCTTCTGAACTCAAATTTCTCATAGATAGTTAGAACATGAAATAATTTGAAATATTTAAAGCTGTAGCAGCACTGCATTTAAAAGAATCTACATTAATTTTTTCGTTTGTTGCGATTCGATTTTTCTTTCTCTAAATATACCAGTTTTAATCTGCAGTACCTACTTCGGTATTACTTCGATAGCATGAGAAAAAGTTTTGTGTATTGAATTATACTTATAAATATTATTTATTTTTTTTTACTTTTGTTAAATACAAACTGTTATGAAAAAAGGTATCCTTTGGTATAAAAAAATTAGTTCTTTTCGTACGGTAAAACACTTTCTTCCCCAAGTTTTGGTGCTTTTTGAAACTCAAATTGGCAACACTGCGTGTGCACCACTGATCTACATACATACATATGTACTCGTATAACAGGCTACATGCTCGCAGCTGAATTTCTTCGGCATTACATAAAAGACAAGTTCTGAATGTAGTTTTTTTTATTTTTTATTAGGCTTCTACAATAATGAATATGAATATCTACTTTTTATTTGCATTATTTGCTTTACTATTACTTTATTTAAGTATTTGAAGAACAGTTCTCAATAAAAAAAATTAAAAAAAAATCATTACTAAATTTGAAAAAAAAATTAATTTGTTATTATTTTTTTAATATCCAACTTTTTGTATAAACAAATAAATGTATCGACTTCTCGTAATCCTCGTATGAAAGCCATGAAAAAATCATAAATGGTTTGATGATTAGGTTTGTTTTTATTTAATTGTTTGTTTGCGCGGAAGCATATATTAAAAAGTCCTTTTTTGGCATGCTTAAAGTTCAAAAAAATATATCTCCGAAACTGTGTATGTCAAATGAAAATAAAAAAATACGTGTATCATATTTTTACCCAAATAATGCAAAGAAAAATTATTTGAGCGGAAAAAAATGTTTAGTGCAAATTTTCCATGGATTGACCCATATATTTTTAGCGTAAATTAAAAATTTTCCCTTTACCATTTTATAATGCAACCAGCCAATATCCGCTTGCTTCGCGGCGCCTAATAAGATCTTTTGCGTTGGCCAATACAAAAATAGCGTTTAAAAGCAAAATTAGTCTGCAAAGTAAACACTTTTAGTTTAAATTGAAACGAATGAAGTGCAGAATTCTCCCACACGTAGGCCAAGAATAGTGGTGACAGGTACTAAGAACAACGGAAATAAGGTCAATTGACTTTATTTCCCACCCTGGAGCGAAATAAGGTCAATTGACATTATTACCTTTTTAAAAGCGAAATAAAATCCATTGACATTATTGCTCTTTCAAACATTAAATTTGCTTAGCTTCGCGGCGGCCGTCGTCCGCGCGCCACACCAAGTCACGATACGCCGCGCATAATTTGTGTTTCAAAAGTGTGCGAAAACCAAAAACCAATCAATTAACGTACATGATCTCGGTTCCGATATTAAATTATCAATAATTGTTTATACCCGCATTTTGGCACATTGGCTTGTTGAATGTGCCATCTAATAAATAACGTCGTCGTTCTCCTTAGCTGCTTTTAAATAATGTCACAAATTGCTGGCGGAGGCATGAATACAGTGTAAGTGTTTCTCATCATGGAGGTAGCACACGTTTATAATTTTAACAAAATCAGTTCATAAATACGACTTTTATAAATAACTCGACCCCAGCGCCACCTAGCGAGTTTTCTGGTAGCCTATAAACGGCTATTATTTTATATATATATATATATATCTCTTTCAATACATCTTAAGTGGTGTTGCTACTACATATTTAAATAAAGCACACTTAATTACCATCAATTGTGAAGATCAAAGTCTTACCATGACATACATATGTATGTATTCTTTTCATACATACATACATACATACATATGTTGCTTTAAATCTAGTAACATAATTCCTCCCTCAGGCTAAATGTATGTACATATACATATACATATATTAAGTATTTAACTGATTACTTGTGGTAAAAATAACAATATCAAGAATTAAAAAATCACTTGTATGTACATAAAGTCATTGTATCAACACGGAGGGGTGTACTTGAAACCATATTTACTCACAGATACAGGTGAAGCACTCGCAAATAACTGCAATTAAACGCAGACAGTAAAAAAGGAAAGGAAAATAAACAAAAGTAATTGCAAAAGTACAAGTGTCTAATTTCAGAATACGTATGTACGTACATTAGGGTGGGTTGATTTTTTTTTTAAATCGTATAGCAAAAACGTAAACTACATAAAATTCTAAGAAAATTCTCCGAAGAAACCATGTATCTAGAATAAAATACTAATCCGCGCCTCTCGACTTGAAAATTTATATGTCCGCCTTTACCAAAAAAATAAATGTTAGAAAAAATAGGTTTTTCCAAAAAGAAATCGAATTTTCTGAATAAAATTGTTTAGTAAGGTAGTTCTTTTGCACTTTATATTTTTTCTACACACAATTTTTTTTCATTAAAAAAAATATTCACCCAAGAGGAGATGCAAATTGGGGTTCAACTGCTTTTTTGATAATTGAATATTTTGATTGTCTCAATTCAAAACCTGTACTGCATAAACTATAATATAATATAATAAAACATAATATATTTCAACAAAAAAAAAAATAATTTTAGCGAAAAAAGAGGAAAAAAATTTTCAAGTCGAGAGGCGCGGATTAGGGTTTGATTTTAGACCCATGGTTTCTTCAGAGAATTTTCTTAGAATTTAATCTAGATTACGTTTTTGCTATACGATTTTTAATTTTTTTTCATCCATACAAATCAACCCGCGCTAACGTACATACTTATGACGCATGTGAGTAACTCAGAATTTTTTTCATACATACTACTTGCTACATACTTGTACTAATTGCTAGAGTCCGACCGATTCCAATTTTTTTTCAGGTACCCATGCCGATTAGCCGTGGGTAACACAGTGCGGCGCCGCGCCATTGCGCTGATACCGAGAGTTGAGTTACTGGCGCCGATACCGATTTTCACAACTCTGTGACGCAATGGCGCCAGCAACACCGGAACACTAACAACACCGGGCGGCGCAAAGAACACACAAAATCGAAGCGTCACTTGTAAAATGTGCAGCACAAGGCGAATTTTTACAAGGTGGTGTTTCTAAAATTAGCCGCGGCTCTTCTGAATGTGAAAATTATGTGTTTGTTGTATTTTTGGGTTTTGAACTTGGCTTGTTTTTGCCCAACCGATACCACCTTGTATTAATTCACCTTAGTTCAACACCGGAACACTGACAACACCGGGTGTCGCAAAGAACCAGCAAAGAACACCCGAAACAGAAGTGTATCTTGTAAAATGTGCAGCACAGCTAGAATTCGTCGCGGTCCTTCTGAATGTGAAAATGATGGGTTTGTTGTATTTTTGGGTTTTGAACTTGGGTATACTTGAGTTTTTTCTCAACCGATATCACCTTGTATTAATTCACTTTGGTGCAGCGTGCAGCGTGCGGCAATAAAGGAAATGAGCTTTAGCCTGAAGAGGCGCAATTGCGCCAACACACTGTGCTGATTCCGACAGTGGCGCTGGAGTAAGTGTGTCAGCGCCAAAAAATTTGCGCCGTTACCCAGGCCTAATGCCGATGCCGATTAATCGGCTTGTGCGGAAAGAATCGGCCGATGCCGATTCCATAAAAAATTACATATAAATAAATATATTAGTTCATAAAATCAGTTTATTTAACTTAGTTAACAAAATAAAAGAAAACAAATAATATATGTATGTACATACATATGTATGTGTAAAAATATATGTAGATACATATATCACATTTATGTACATTACATAAAAAACTTTTTATATGGTGCTAAGCCACAAATATTTAGGAACATAAAATTTCATTTCTTTTTGTATAACTTATATGCTAGGTATATATGTACATACATATAGTGGTCCACAAAATAATAGAATTGCGATATTTTGACCGGTTTTGGCGTTTGGGTTTTGTCTTTTGTTTAATTAATATTTATTGAAGTGAAACTTCTTTAGCGGCGGTTGGTTGGTTGTGAGTAAATTGGCAAATTCAACGGAAGTTGCACACGGAAACAGTGCAACGGAAATGATGGCAACGGAAATGGTGCAATGGGAATGGTGCAACGGAAATGGTTGGGGCTGAAACAAGTGCTTCTTGTGTGTATGCATATGGCATTAATTTAACAAAAATTTGCTAATAAAAGGTTAAAGAATAACACTTAGAAAAAGACCAATACAAGAATGAAAGTAAAGGTGAGTACGTACATAGATAAAAAAAAGGATAAAGGCAAAGGTAAAAATAAAACAAAAACAAAGATGCTTAAAGATAAAGGCAAAAAGGAAAACCAAGGTAAATTTAAACACTTCATTTAGATAAGGGCAAAGATGAAGGGGAATATGTAGATGAAGAAAATGATAAACATAAAAGTAAAAACAAAGATAAATATAAAGAAAGAGATGAGGAATAATGAGATGAAGATAGAAGAAGAAAGATTTAAATAAAGGTAATTATAGAGAAAAGGATATAGATGGAGATCCAGAGACTCAATCTGTGAACTGTTTTGGGATTTTAGAGATTTTCGGGATTCTCGGGCCTTATCGATGCAACAATCGAAATTTTTATCGATTTTGCTATCGATATCTTTGGAACTTTTAGAAATAGTAATCGATATTTTTATGGATTTTCTCATCGATTTAGTTATCGATTTTGTAATCGATATTTTTAACGATTTTACTATCGATATTGTTTTAGATTCTGTTATCGATATTTTCATCCAATTTGTTATCAATATTTTTATCGATACTGTTATCGATTTTGTTATCGATCATTTATAGATTTCGTTATCGTTTATTTATCGATTTTGTTATCGATTATTTATCGATTTGTTATCGATTATTTACCGATCTTGTTATCGATATTTTTATCGATTTTGCTACCAATATTATTATCGATTTTGCTATCGAAATTTTTACCGAATTTGTCATCGGTTGTGTTATCGATATTTTTATCGGTTTTGTTGGATGTTACTATCGATTATAGAGATAATAGAGATAAAAACGAAGATAAAGGAAAACAGAATAGCATAAATGTAATTAGAACGAACAGGGGAGAGGTAGGGATCTAGATAGAAAAAAGATATACATACATATGTATGTGGATTGGTTATGAGACAAAATAGATATGTAACGCAAGTTTCAGTTCTACAGTGTCGCCCAGGCGCACTTACTTTTTTTTAAATAAAATTCATGAAATCGATTTAACAAATCTTTTATTTTAAAAATTAGATCTTGTTATCATATAGTTTTTAAAACTAAAAACGAATATAATACCTTCAGAAGGTAATAATAAATAACACAAATCACTTATATAACAGTGATGTACAAACAATTTTCTTTACAAATACACATACTTTTTAAAAATATTTGTTTCAACACATTTTGCAATAGGACTGCGCAATTATTAAATTTATTATAACTCATATTAATTGACACACAATTCGATTTTAAGAGCTCAGCGCTAAAAAGAAAATAAAAACCTATAATAAGGCGATATCAGCTGTTTCCACAATTTCTTCAAAATCACCTATAGTGTCTGAATTATTTACATTTCTGTTGTTGTATATTGATCTATTCAACCTTGATAACATACTGTTTGATATTGGAAACGTTTTGCAGCAGAAACTATTAGCCTTCATATAAAACTTTATTCGAACTACTCAATTAAGGCTTTCCAACGTCATCCTATTTCGAATCTTGGTTTTTGTGGAATTCATTACGGAAAAAACGCGCTCAACAAAAGCATGTGAGTGCGGCAAGGATAATAATATGACGGCTATTTTACTTACATTTATTTCCAAATATTTTATTGCCTGTTGCGGTTTCCACTCCGTAAGCAATTATCCAAAATTCTTCAGAGTCGGATGGAATGGTTCTGAAAAAAGTTATTCCATGGGAAAGTTAATAGATTTAAGTATTCAGTTTCCGCTGCTTTTCTTTCATTCAAAGTCAAATAGTGAATTGGTAGGACCCTGAAACTCGCTCTCTTGTGATTCACACACCTTTCTGGTGACAAAATCAAAGCTTTTTGCAAGTATTTAATTGACTAGGTAATCGTTTCAAAAGTTCTTCGATTAGGGTGATTAAAAATGTTTGTCTTTTAATATGCTTCTTAAGTCCAGTTTATCACGCAGTTCATTAGCCTCTTCTGTAAAATTATCGTGGAAAACTAAGTTTTGTATATTTTTATAAGTGGAAAGAATTTATTTGAAGCGAAAAAATCGCCAAAAATCGCTAATGGCGATTTCATAAATTTTTACGCGCAAATATAAAAAAAAAATCGCCAAATTTGCGCGAAATCGCTAAATCTTGACACTCTGTGTGAAAGATACTTGAATCTGGATATTTTTGCCGACTTCAGTTATACTTAATGAGAAAAACTTATATAGTTAGATGTGGGCGGTATCACGCCCTCTTTCCAAAATTCTATAGTAATGTTACTTTTTTTCAAGGGATTGTTTTTGGTATCACTTTTGACCAAATTGGCGTCCTTAAATTTCGAAATATCGAAGTTTCAAGAATATCCGAAATTTACCGTTTTATGAAAAGTGGGAGTAATTTTAGTCCGATTTCAATAATTTTCAACGTTTTTCCTTTATGTGGCAAGCACAATAATCGCACCGAACTTGGTACAAATTGATCGAACCGTTACCGAGATACAGATATGTGGTCATTAGTGGGCGGGATCGCGCCCATTTTCTAAAATTTTATTATAAGCGTATTTTTTGCTAAGGAATTATGGCAAACATCAATTTTGAATAATTGTGCTTCTGTAGTTACGGATTTATTTATTTATTTCTCGTCCGATTTTAAAAATTTTCAGGCTTGTGGTATTTTGTACCAGGGCTAACAACTGTGCCAAGTTCAGGAGAAATTGGTGAAGCGGTTACCAAGATATATACATGTAATCATAAGTGGGCGTGGCTACGCCCGTTTAAACAGTTTTTTTGAGTTCATTGCCCATGTAAACAAATTTCGAAATTCTTTGCAGCTAAGCTTCCACCAAATTAAAGGCTCTTCTTTTCTGGGTATAACTACAAAAACTTGAATAAGCATCAGAGCCGTTGGCGATTTCTTTAAAGAATTGCCAAATATCCTAGTGAGCTCGCTCTTTAATAGAAGCTTTCACTAGAGGTCTGCCTGTAACGATATGTAAACATGCACGTTAAAAAAATACATCAGCCACGCGTTTTTGTTTATATTTTGTCTTCGACTTTTCTCCTCTCTTTATCAAAAATAATCGATAAATTAGGGTTGCAATGGAGAAGTTATAAAAGATAATACAGGATTATTTTATAACTTGGAGGAGAAATTTTGTATTTTTAATTACGATTGGATACTTCAGCTCGAAAAAGTAGATAATCTGGTCATAAGTAAGTTGCTAAAAAATATACCTAATATAACAATAGTTATTGTGAAATTTATAACGGGCAGCACAGTCTACCGGATATCCGATCGGATATCCGAATCCGGCTCTTATTTTTTACATGCTATCCGAAATCCGGTTATCCGGCAAAATCTCTATCCGGCACATCCTTAGTAAAAAGAGTCACAACTCAAAATAATACGTTTGTCAGAAAATCCGAAAAACTATTTCTTAGCCCATGATAATCATATGGGCAAGGGCGAATTTACCTTGGGTTTTTTTTAACAAATTATAACAAATTTGTTCCAGCTTTAGCTGAAAGGTAAATAAAAGCTCTGTGTACATTTTTAGCGTATAATCTCAAAAATGCCAAATTTTGAGTTGTGACTCTTTTGAAGACGATGTGCGATATATATTCTTGGTTGTTGCGAATGACTTAAATTGTTCATTTTAAAATATACATCCACGTATGTTTGCGATCTAAGACGACTGGTAAAAAATTCACGAAATAGGGGAATTCGCCGAGTTTTTTACCTATATAGCTACGGTGACCATGCGTCCTTTATTTTAAAGGACAGTCCTTTATTTTAACCCCCTGTCCTTTATAATATTTTTCAAAATAAAGGACGCCTTTTTTCCTTTATTTCTTAAACTGTCCTTTAAATCAGCTCTGCACTTTTCTGAGGTAAACTTTTAAACACAGACTATGAAAAATAAAAATATCCCTTATAAAATATAATGAAAACTTTCGCCAGTTTGTTTCGCACACACTTAAGGGTTTCTATTTAATCGGCAATCTTTGTACAATCTATAAAGCACAGGGAAAGTTGTGCCCAGGATCGTGTTACACGCTGAGTTTCCAGTTACACCGTAAGAGAACAATAAACCCCCTGCTGCACAGTCGTTAAGAATTGGCATTTAGTGTTCGTAATTTTATGAAAGCTTACAATAATTTCAAGAGACCAGTTGACACAAACAACCAAAAAGAAGACCAGTTTGATTTGTGAATTTTTATTTGATTATACTAAATTTTTTAGTGGAAAATGCAGAAAAAGTAGCAAAATGTTTTAAAAAAAGTTCACCACAATAAATATTTTTTTTTTGGTTTTTAGTAAAAATTAGTTGAAAAATGAAGGCTCCGGTGAATTATGAACATTCAATTCTAATTTTGAACCACTGTGTGCTGGCTTCGTCGTGCAGTATGAATTATGGTAAACGCATTTTGGTAGCAAAGGATGGCGAAGTCCTTGAAAAGGATTTGGCTTCATTTTTCGCTACGGCAGGGGTGCTTGTACAATTAAATAATATAATTAACTGATAAATATTTGATTTAAATTACGGCTCACATTTTACCATTAAGAAAACCTTATTTGAGATTTTGAATAAATAACATGTAAACCCTTACATTGCACCTTATCGTTCAGCTGGTGAACTGTATTTCTGTTCAGTTTATGAGGTAAACGTAAACGTGAATCGCTTTTTTGTAACTAAATAAATTAATATCTTTAACCGGGAACGATAAATTCCACAATATCTATGACTGCTTAGTACAACTGTAATCGGCTTCGTATATTTTCGCGACCGCGTAAGACAATACGAGCATGGATCGGAAACTCGGCCTTTCCGACCATGATCAACAGCTTGTCCACAGCGCGGAGCGGAAACTAGAGCTTTCCGCCTGTCACACACTCAAAATAATGACTTCGGGAACATGGATCGGAAACTCGTTCTTTCCGACCATGCTGAACAGCTTGTCCACAGTGCGGAGCGGAAACTAGAGCTTTCCGCCTGCCACACATTCAAAGTAATGACTACGGGAACATGGATCGGAAACTCGTTCTTTCCGACCAGGTTCAACAGCTTGTTCATAGCGCGGAGCGGAAACCAGAGCTTTCCGCCTGCCACACGTACAAAGTAATGTCTTCGGGAACATGGATCGGAAACCCGGCCTTACCGACCTTGATCAACAGCCTGTCCGCAGCGCGGAGCGGAAACTAGGTCTTTCCGCCCGCCGCACACAAAAGTAGACTGAAGACTAGGCCTCGCCATCTACCAAACCTGCTATTTTATGCTGTTATTATTATTATTATTATTATTATTATTATTATTATTATCAGGGAACGGATTTTATGGAAATTGCCTTTTTTTCTGCTAAAGAGATAGAGTATATTCGATTAAGAATGTCCACGATGTAGCTTTCCCTGATTCCATATATACACATTTGATGTTGCCTTTTTTAAGAAATTTGCCTTTTTTTGCCTTTTTTACATTTAAAAAAGTGATTAGGTATAGCATTTACAATTTTTTTTTTAAGAATAAAAAATATACACATGCCCATGCGGCTTATGGAAGCGCAGGGACCTCTTGCCAAATTGGTGTTGGAAAAATTCAAAGCCGTTTTCTCAGCTAACGTAGGCTTGGAGACAATAAGGGGTGCGGATAAAATTGTAAAGGGCGAGGAAAACGCCCTTATTCCTGATAATATGAACATTTCAAACGTTCCATATTTAAATTGGGCTCCACTTGTATCAACTTTCGTCGAGGGCACATTTAGTACATTCAAGGCTTTTCTTCGCGAAAATCGAATGAAAATGCTGCCAGAAAACTTCAAAATGCATCTTGTGGTTCAATGTTACTACAACTATACAGATTAAAGTTTTATGAGTTCGAAACTCGAAAGGATAAAATAGTCAAAGATTTAAAGTACAAATTTTTCATATAATGAAACTAGTTCATAGTTTTTCTCTTTTTACTTGTAATATAAACATTTCTAAAATAAATGTATTTTTTGATTGTTCTTCGTATTCTCTGTCTTTTTTAGTGCCTTATTTTGCCTTTTTTGCAATACCTAGTGCCTTTTCCTGCCTTTTTCGCTATTTTGTTTTGCCTTTTTTTGCCTTTTTTGCAATACCCAGTGCCTTTTCCTGCCTGTTTCGCTATTTTGTTTTGCCTTTTCCAGCCTATTTCGTTATTTTATTTTGCCTTTTTTATAGGTTTTTAGGTCCTAAAAATCCGTTCCATGATGATTATTATTATTATTATTATTATTATTATAAATTATTGTGTATATAAATGTTCTATTCTCATTTGTCTGTAAGAAAACATTTTTCTGTAGACCAAATAAATATGGGTAAGGTACTTTTCTCATACAAGTTGTATGTACGTATTCCCAAATCCTTTTGAAAAAAAGTCCTTTATTTTACGTTGGTTAATATGGTCACCGTATATATAGCACTACTTACCAACTCAATACCTTTAGTTACCTAGTTACGATTGACATAACCATAACGCCATAGCCATATCTTTGTCGAATTCTTCAAACTGGTTATGATTACGGCGAAGAACTAAAAGTCAACAGATCCTACGGTTATGGCTATGGCGACAGTGTCATGGTATGTCAGTAATAATCGCTTACAGAGCTGCTTATACGTTCGATCAGGACAGATAATTGCTATGGTTATGGTTATGGCTACGGTATGACACCAGTAATTGCGCCTTGAATCAGGGAGAAAAAATATCAAATATTTATAAAAAGAATTGAATTTCTTGCCACCTGTTACAAATCTAAATTCAAATCATTTAAAAATTTAACTCAATTATATCAATATGGCTATCTATCGACACGTTTTTGAAAGACTTCATTTCTTAACTACATGTAGGAGGTTTGCCACTTGTTTAAAAAATGAAATTCAATTCAAATTAAGGCAATTAGGTAATTGATACATATATATGTTTTTAGAGGTTTAAGAAGGTTTCAGTTTGAAAATATTTTGAATATTTGAAAAGTCGGATTTAATTCAATTATACACAAGTTGTTTAAAATATTAAGATATGGATGTCAAATGAAAGAGTGTAAATAAATCTTTAGTTCCAATATTTAGAATATTTTTGAGGTATTTGAAGAGGGTTACCACCTGTTTAAAAAATGAAATTCAAATTATTTAATAAGTTAAATCAATTATTACAGTATAGGTATCAATCGAAATATTTTTGAAGAGGCTTTTTTTCTTAATTACATGTAGGAGAGTTGTCCACATGTTTAAAGAATCAAATTAAATTTAAGTTCAAGAATTAGGTAATTGAGATACATATGTATCACGATTTGGATGGCAGACGAAAGAGGTTTCAGATGGTTTTAGTTCGAAAATATTTTGAAAAGTGTTGCCACCTCTTTGAAAAGTCGAATCTAATTAAATTAAGCACAATTTATGTGAAATATTTACACATTCGACCCACCCCAATGCTGATTTTGTTTATTGAACCGATATGATAACGGTAGTCATATGTGTCAGCACGAAGTGTAATAAATTAAAAATAGCCGAAGGCCTTAGTAGCCAGTGCTTGTTATTCTCTTATAATTGGAATAATTGTTTATAATTATTTCTATTTTCAATAAATAAATAAATAAAAACTCACTTGTAAGTCATTTAGCAAAGCCATTTTCAAATGACGACAGCAGTGCCGACGAAAATCGTCTTCTGTATTTAAGAAGACGTTTTTTAAAAGTGCGATTTTTATACCCGAGCGCACTTGTGCACAAGGGTGTTATAACTTTGTTCACATAACGGTTGTTTGTAACAGGCATAACGAACCGAGTTAGATATAGACAAATGTATACATAAATGATCAGAATGAAAAGAGATATCGATTAAGCGGTGACTGTCTGTCCGTCCATCCGTCTGCGCACACGTTAACTCGAGTAAAAATTTAGATATCTTAACGAAACTTTGTACGTGCACTTCTTTCGGGCGTAGGACGGATAGTACTGTAGTAGTAATAACCACGTCTACCTCCCATATAACGGTAATTTTCAGAAATACGAAAACTCCGATATTTTAGTAACTACTGAAGATTATTCACACAAAATTGATATTTACAATAAGTTTTAGACGAAAAATAAGAATATTATAAATTTTTGGAAAACGGGCGTAGCCACGCCCACTTATGGCTACATGTGTATATCTTGGTAACTGCTCCACCAATTTATCCCAAACTTGGCACAGTTGTTAGCCTTGCTACAGCATACCAAATGACCGAAAATTTTTAAAGTCGGACAATAACCACGCCCAGTAATTTGGAGATATACGAAATCTTCCATAAATCAGTAAATATTAAAGCTGATTCATTTTAAATTGATGCTTGCAAAAATTTTTTACCAAGGAATACGTTTATGATAAAATTTTGTAAAATGGGCGTGGCACCGCGCACTTTTGATCACATATGTGTATCTCGGTAACCGTTCTACCAATTTTTACCAAACTCGGTATGGTTATTCTGCTTGCCACATAAAAGAAAAACGTTGAAAATTGTTGAAATCAGACTAAAATTGAGGCCGCTTTTCATATAACGGTAAATTTCAGAAATACTTGAAACTTTAATATTTCGACATTTAAGGACGCCACTTTACTCAAAATTGATACACCCCGGCTTACCATGTAGCGGTAGCTTTCAGAAAGATGAAAATCATATATTTGCCCCTTTCGCCGGGTATTTAATGTTCGGCTTCGCCCGAACTTAGACTTTCTTACTTGTTTTATAGGTAATTGTAATAAAAATGATAAATATGTGACTGAATTACTTTTCAGCAATCGTTAAGTGAAATATATTTGCAAGTAAATTTCTTTACTTTTAAACCAACATCAGGTAAGAAATTTTTTCATATTTGGAGCTGCTTGTAAACAACCAAAGAACCGAGTACGGGAACGCTTTCCGGCAAAATCCTGTAAATTCTTGCAACTACTTGCGAGTTAGGGAATGCAACTAAAATATGAAGTTTGCCGATATAACTGACTTAATACCTCGCAATAGGTTTGAATAAATTAAGCAGTGTTTACAATGTAATGATAACAGCAAACAACCTAAAAAGGAAGATTAAAATTATGGCAAGCTATACAAGATACGTCCTTTACTAAACATCAAAATTTTTCTAATTTCTATAGTGTACACAACTGGTTGATCTTACTTTGGCATTGGAATTTTGATTTAGGTATGTGTTTCTAATTTTAATGCTAAATGGGAAGAATTAAAAAGAATGGCACCTTTTTTGGCACTTTTATTTTTCAATTTGGCACATTTTGGCACTTTTTATCCTCAATATGATATAGTTGCTGCCCTGTATGGGTGCATTCGAAAACGGCAAAATATAAAGTATCAGTATCTTTTATTTCTAAACGGACCTAGAAAAAAAGGTCTAACTTGCGCCACCTAGTTGAAAATTAGCATCTAACCATGCTTGCGTGCATTTGGCATTACAATATGCTGAGGTTTAGAAATAAAAGAGACTAAGGGCTCAGTTATGCATACTTGGCATTGCATGAGAGTTGTCACTAGAAATGTTAATCCCGGGATCCCGGACTTTTTAAGCTTCTTGGCAAGTAATCCCAGGATTTTCGGGATTTGTAATTTGCGCTGATGGCAATAATAGAAACTCTTTTCCTTGACCAGTATTGGCTATATTTCTTGTTTTATTTAATAATTAATATTTTTTTATAAATGTCTAGCTCATTATACATATAACACCGCGCGATAGTAAATTTTAAACACAAATATCAATATATTCGCGAAACTCTGACGTCAGTAATTTAAAAATGATTTTAAAAATTCAGGGAACTGTGCTTAGAGAAGAAGTATGGGTATAAAATTAATGAGGAAATCCTATAGAATTTAAACAGATTCAAGTTTCTGGTTCAGAAGGGCTGGCAAATATTGAAAATGTCATTTTAAAATTTTATCCATGAAATTTCGAAATATTTGTTTTTGAAAAAATTATATGTTAAGGGTGATTTATTTTGGAACGAATTTCCGTCATCCCTTGTCAAGTTTGGTTTGCAGACAAACTGGTTTCGGCATTGTGCCATCTTCAGTGTCATTTTTCGTTCTGTCTGGTTCGTGTTTTTATCCTTAATTTATGCTCATTTATCTTAGGTAATGTGATTTTCCTCGATGATTAATTATAAGAAATGCCATGGTGTCCTTTTTTATTTCAGAAGCAGGTAATCGGTTAATCTTCGCTGTCCCGATATGTTAAGGGCTTATATAAACTCGATAACATCCTCGAGTTTCGTTCTTCAAACTTTGTCGGCTTAAAAATTACCTATTCGTCCTTGTGAATCCAAAAAATTTAAATTATTATTTTTTTTTTAATATTTTTATTGAGCTTTGTACCACGATTGTTTATTAGGAAAAATTGAAAAAGCCACAAAGTCTAAGCGGTAGAAGTTATAGCACTATTTCGGAGATCACCACATCTCCTCATCAGACTTCTTTTTCTAGACTTCAGCAGGGATCGAACCTGCGAATTCGATGTTCAAAGTCAGAAGCGTTAACCACTGAGCTATGTACATCCCGTAAACTCTTGTTGCTAATTCATTTTCCTTATTAAACCAACTACTATCAAGTGCAGCTGATTTGCCGCTATTTAAACTCGACAGCGTGGTTGTTGTTGTTAATTCTATACATCCATTTGCTTATTTGCTTTTTTGTATAGTTTCAGGCAGGCTCTTCCTAAACTATGTATTTGTCAATGTTATTGTGGCTTGTTAACATTTTATTTTTAATATTTTTATTGAGCTTTGTACCACGATTGTTTATTAGGAAAAATTGAAAAAGCAACAAAGTCTAATCGGTAGAAGTTATAGCACTATTTCGGAGATCACCACATCTCCTCATCATACTTCTTTTTCTAGGGGTATATTTTTTTCGGTATATAACAATCCTAGCGGGCATTAAAAAGCCGACCTTATTTTTTTTACATACATTTTTGGACCACTTTACTGTACATATGTGAAAAAGTTAGGTTATGTTTACAACTTTAAAAATCGTGGCCACCTTTGCCTTATTACTCCCAGAGGGACCGCACCACGGAAAGAGCCTAGGAGCCTATAGATCCTAAATCCGGCACTGATATGCAATATGAAAATTTCACGTGGTTTGGCAAATGCCGCGCCCCTTTCCGGAAAATGCCCATTATCCCCGTAGTATGGATTTGATTCCACATACGTATACGCATACCAAGCTCCAAAGGTATTTATGCAGCAGGAAAACTCCAATTTCTAAAGGAGGGGCCACGCCCTCTTGATTAATCCAAATTTTTTTTCAGTCTATGACCATCCCAGGGAAGTCCGTAGTAAGTGGGCCAAATTTGGTACTGATCGGGAAAATGGTTAAGTATTTAAGTAGCCTATTTTTCAATCCAGGGAGGTGGCAACCCTCTTCAAAAATATCTTCGAAATTAACCTCCCTCAAACTTTTTTTCGTTTGACACCTGTATATTGTATTATTTCATTAAACTTAAAAATGTGACTTAGCTTTTAAACATAGGCTACATTTTTCAATCCAGATCATAAACTATCTATGCGAAAAATGTCATGCAAATCCAAGCATACAAACAGAAACATCCAAACATATAAACTGAATCTAGATTGGATTGACTCCAAGTGGTATTCTTGTAGAACTATTTCGAGGCACCAGACTTTCTTCCTATTAAGACACGTACTCCTAGACTGTTATTACCACTAGGAAATTTACCTAGCCCAATGCATATTTATGAATTCATCTGAATATGCATATGAACATATATCAGCTTAATGACAGTAGAACTATACCACCACAGACATATTTTTTTTATTCTTGGACTAAGGAGCCCGCGTTTAAAGGCTGGTTGTGTAAACACTTGAGGTTAGGTTACAACGCTTATTACAATGTTTGCAATTGCATATTAAAAGCGAAATCAGGAAGAGCTGCTGTATTGCAACACGCACGCTCGCAAAAGCATTATGTTCCTTCTTAGCAGATCGTAATTTAGCATTTTTGACAACCGACCACCTAACCAAAAGTCTACAAGAAAAAAAAAATTAAAAATCAACGTCATTCTTTAGCAACTTAAAACTTGCACATTATTTAGTGGGCTATCAAACTGCATACTCAAAAAAATTCTAAAAAATCTGAATCGAAACTTTAAAATCTAGCTGAAACTTTGAAGTTTTTTTTATAGTTTTTGCACAAAGTTTGAAATGTGGATTTATATTGTGTTAGTTATATAATGAGCTAGTTTTTTATGAAAAAATAATAAACATTAAATAAACAAAAGAAAATCAGCTAAAATCGATGAAAATGTTGATGACTTAATCAGCTGATCACAAGTGTATGTATAAAATGATTTTTATATTAATGATCTGAAACCAGTTTACATACAATATTCACCAAATCAATGTCAACAGTCGTTGCCTGAGCTCATCTGCTGTTTTGCCAGAGTTCCAGGCCACCTGCTCACTATGGTGAATACCACTAATGAATTTTAAATGTGCTCTGTCGAAAAGACATTTTAATATACCTTACGTACACATGTACCTTTGTATACAATAAAAGTTTAATAAGAACAATTCTGTGTGCATACATGGAAAAGACGTGTTTGGGTAGGAAATGACGTTTTTTTAGACCAAGAGGGACGTTTTCTCATGCCGAAAACCTGGCAACACTGTATACCACACATTACTCAAACATTGCGACCGGTAATAAATTATAAAAAAGCGTTTGTTCATACACATGTAGGTATTTTAGTTACGTATTTTTCAGCTGCTGCTTTATTTTTGGGTTGTCTATGTTAAACCTGATATTTTGATACTTAGTAGCAATTTGATTAATTTAGGTATTATTCGTTCCCCTTATTAAACATAGAAACTTAAAAAGTACAGAAACATATTTTTTGCCATAATTTCAAAAAATAACTTCTTATATGTAAAAATCTGTATATGTACATATTAGTGGGGGTGATACTCCACAACGTTCTACGTGAATTGTTACTTGTTGGTTTGGGAAAGTGCCGAAATTAACCAAATCGCCAAATACTAGATTTAACGAAGATAACCTATGTATGTACATATCGATGGTCTTCTAACATAACGGCACAACTCAAAAACAAAGAACCCTTTACTACTAACAGTGGCAAATGTTTCTAATCCTTGTCTAATCCATTAACGAAACTTGGGACGTGTACTTCTTTAGGGCGTAGGACGGATGGTATTGAAAATGGGCGAAACCGGACAAAAACCACGCCTACTTCCCATATAACTGTAGTTTTCAGAAATACAAAAACTACGATATTTTAGTAACTACTGAAGCTTATTACTCAAAATTGATATTTACAATGATTTTTTAGACGAAAATAAGGAGTATTATAATTTTTTGAAAATTGGGTGTGTATACCTTGGTAACCGCTCCACCAATCACTCTCAAACTTGGCACAGTTGTTGGCCTTGGTACAGCATACCAAATGGCTTTTTAAAATCGGACAATAACCACGCCCACATCCCATACAACGGTAATTTAGAGAAATACGAAATCTTCGATAAATCCGTGAATACTGAAGCTAATTTATTAAAAATGCTTAATGCTTGTAATAATTCTTTAGCTAGAAATACGTTTATGATAAAATTTTGGAAAATGGGCGTGGCACCGCCCACTTTTGTATCTCGGTAACCGTTAGATCAATATGTACCAAACTCGGTATGGTTATTGTGCTTGCCACGTAAAAGAAAATCGTTGAAAATTATTGAAATCGGACTAAAATTACGGCCACTTTTCATATAACGGTAAACTTCAGAAATGCTCAAAATTTATACTAACAACAATACCTTGAAAAGAAGTAAACTATGTAATAAGAATTTCGGAAAATGAGCGCGACCGCCCACATATGACTATAGAAGTTTATCTCATTATATCTAACTGAACGTTCTATCGAAGATGTTTCAAATAGGGGTAAAACCACCCCTGCTTACCATGTAGCGTTAGTTTTCGAAACCATAACTTTCCACGAAATTTACTTTGTACTGATTCTGCTATACCGGCATCAAAAACTTATTATATAGATAGTGCTTTTGTTCACTTTGAGATTCTCCTATGGCTATAAAAATGCATGTTAATTTAAAAATCGAATGTCGAATGTCGCAGCAATGGATTGTGGGCTGGGTTTGGGACCCGCCACGTAAAAACCACCTCTAGAGAAGAAGAAAGGACCCCCCTTATGATGACGACCGCGGCAAACGTTGAGAGGACTACGATTTGAGGGCATGCACCTGAAATATCCGCACCCTGTCTTCCCGGCTGGTTGATGTCCTCATAAGGACAAAGCTGACATCACTGCCATCCAAGAAATATGTTGGACGGGGCAATCCAAGCAATGTCTGGGGACTTGCGACGTCTACTACAGCTGCCATGTAAAGGAGCGCATATTTGGAGTTAGATTTGTGGTGGGAGAGACACTCCGTTGCCGAGTACTGTCGTTAACCCTGGTGGACGAGCGTCTAACCATAATCCGCATCAAAGCGAGATTCTTCAACATCTCGCTCATCTGCGCCCACACCCCGACGGAAGAGAAGGATGAGGCATCCAAGGATCCCTTCTATCAGCGCTTGGAGCGCACGTACGAGCGCTGCCCCCGCCATGATATCAAATCGTGCTTGGCGACTTCAATGCCAGGGGGGGTTGGCTAAGGAAGGGATCTTAAGAACCACTATCGGAAAATCAGACTCACCGACGAAACGTCCGACAACGGACTGAGGCTGATGTATGCAGTACATACAGTTCGAGTATAAAAGATCCATCAAGCTACGTGGCTGTCTCCGGATTGAAAAACGAGAAACCAAATCGATCATGTTGTGATAGACGGAAGGCACGCTTCCAGAGTTTTATAGGGACGTACACTCCGAGGCCCAAACACTGACTCGGACCACTATCTTGTTGCAGCCAAGATACGCACCCGCCTCTGTGCAGCAAAAAATGTGCGCCCAAATATGCAAGGAAAGCTTAACGTCGAAGAGCTGCAAGCACAACTGAAAGCCAATGCATTCGCTACTCGACTCTCTCACCTGCTCTCAGAAAGCACTCTTCAACAAACCGACATATGCGAGTAGTGGAACCACATTTCCCGCTCATTATGTACCGCCGCCGGAAAAGTAGTCGATCGGGCGCTATGCGGGGCCGCTATAGGGATCTGAAAATTGAAGCGAGAAGTATTTGCCGCAATAAGAAGAGAGGGGCCGAAATACGTGAGCGCGAAGAGCTTGAAATGCTGGCCGGCAGGAAGAATGCCCGAAAATTTTACCAGAGAGTTAGGGACTTACGGAAGGTTTCAAGACCAGGGCGTACTCTTGTAAGAACAACAATGGCGACCTATTTACCGATGTTCAGAAAGTATTTAAATTATGGAGGGAATAATCTTCCACCCTACTGAATGGTAGCAGCCCGGAAAGTTGTGGAGAAGAAGTGTGTTCTGCCCAATCCACAAGACCCCGCCATTCGCGCCAACTACCGCGGGATCAGCCTTGTAAGCATAGGTTGCAAGGTCTTTTCAAGTGTATAGTGTGAAAGACTGAAGTCCACCATCAATGAACTGATTGAGCCTTATCAGTGTGGCTTTAGACCTGGCAAATCCACGATAGACCAGTTATTCATAATACGCCAATACTTGGGAAAGACCCGCGAGCAAAAAAATCGACACTCACCAACTCTTTGTCGACTTTAAAGCCGCTTTCAGCAGCACTAAAATGAGTTGCCTATACGCCGCTATGTCTGAATTTGGCATCCCCGCCAAACAAATACAGCTGTGTAAAATGACGTTGAGCATTACCTCCACCTCCGTCAGAATTAGGAAAGAGCTCTGATGTTGGAGAAGATAATAAGAGCTGCAGAGCTGAACCGCTCAGGAACAATTTATTACAAGAGGGTGCAATTGCTGGCTTATGCCGATGAAATTGAAATCATAGGTAACAAAAACCGCGCGAAGGGTGTTCTGCCTTTTCCAATTTGGATAAGGAAGCAAAGAGAATGGGTCTGGTGGTAAACGAGGACAAGATTAAGTATCTCCTGTCATCAAACAAACAGTCGCCACATTCGCGCCTTGGCACCCACGTCAGTGTTGACAGTTATAATATCGACAAATTAGAGAATTTCGTTTACTTGGGAACCAGCATTAACAGCGATAATAATGTCAGTGTGGAAATCCAACACAGAATCACTCTTGCCAACAAGTGCCACTTTGGACTGAGTAGGCAATTTAGGAGTAAAGTGCTCCCTCGACGTAGAAAAACCACACTCTATAGGTCACTTGTCATGCCCGTGCTGGTATATGGTGCAGAATCATGGACAATGACAACATTCGATGAGGCGGCGGAAAGATTTACGGGCCTTTAGGCGTTGGCGACGGCGAGTATCGCAGACGATGTAACGATAAGCTTTACAACGACATGGACATAGCGAATTAAAATACAGCGGCTCCGCTGACTTGGCCATGTCATTCGAATGGACACCGACGCTGCAGCTCTGAAAATATTTAACTCGAGACCCGCTAGTGGCAGCAGAAAAAGAGGGCGGCCCCCACTGTGATGGAAAGACCAGGTGGGGAAGGACTTGACTTCACTTGGCATTTCCAATTGGCGTCAATTGGCACAGAAGAGAAACGACTGGCGCGCTTTGTTGAACTCGGCCAAAATCGCTTAGGCGGTTACAGTGTAAAATAAGAAGAAGAAGAAGAATGTCGAATGAAACTATACTAAATAGCCTATTAAGCAATTGAAGCTTATATAATTCATTATTTTTTAAGTATTTATTTTGGCCGCAAGAAAAAAGGAACTTTGAAAAAATTTATTTTGGCCACCTAATATATCCGAAGAATGTACACTTGGAGATCAAAAGTTTATATAAGAGAAATATTTCGAGATTCCTTGTTCTTATTATTATTTCCAATAAAACCATTATTTAAGAGATATAGATCTTTAAAACCATGTAGGTATCAGATTTTAGAAATTTTTTTTACTTTAATTCAAAGTCGCGTGGCTTTTTCGCACTACAGATGTCCAGATTATTTACAGATTTATCCCAAAGCTATCCGAAAATACACGGGGAGCGAAAAAAAATAACTCTTTTGCATTTGTTTGTGCACTAATGTGTGTATGCACATTAGGTATTACTTTTTTTATAATAAATACTAGCAAATTCCCGCTTTCTTTGCGGCGCCTAGTAACAACTTTTGCGTGGACGAATCCAAAAATAGCGTTTAAAAGCAAAAGCGGTCTGTAAAGTGAAAAAGTTTAAAGGACTAAATAGCAGAATCCTTCGCACACATAGGCCAGTAGCGCTGTGATGTGTGGAATACTAATCGCTTTTGGTTGCATGAACTGTACCGATGGTTTTATTTCCACCTGCGAAGCGTGCAAAATTTTCCATGATCTTGCAATTACAACATTGGTCCGATGCGTAAGCCAATAAAAGTCGTTATAAGGAAACTCAAGAGCACAGATTATTGTTTTCTGTTAAAGGAGGACCAAGAATCCTCGCTGTCCCACAAGATGAAAAGTTTTCCGGTACATTGGCCAAATGAGTCGTGTGATCTCTTGAATATGGTTGAAATGAAGGCATTGATATACCTACCGTGTTCCTTCTTGGACGGATGCGGTGGAATTTTTCCTTTTCAATTTGCCACTTTTACAATTCGTCTTAATATTTATGAACTGGTTTCTTTGAGTCTTAAAAGGTGGTGTTCACATGAGGTGATTTTACAGGAAACTTTTAGTTGAAAGCAACC
>NW_023458559.1:24674352-24695322 GCF_013731165.1 Rhagoletis pomonella | reverse complement strand
AATTGCAAAATCGCACTAAGGGTGTATAAGGGCATCAGACAAAGGTGCGCTTTCACAATTTCATTTAGCCATCTGAAAAGTAACTTTGTATAAAATAGACATAGGGCCTAAGCAGACCAAACACATAAAGTTTCTGTATATTTTGGCTGCAGCGCCATCCATTGGGTAAATTTTACGCAAAATAAGCGATATGAGAAGTTCAATTTGTATGGGAGGTGCCACGCCCCCTTTAATAATGTCTGCCAGTTTTCGCCATAAGTACGGTATTGATAACATATGTAGCTGTGTCAGGACCTTAGCGTAAGCGATTCCAGGAATAAGCGATATGAAAAGTTCAGTTTGTATGGGAGGTGCCGCGCCCCATTTTCTAAGACCTGCCACTTTCCGGTCGTGAGCACAGTATTAATAACATGTAGCTGTGTCAAATTTCAGGACGTTAGCTTAAGCGGTTCCCGGAATAAGCGATATGAGAAGTTCAGTTTGTATGGGAGGTGCCACTCCTCTTCTCCAATGCCTACAACTTTTCGACATAAGGGGGTATTTACAATTAATGCATCCGTGCCAAGTTTCAGTGCGTAATTGGATTTAGAGATACATATATTAGTGCTCTCAAAAAAGAGTTTCCGACATTTTATTGTGGCATATCTATATACGCATAGATTTCTTTCATTCTCCTAGTGTATAAGAATTTTAGAAATATCTCGGCTACAATGCCACCTATCTAGTAAGTTTTTAGTCCAAATATTTCTTTCCAATTTGCAAACATATGTTCTAAATATGAACCAAATCTGCAACAAAATGCAGTTTTTAGAAATATCCCGACAACAGCTCCACCTAGCTATAACATTTTTAGTCGAAATATTTCCTTTTAAGGTACTGACATATGTTCCAAATATGAACCACATTGGTTCAGCCGTTTAGTAGTTTAGTGACATACAATATACGGAAAACTCTATGAAATTGTGAAATCGTGACGTCTCAGCTTTCTTCATTTTTTAGCAACAACAACAAAAAGTTTTGATTTTTTTATCGAAAAAACTTCTACACAGAAGTTACAAAAAGCGCATCGCAGTCATTCGAAAGACATTTCATTTTTATATATATAGATACCTATGAGAAGAAAATTCCATACATATATGTACAAATGTATGTATATTTAGGTGGAGTGAAAACCCGGCTTTTCGTTATTCAAAGAGAAATAATTGTGGCATTTTGGTTAGAAAAAAGCCCCCCGCGCAGTCCTGCGTGAACCTCTTGAGGGTCCAGCATTATTCACCATTAATTATTTCGCCGCAACACAATCGAATAACGTAAACCGGGGTTTTTACTCCACCTTAGTATTTAGTGTCGTCAGGGCATCTTATTCGAATTGAACAGGACAGTTTAACCTGCTACAATATCCGGAATGGAGTTGTGTCAAATAATCGCGAGCCTCACGAAGCAACTCGAGATCTTCGTCTACGATAGGTTGCGTATGTAACTAATAGATCAAATAAACACCTCCTTGACGTAAAATTTTCGAGAGACGAAAGCTGAACTAGAAACACAAAATTTATAATATCAATTTCGTGACGAAAATTGTACGCATTTTTTAACTGCCTTTGAAACGTAGGGAAAATCTTTTATATTCATACGAATCGTTGCAAAAGTTATATTTTTTATTTTGTGTTTCTAGCAGTAGACGCAATTTTGCAACGTTCCGAATAAATAAAAAAAGATTTTCCGTACGTTTCCAAGGCAGTTAAAAAATGCGTATAATTTTCGTCGCGAAATTGATATCATAAATTTTGTGTTTCTAGTTCAGCTTTCGTCACTCGAAAATTTTACCTCAAGGAGGTGTTTTATTTGATATCAATTATTTTGGGGTATAAAATTTAAAATCGACCAAAATACAAACAATAATCTAAATGTTTTATTTTTCTCAACTAAATTGCTAAAAATATTATCTAAATCTAAATTATGTATTCAAAGCGATGTGTCCATTGAAACATATAATATCGTATGGAATACGAAAAATTACGAAAAAATTTAAATTAAAAGAAAATTTTGAGAAATCATAAAAACTTATCAACTTGGTACCAACTTTGGATACAATAAACAACTGTATTCGTCTGATTGTCTCGTAGTTTATTTTTGTTAAGATTTCTACCGGGTGTGTGGCGCACACAAGTGCTTTTTTTAAGAAGTTTTACTTCTATCACGTGTACGTGCTAATAAACTAATGCTTTTTTCTCAAGTAGTTTTGCTCAGTACACGGTTAAAAGTTTCGGTTTTAATTTTAAACTTTTTGGACTACATACATATATGACCAAACTAAATTCAGTTTCAAATACAAACCTTCCAAGACTAAAAAAAGAGAGCACCTATGCTGGGTTTAGAATTTAAACAGTTCGGTTAAAATTTTAAACCCAAATATTTTCATAATTAAGAATAAAAAAAAGATCTTAAATTTCATGCTCCGTCTGATGGGGATTGAACCCGGACAGCCTTGGTAGCAACCAATTTTATCAAGCATCTTTGCACACTCACCTACAGCTACGCATGTACATGTGCTTTCATATGTTGAGTTTGAATCAACACCACATTTCGCTGTGTGCAAACATTTTCTATTTCGGTTTAGATTTTAAACCAAATTTTCTATATATGAAAACTAGAAACTAGAATTAAAACATTTTGGTTTGAGTTTTAAACCACGAACTTTTTCGAGTAAAATTTAAACCAGAACATATTAAAAATTGCTTCAAACTATTGACTGGTTTAAAAAGTAGACTATTAAAAATTAAAAAAGGCAGTAGTCCCAGCGCGGTTTAAAAATTAAACCCAAATGTTTGACCGTGTGGCAATTTATACATATGTATGTAAGTAGTAGCGGCACATTATTGAACTAAATGCATTCATACATACATATTTATGTACAACTGTAGTTAATATTGTACGCGTCTTCCTAGGTAGGTGCGGGTGATAAACCCATGTACCATAGTTAAATGCTGTGTACATACCTGCAATTAAAATGGGGAAAAATGTTACAATTTCGGCATGTGACTGAAAAAAACTCTAAAATACACACAAATTGTGGTTTCCAAGATATGTACGAAGTGATTAGCACAGCTGCATCCTTCAACTTGTCAGCTCGCGGGAAATTTCCCGATTTGCAGATAATTTCGATTTGAGTGGCAATCGGGGAATGGGAACTTTTTCCGGGGCACTGAGATGTTATTTTTATACCTTAAAGTAACCAAATCAGACGAGTATGTTAATTTTTAACCATTTGACCCTTTTTGGAGCGACATTTTTTCAATTTGAATCGTAATATCTCCACAACAAGAGTTTTCCCAGATATAAGCTATATACCAGATGAAAGCTAAGGTTTTCGGCTAGACTTGGGGAAACCTAGAATAAAATCGACTGACCACTTTTTGAGAAAATTCTCGAGATCTATATCTTCAGCAGCCCGATTTTTAGTTTTCAGGCGTTAACGTTATAACATATTTATATTTCATAAACACAAAAGATAGCGTTAGATGGCTTGTTTGAAGACCCTTTTACCGATATCCACATCAATGACATGGACTGAGTAGTGCGGCCTCAGTGGTAGTTTAAAAACTTGAATTTTTTCGAACTTCAGGCAGCAGCCACGCCCACAAAGGCATACGAATCAAAACATCGTGGAACAAAACCTTCTTAGTTTTTTTTGTACTTTAATTCCTGAAAGTTTGTAAAAAATTAAATGATGGTACGTACAAACGCCACATACATACCAAAGCATCTCGTAGTGGAGACACGAACCAAAACACATTTACCTCTATATCTAGTGGCCGGAACTTAATATGTAAGGTATGGTTTGAAAGGTATTGACCTATAGAATAACACTAAATATGTAGGGTGTGCCCACATGCCCCCTAAAACCGGCAAAAGCAAAAAGACGTTTTTTGTTTCGCAACACTTTAGCCTAATTTTTAAGAATCCGGTTAATCGCTTATGAAGCTTGAATACATTTTCTGGGCATACTCTGCAAGACCTTTCCAACGATATATCAAACATGTCGATTGGACGTCTGGATAAAAACTTCCAAATCTCGTGTATATACAGGGTGTCCCAGAAGTAACCTGCCAAACTTGAGGAGAAGGCAGGTGGGGTGGTGAGCTCCCTGATAAGCAAAAATTTTTCAGGTAAAAGTGTCCCCGTTTTTGAAATTTTTAAATTTTTTTGAATTAAAGAAAAATCGTGCCTTTTCATGTATTTTCTTTAACTGCATCTACAAACAAGCCTATACTTAGTAAATTTTTTATGTAAAATACTTTCAGATAGTTGCTTCTCCATACTCAAGTGCAATGTAGTTAAAATATATTAAGGAACCATTATAAAATTAGGACTATATTGCGATTTTTAACTTTTTGATATTTTCTTCCCCAGCTTTGACTATCTCTGGTGAAAAAAAATGTACTGAGCTATAACTTTACATTGCATAAAAAAATTGCGCATTTAATAAAGATTTCTGAAAGGTGCCACTCTTACTATTTCGAATAGAAAACAAAAAAAATATAGCCGCTTTTGTGGGTAATACGTACTTAATAGATTTAAATTTAAGTTGGTCTTGTTACCGACCAATCACATGCTAAATAGTACAAGGGTACATTATTACTTGCTCCTGACATTATTTTGTGTTACTTACCGAAAATAATGAAAGTGGATTTTGTGAAATTGGACCCTTCGAACATTGTGTTATTAATACTATGGCAGAGAACACGCAGTATACGTCGCATGAATATGCGGATATTCACCTAGTTTACGGTGAAGCTTGCTGTAATGCCAGAGCTGCTCAAAGACTCTATGCAGAGCGATACCCAAATCCTCGGCATCCGGGTCGTGAAGTATTCCCCCGCACCCGTAGAGAAATTTCTGAAGGTAAGTAATTTTTACACCTTTCTTGTTTGAAGCCATTCTTCTTTTAACTATCATTTTTAACTTTTTTAAGGTCGCATACCTGGAAGGCGTGGCGGCGAGACAGGACGTCCTGCAACGGTAGATGTTAAAGTTGTGTTAGAGGAAGTGGAACTAGGTCCATTGACTTCAGGGAGAATGATGGAAAGACGGACTGGAATACCAAAAACTACAGTTCACAAAGCTTTAAAATACCATCCCTACCACATTCAACGTGTTCAGGCTCTACAAGAAAGAGATTACCTGTCGAAGGTTCGATTTTTCCGTGAAATGTTGCGAATGCATGATTCAGACCCCAACTCTTTTAATAAAATAATTTGGAGCGATGAATCATCATGCAAACGTCATGGTTATTTTAATTTACATAACCTTCACAGTTGGCAGATAGACAATCCTCACGAAATGAGATAAGATCGTTCGCAGTACCAGCACAAAATAAATTTATGGTGCGGTATTTTTAATTGTCAGATATTGGGACCTGTGGAACTGCCGCCAACGCTCAACTCCCACAGTTATTTAAAGTTCCTTCAGGAACGGCTTCCCACTCTTTTGAGAGATGTACCCTTAAACCTGCGGCGAAGACTATGGCAGCAAAATGACGTATGCCCTGCTCACTACGGGCGTGAAGTAAGAGCTCATTTAGACGAAACTTATCCTCGCCGATGGATTGGACGATACGGGCCAATCACGTGGCCCGCTCGATCGCCAGACCTGAATCCATTCGATTTTTTCTACTGGGGCTGTCTTAAGGACAAAATTTATTCAAAAATAATTCAAAACGAAGAGCATTTTCGGGAACAAATAAATGGAACTGATGCTGAGATAGCCCAATTGAGTTTAGGATCTCTAAAAGCGTATTTTCTTAAAAGGTGCCGAGCTTGTATTAGAGTAGAAGGTAGCCAATTTGAGCATATTTTATTAATAAATGAATAAATTTTTCTGCAAACAACTCATGTATGTTTTATTTCACGTGAACCCATCCTTCACAAAAAATATAGATATAGCCCTTGTTATTTACTCTAGTCCGAATACCGGTAAGTAACACAAAATAATGCCAGGAGCAAGTAATAATGTACCTTTGTACTATTTAGCATGTCATTGGTCGGTAACAAGACCAACTTAAATTTAAATCTATTAAATACATTCTAGCGTGTCTCAGTCCTTTACCCACAAAAGCGGCTATAACTTTTTTTTCTATTCGAAATAGTTAGAGTGGCACATTTCTGAAATATTTATTAAATGAGCAATTTTTTTGTGTAATGTAAAGTTATAGCTCAGTACATTTTTTTTTCACCAGAGATAGTCAAAGTTGGGGGAAAAAATATCAAAAAGTTACAAATCCCAAAATAGTCCTAATTTTATAATGGTTCCTTAATATATTTTTACTACATTGCATTTGAATATGGAGAAGCAACTATCTGGAAGTATTTTGCATAAAACATTTACTAAGTATGGGCTTGTTTGTAGATGCAGTTAAAGAAAATACATGAAAAGGCACGATTTTTTTTAAATTCAAAAAATTTTAATATTTCAAAAACGGTGACACTTTTACCTGAAAAATTTTTGCTTATCAGGGAGCTCACTACCCCACCTGCCTTCTCCTCAAGTTTGGCAGTTTACTTCTGGGACACCCTGTATTATTTATCACGCATGTAATGCATTGTCGGCCGCTGTGGTATAGTGGTAAGCAGTGCGCGCTTCCACTCCGCAGCACCTGGGTTCAAACCCTGGTCAAAGCAACATCGCAAAAAATATAGAAAAAAGGTTTTTTCTTAAATGCGGTCGTCCCTCGGCAGGCAATGGCAAACTTCCGAGCGTATTTCTGCCATGAAAAACAGCTTCTCATAAAAATACCATCGCCGTTCGGAGTCGGCGTAAAACTGTAGGTCCCTCCGCTTTGTGTGACAACATCAAGGCGCACGCCACAAATAGGAGGAGAAGCTCGGCCAAACACTAACATATGTGTAAGCGCCAATCTATTATTATATTATTAATGCATTACCACTTTTCCCACTGGGTCGCTACCAAATGCTGTAGTCCCATAAGGAAATTTCGATTCGAACTTGATTCGATCACGGATGCCCTGATTCTGGCGCTGTATTAACTAAATTGAAACAAACAATTACTCTGCACCAAGAATGATAGAATACAATATTGTGCTCATTAGAGAGGATTTTTTAGCGTAACTTTTGCGTGACGTCAACTTGGTGCAATTGCGAGAGAGAAATGTCAAACCGCATAGGAAAATATGTAAACAATGCGGAATAATGTGATAATATTATATATAATTATATATTATATTAATTATATATAAATACGCCGCAAGAAAAGATTGCAATCCCTTTTTTGAAGGCATCGTTCGCTCGATTTCAATGAAAAATACACCGATTTAAAGGATATAACTTCCTCTAATCCAGAAATATTAATGCCGATATATAGGGGGCGTGGAAGCTGACATATAGTCTAAAATGTGAAAACCGCTGTATCTCTAAAACCAATTATGCTGGGGAACTGAAACTTAGCACAGATGCATAGACTATAAATACCCTCGCTTATCTCTGGAACCACTTATGCTAACGTTCTGAAATAAGACACAGCAACATATGTTGTCAATACCTAGTGATGGCAAAAAAATTCAATAATCGATTAATCGGTTAATTTATTAATCGAAAGCATTCGATTAATAATTGCAATTAATCGTAAGAAATTAACCGATTAATCGGTCATTTCGATTAAAATCGAAAATTAATAAAAACCATTTGTAAGTTATAAAAACTGACACCTCGTGTAAAAATTATAGCGCACGACCATGGTGTAATAATAACAAGGTGTTGTCAGTAACTTAACCTCACTTTTTCGGCAGGTCTATTCCGGTCACGCATTTTAAAGTACTAGAAAAGGTACTAATTATTTACTACTTTTAATCCGTTGGTGCATACTACTCCAAATTAAATGTAGAAAAATGTATAATTACAGGCTTATAAGCCTGAATATATGTTTGTATCGGCAGCTCCACATAGTTTGGACATACTATATTGTAACTTTAAAAAAGTAAAAGCCGTAAAATAAGGCAATTTCCTATTAGACTGTAAATGATATTCTAAATAGATTAAAACACATAAATATCGATAATATAAGCGAATTCCTAATTTAACCATGCTACCACTCTATTCTAGTGTAGCAGTAGTTCATTTGGCTCAATATTATGACGATGCAGCAAAAGTTATTTAATATAAAAAATCGCCTTTCCATACTATTTTTGTGAAAGTTTTTCTCCATTGATAACCACGATATCTTTTATTTTTCTACTTTTTGAGTACAAAAATCATACAAATCCAGCAATTTTAAATATTAATATTGTTCTGAAAACACCAAGTTCTTTAAAAATTGCGATAAAACGAATTACTAAAATGGAGTATTTTAGATACTATTTCCCAACGAATAGTAGTATAAAAATTAAGATCGGCAGCACTGAAAATAAGCATGCCGATCTTGTCAAAATCACAACACGTCGCTACTGACAACACCTTGTTATTATTCCACCATGGCGCACGACAAGATTTTTTTTGTTATGTAATTTTAGTTATTTTTTAGATATAGCTTATTCTTTAGCGAAAAATAGTATAAATATAAATATATCAAACCAATGTGCAATATTAAAAAAAAAATCAACAAAAAATTCCAGCTTTTTAATTAGATTTATTGGAAAGATTTTCAGTGTGCAGTTTGTAGCCCATTAAATTTTTGTATGAAAAATTCCAAGACTGAAGTATCTGGCACTTACCACTGATTTTTGGTATTTTTCTGTTTGGTAATGGTGTTGCTTATTATCTTCCATATAAAAAAGAAGAAATGCGCAACACCGAATTCGGAAAATAAAATGAAAATATGTGCATACATATGTCGTGATTTATTAGTAGCTACTTATGTTAAGCTTGAGTTGCGGTTTTTGGCAAAAATATCGTTTAAAAAATTTGCAGAATACGAGAATGTAAAAAACATCCCAACTTATTTTGATTCATACATTATTGTGTGAGTAAATTAGTAAATTTTTGATGGTTTCTTTTCGATTATTTTGAAAAATTAATCGGTTAATCGCTCGATTAATCGAAAGGAAAATTTCGATACAATTAAATCGTTAACCGAATGAAAATAACCGATTATAATCGGTTATTCGATTAATTGTGCCATCACTATCAATACCGTACTTCCGTCGAAGAGTGGTAGATTTTGGAAAAGGGGGAATGGCACCGCCCATACAAACTGAAGTTCTCATATCGCTTATCTCTGGAACCGCTTAGTGTAACGTCCAGAAATTTGGCACAGCAACATATGTTGTCAATACAGTACTTTCGGCAAAGAGTGGTAGATTTTGGAAAGGGGGACGTGGCACCGCCCATACAAACTGAAATTCTCATCGTTTTTCTCTGGAGTCGCTTATGCTAAAGTTCCGCAAATTTACACAACAATATATGTGGTCAATACCGTACTTATGGCGAAGAGTGGTAGATTTTGGAAAAAGGGGCGTGGCACCGCCCATTCAAACTGAAATTCTCATATAGGTTATCTCTGAAACCACTTATTATAAGGTAATGGAATTTCATGCACCTACATTTACACATATATAAAATCGCAAAAATTATTCAATTGGGAACCATTTGCTCCTAGATTTTAAAATCGCATTGAATGACTGCAAAAGTTTTTAGAAGGATCAGTGTGTTTGTCTTCCTATAGGTGGCAAA
The DNA here is from genome assembly GCF_013731165.1 of Rhagoletis pomonella. Lineage (NCBI taxonomy): Eukaryota > Metazoa > Arthropoda > Insecta > Diptera > Tephritidae > Rhagoletis > Rhagoletis pomonella. The sequence goes on along the minus strand of NW_023458559.1, from coordinate 24,685,639 downwards.
GGGATTGAGAGCTATTTTAAAAAATCATATTTACGATCAGATTTGTTTCACTTTTTGAACACATATTAGTAACATAAAATTTGGTTTAACTTGGTAGCCCAGTCGTGTGATGAATAACTATTAGGCTTTGGCGCAGTCTTGACAAAAATTATCTTTTGTTATAAACCTTCAAGATACTTTCTCAACCGTTAACGATTCTGATAGAAAAAAGAAAGAGTTTATGTAGATATGGGCAATTTAGTTTTTAACCTCTAAGAGGCTCTCAGACAAATATTATCGAAAAACTTATTTACAGTCTGAATTGGTATATGTTTGACATATTAGTCAGTGATGAACATCTCATCTATTAATACAAATACATATCGCTGGCTTAGAGTGCAAAGTTGCTAAGTCCACTTCTTTAGTTTAACAGGCGAGGAAAAAACTTCTTATATCCATTTTCTTAAAGTATTTCGCAAATCTTTGAATACAACACATTGCGTTTTTAAAGCAGAGAAAAACTCCATACGAATAAGAAGGATTCGATATTTATTAAACGCTTTCGCATTATTTTGGTTTTGTCGAATTTTCGGTACCTCTTTTGGACTTAGCAAATTTGCCTTTGATTGAATATAAACGAGAAAAATAAAACAAGTACTTCAATCCTTTTCGAAACGATGCATTTTTTATATCTCTTGCTTCCTATATCAAATGTGAGTTTCACTATAAGCTAGCGATATGCATAATTTTTGTAAATGAAAATCGAGGTTCCTTTTTCGGTCTAATTTCCAAAGCTTCTGAAGAAATTTCGAGGAGACTTGGTAGAATTGGCATAAATTAATCCAGTACTAACGTTCATAATTCGATTTTAAGTTTTCCTCTAAATTCGCTATAAATTATGCTGGTGGACTTCAAAATAATAATTCGCATAAAGGAGTTAGTATTGGTGACAGATAACATTCAAAAGTGTATGAAAAAAGATGTCGAATTTCGACAACTGGGAGATACTAGTCAATATTAAATGGCCCAATTTTGCAGGAATTAATAAATATACAAAGTTAAATTAAATAGGAAGACGTAGAAATGATTTTGGGCATGTAGCCTCTTAGGTAAGTACGATTTTCAGCACATGCCGGGTGTTGGAAAATGCATGAAGTTATAGTATGTACCAATGTAGATAAGTGTTGCCATATTTTTTTTTCCAGCCATACGGGACAAAGGCGTAATTTGTCCCAAAAATCCGGGATTTACAAAAATTTAACGGAACAACGGTAATTTTTAGCTATATTTCTCTTACCGCAGAACTTCACAGCAAGCACCGATGGCCTACCAACTGTCATTTTGACGAGCAATATGATTGCAAGTTTTTGTGTGTGTGCAGTTTGATGTCTTGAAGTAAGCATTTGCTACATGATGCCACCAGACAACATTCTCTCAATTTCGGTGTTTAAAAACATTCAAATCTTTGAAAAACTTGCTGAATAATTTCCTAAAACGTAATCATAAATAATCGAATAGGGAACAGATTTTTATTTTGATTTAATATCAAAATTTAATCGATGTTACCACCAGTACGCTTTCTTTCAAATGAAAATATGGCTGTCAAACTATCGAATTGCCTGCAATAGATGTCAAGCAATAAGCGCTGACATATACATATTGCAGCCCATAAGAAATAGGCGGTCTCCATTGGAAATATATTTTGTGACATGGTTATCACGACATCAGTGTTTTCCTGTGGAGACAGGGCCTTACAGAGTTGCATGCAATAATGCTTGCTAATGACCTACTCACAATAACCGCGTTAAAGCATGATCATGTTGACTAGAAGTTTACAGGTTGAACAGTTCAATTGTCTTGTAACGTAAAAATAATTGTGTAAAACTACGCAGAAATATTAACGCACAAAAAGTTAAATTGGAAATGTTTAGTTATTTGCCCACTATTGTCAAACGTATTCAACACTTATTTAGCATATAACTCCGGCTACGCCATCCACAGGATATTTGGGTAGACCTCACTCCGAAATTCACAAAGAAGGGAATTTTTTAGACCGAATTCATTAATAATTTAATGACTACAAATTACAAAATTAGGTTTTACAATAAAGTGTAGACCCTTGACTACAAGTGTGTTTAAATATTTTTGGATCGGGTCACCCATTCGGATACAATAGCCCGAAATCATTGGCCAAATAACTAAACCGTACCTAGGGACGTTCCGATACCATCAGAGTATCAATACCTACTCAAATGAGTTTACTCAAATCGCTATTTCGATACTACTTATATAAGTGAACCGATACCTACTTATTTCGATAACTTTTCATCCTTTTATATGCAACAAAGCGAAAGTAATTTTCAGGCGTTATCTGTGACATACCTATTGCGACACCTGGGTGGTAGATCGACCTATATCGGCAGCCAGTTTGATAACGCCCTATCTGAGAAAACTTTTCAAAAAGTCCCTATTCCAGAACTTGATTGAAAAACGCCTTATATCAGAAAACTTTTCAAGACCACCCTTTTTCAGAATTCGGTACAAAAACGCCCTATCTCAGCTGCCGATTCTAAGCGCCCTACAAGGTTCCCACAAAACGTTACGGCTACAAAGAATTGCTTGAACTTTGTAAAAATATATCCCCACTTTAGATTTTGGCGGTACCATTGCTTAGAGCAATTATTTTTCATAAAAGCGAAGCAATTATTTTCCATAGAAAAAATATGGCCGAAATATAATGGCACTTCCTCAAATCGATTCGGTACAAGTACTTTTATTTCGATACTAAGCAGGTATCGATAAAACGATTCAAGTAAAAAAAGTAGTTGGTATTGAAACAAAAGTATCGAGTACATACTCGTATTTACTTCTATCGGAACATTCCTAACCGTACACAGTTAAATCGTTATTTACGCGCACACAGCTGATTCTGTCAAATTCACATAGAGCGGATTAACGGCAATAACGCGGCTGAAGAACAACAGCTGAGCTCATGATTCAATAATACAAGGTTAGATAATTATTGACAGCTGCGGTTTGACACTCCCTTACAAAAGGTTGCATTTACGAAGGACAGAGAAAGGGCAAGAATGCAATCCCTTGTTTCGAAAATGGTAGTAGAAAAGTACGCAAAGTAGGCAATTAGTAGTGAAATTCCTTTCGTAAATTCTAATGTATTTGCAGGAAATCTGGCATTTTAAACGAAATGTTGAACGTAATATTGATATATCTACGTGAATTACGTAATTTATATGCTATTGAGCCGTATAAAAACTGCAAAATGACTCAAAATTAAAATAAGACTACTATGAGACTGATGTAAACATCCAATGCTTATGTTTTCATCAGTTAAATATGCTTCATATGCATATACAAATAAACATATTGCACAAAAGCTTATACTTTTATTTCACACCAAAGCTACACTGTTTCCATGTAAATTTGCAAAGAAGCAACACGGTGCGACTGCTAAGGGAGCGGTGCGAGAGAGACAACTGTCAGTTTATCGAACCTTGTATTATTGAATCATGAGCTGAGCTATTCAAGTACGGCGGCGAGGAGTTGATAAGGTGCATGCATTAACTCTTGTCTGGAAAACGGTCTGATGAACGCATGCCAGACGACTGGAATTTAAGTGTGCTCTACCCAATCCACAAGAAAGGAGACCCCGCCATTCAGTCCAACTACCGCGGGATCAGCCATATTAGCATAGGTTACAAGGTCTTATCGAGTATATTGATTGGGTGAAAGACTGAAGCCTTATCAGTGTGGCTTTAGACCTGGCAAATACGCCAGATCTTGGAAAAGACCCGCGAGAAAAGGATCGACATTCACCACGTAAAACCAGCACTAAAAGAAGTTGCCTATCCGCCTTTATGTCTGAATTTGGCATCCCCTCAAAACTCATACGGCCGTGTAAAATGACGTTGAGCAATACCACCAGCTCCGTCAGAATTGGGAAAGACCTCGCCGAGCCGTTCGCCACCAAACGGGATTTCAGACAGGGCCACTCCCTTTCATGGAACTTTTTTAATCTGATGTTGGATAAGATAATAAGAGGTATAGAACTGAACTGCTCAGGAACAATTTACTACAAGAGCGTGCAATTGCTGGCTTATGCCGATGACATCGACATAATCGGTAACAAAAACCGCGAATTCTGTTCTGCTTTTCCAAGTTGGATAAGGAAGCAAAGCGAATGGGTCTGGTGGTAAACGAGGACAAGACAAAGTATATCCTGCCATCAAACAAACAGTCAGCCCATTCGCGCCTTGGCACCCACGTCACTGTTGAAAGTTATAATTTCGAGAAAGTTTCGTTTACTTGGGAACCAGCATTAACACCGATAATAATGGAAATCCAACGCAGAATCGCTCTAGCCGATAAGTGCTACTTTGGACTGAGAAGGCAATTCAGGATTAAAGTCCTCTCTCGATGTACGAAATCTACACTCTATAACTGTCAAACCTAAAAAAAGCGTCAGGCTTGTCTGGCTGTCAAACAGTTCAATTTGTATGAAGCAAACCGAAACAATGCGACGTCAACGCTTAGCGGTTGGAAAATCCGATTTTGACAGGGCGTTAGGTATTGAAGATGCCTGAAGAAAACGGCGAAAATGTAATTTTCGTGTTACACACAAACAAACCTATGCTTATTGTTGGTGTTATTTCTGCATTTGACGTAGCGTTGACGCTTTTGGTTAGGTATGGCACTTCGGCGCTAACGTCAGGCGTCAGAAACCGCTCCGCCCAACGCTTTTGTTTAGGTATGGCAGTAAGTCACTCATCATATCGGTGCTGGTATATGGCGCAGAAGCATGGACAATGACAACATTCGATGAGGCGGCTCTTGTATCATTCGAGAGAAAGATCATGCGGAAGATTTTCGGGCCTTTACGTGTTGGCGAGGCGAGTACCGCAGACGATGGAACGATGAGCTGTATGAGCTTTACAACGATATGGACATAGTGCAGCGAATTAAAATACAGCGGCTCCGTGGCTTGGCCATGTCGTTCGAATGGCTTCCGATGCTCCAGCTCTGAAAGTATTCAACTCGGAACCCGCTGGTGGTAGCAGAGGAAGAGGAACGCCCCCACTGCGATGGAAAGATCAGGTGGAGAAGGACTTGGCTTCACTTGGCGTTTCCAATTGGGGTCAGTTGAAACAGACGAGAAACGACTGGCGTGCTTTGCTGAACTCGGCCAAAATCGCTTAGGCGGTTACAGCGCCAAAAAAGAAGAAGAAGAATAAGAAGTTGTAGTTTGGGTTCGAAAGTTGCGAAGCGGCATTTCCGTAGTACGCTGCAGCAGAACTGCCACTTTAATGCGGGGTAGAAGCTGGAACAACTTTTTGATAAACTTTACCTCACCGCACTGCCTCTCTTGCCTACAAACAGAGTCCCCGAATCACCTCTAACGGGTACTATTAACGATTTAATGATACGTCCGCACTTAGTCAATGGAATTTTATGTGCGGCGTTGGCACATAGAGAGAGTATTCGCTTAAAAAACCTGAGCACCCTGGTTCGAATCGCAGCTAGCGCAAATTTGTATTTAAATTTTTTTAAAGTAACTAGTCGCTTTTTGTACCCGTTCGGGTATAAAGGGGAACGATTAGTCTCTTCATAGGACATGCTCGAAAAGAAGTGAACAGTTAATTCCATATAAAGAGATCAAAAGTGGTACTAGTCGCATGTTCCTTTGCGATTGCTCCCGGAGTCATCCAGGATTAGTCGCATTTTTGCAGGGTTGTTCTGCTAGTTTTCATACAGTGTGAAACCATGAGAATAATTGTTCTGTCATTCTAGTGTGAAACAGCCCAATGCCTGTGATTCGAATAGAGGAATACATACAGTGATCAAAATAGAAATTAAGACTCGACATTTTAAAAAGTTTTGGCCATTTTTCCTGAGTTTATTTAGGGCCGTTTTCTCATCTAACCTTTAGATTACCGGCAACTTTATCGTCTCGATATACGAGTTTGCGTTTTCTCATCAGCGCATTGATTTCTCGAGTCGATAAATTGTTGCTCACCCGATGCAACCTTTAAAAATTTGTACCAAACTTTAAATTTTGGTTTGGGTTTGGTTCATGAGTGAGATATATTAGATATTTAAACCAAGGTTTTGGTTTTTGCTAACGGTTGCTCTTGCTCTATATTTGCTTATGTTGCATTGCCAACCTTTGAAATTTTATGACGAATTTAGTGAAGTTTCACTCTCGGAAATGTAGTGAAGTTTCACTCTACGGAATAACCAATTTATTTTTACCGGTAAGATAAGAAAACGAAAACACTTTAATATGAGGAACAATTTATCTGCACTTAATATTTACTGATTCATCGAAGATTTCGTATTTCTCCAAATTACCGTTATATGGGGGGTAGGCGTGGTTATTGTCCGATTTTACCCATTTTCAATACCATCCGTCCTACGTCCAAAAGAAGTGAACGCACAAGGTTTCGTTAAGATATCTCAATTTTTACTCGGGTTATCGTGTGCATAGACGGACGGACGGACGGACAGATAGTCACCGCTTAATTGATTTCTCTTTTCACTCTGATCATTTATGTATACATTTCGATTCGTTTTGCCTGTTACACACAACCGTTATGTGAACAAAGTTATAATACCCTTGTGCACAAGTGCGCTCGGGTATAAAAAACAAATAAACAACTTTTTAATTCTTTTAGCTTTAAAATTATGCTGCAAGTGCATGCAAAAGTAGTCAGCTACGCAGACGGAGTCGCGGGTATCAGCTGGTTTATATAAAAATGCATCACATAGCCAGGGCCGTCGAGAGAAAACTCGGGCCCGGGACTAAAAACTTACGGTCCCCTATATACCACTTGTTTTAATTTAAAAGTATATGGCATAAATCGCCGAAAACGAAACCGAGGGGAAAATTTTTTTTCTCAGGGTTCGCTGATTTTTGACTATATCTGGGTCATACATATTCTGAGGTATCAGAAGATATAAATATTAACACGAATCTCCTTCTCTCAAACATGCAAATTCACTTAGTCCTGAGACACCTTTAAATTAATGAAAAATAAAAAAGCACAACATGAAACTAAAGGATAGTTCATATTTAAGGACCACCACTTTTTTCGAGTTTTATTTGTTTATATTCGCTTGCTTTGTATTACTTAATAAAAAAGTACTCGACAAAAAAATCAGCGACTAGCTTTCTATATGAAAATGAATTCGGCAGTATTTTTTAATGTAATGTAACAGTCCAAAATATCAAAAAGTTTTTTGGCGCGGAATCCACTAGGCTAAAAAGTGGAAAAATCTGGTATTCTAGCATTTTCGCCCTTCTTCACGGTGACAGGTAATAAGATCAACGGAAATAAGGTCAATTGACTCTATTTCCCACCCTGGTGCGAAATAAAGTCAGTTGACATTATTACCTTTTCAAAAGCGAAATTAAATCCATTGGCATTATTGCTCTTTCAAGCTTTTGCTTTTGCTTAGCTTCGCTTTGCTTAGCTTAGCTTCGCTTTGCTTAGCTTAGCTTAGCTTCGCGGCGCGCCATACCTCGTCATGCTAAGAAATAAATATGTATCATTTTGGGTATTAACATAAAATATTTTCTTTTGAAAAAAAAGTTATTTTATGTACAAACATATATGTGTGTATGTATTTTCGTATGTATACCACATAGAAAAGAAAAATAATAAGTACCCATCATAAGTAAAACCATCAACTGGTTTACAAAAACCGCCATTATTTTGTTAAAACAAAAGTACATATAATATAAAAATTTAAATTGTCATGCATCGTTTTTTAAGTTATTGGAAGATTTATGCTTGGCACAAACTTGTCTGCAGTAAAAAAGCATATAATTTTTGTTTCAAAAGTGTGAGAAAACTAATCAATTAACTTACATGATATCGGTTTCGATATTAAACAATCAATAATTGTTTATACTCGCATTTTGGCACATTGGCTTGAATGTACCATCTAATAAATAGTGTCGTCGTTCTCCTTAGCTGCTTTTAAATGATGTCGTCACAAATTGCTGGCGGAGACATGAATACAGTGTAAGAAAATTCTTTTTCTATAATTGTTTCCTTATAGAAAGGTTGGTTTCTTTTCCTCTTTAGCCGTTCCGAATTCGTTCGAAATATGCTAATTTAAAACACAGAATTCTTTCAGTGTTCCTCTGGGGTTTTGGGACATTGGCTGTTTCTTAAATTTAATAGTATTCGCTTTATTTTTGTGGAAACGTAACATGTTTTGCAAGTTCTGGATAATTTCTTTCTTAAAATATTTCTCGTATTCCAGCTGAGTTTTGCTTTCGGTTTTTTTCGCATCGTGTTTTTACTATATTCGTCATTTTAAATTGTTTAATAAAATCACTTGGTGGTAGTTCATGATTGTGTGTGGATTAATAGCACCACACTGAGGATTTGGCAATAAACAACACTTACGGGGCAATGTTTATTGTAAAAACAACATTTTTTCTATGAATCGACATACTTTAAGCTTTTTTGACGCTATTTCCATTTGGACGAGGAAATAGCGCCAATGACTTTATTTCCAAATTTTTGTTGACTTTATTTCGCACCAGGGTGGGAAATAAAGTCAATTGACCTTATTTCCGTTGATCTTGTTACCTGCCACCCTTCTTCACAATAAAATAAAGCAGTTTCCTATACTCTTAATAATCCGTGTGTTTTTGGTGTACAACTACTATTTGTAACGCAAGTCTTTTTTAGTAATTGAATTTTCAGTAATTTTTTTTTATTTAGTTAGAGATAGGGCTCATTTGAAAGCACTATTCAACGTGCTATTGACCCATAGTTAAAATTTATATTCTTTCTAACTCAAATAAGCTCAGAAAATAAAAATTACGTAGAAAAGTAAAAAACGCGAGAATAGTATTACTTCAAAAAGGAACGAGTCTAAAAGAAGCAGAATAAGAAGTTCACCGAAGAAGATTTTATGACTAAATAATTAAAATCTATTGGAATTATTTCAAGTATTTTTCTAGTACTATTATTATCCTTTAAAATGCACTCTCGAATGGTGTTATAAGATTTTTCCTTAAAGAGTTACGGCCACTTAAACTGCCGTGTCCTTGAATCTAACATCGCCAAACGAAGCATATGCTTTCTAACTCATTACGTCATCTTCCAATGGCCATAGTTTCTGAAGGAAAAATGGCATAGAGCAAACAAAAGTGGCCATTAAAGCCGTTTTTTCGTGTACTTAACCGGGAAAAACCTCAATATCTTGGGGCAGTTCTAAGATCGATCTCGAGTTCTACGCAGAAAATCACATCTGAAACGACCTACAGCTTTCTTCTGTTCTTTTGATTACATGTCAAATCGCAAGTCTACTGAATTCATGCTACATATTGCATAAAACAGACTACAAGCCATTTAAAAACCTATTTACAATCTACCCGCAAGTATATCGCACAGGTAACGTAACAGTATAGACCTCGAAATTTATTTTATAAGTTCAATAAATACGTAGTTCTTGAATCATATAAGGAGAGCAGACTTTTTTGATAATATAAAGCAGCTTTAAAAAGTAGTTCCAAAAATTGTGATGTAACAGTCCGCTGTTGAAACATTTATAACTCCTAAACAACAGTAGGTACAATATATATATTAAATATTGCCACATACTTATGCTTTCATATGCAAGAAGAAAAACTATCCGAAAGTGGTATTCTTCCGAGTTTGAGGGGCATTCGAAAAGCACTGTGAGCCAAAAAATATCTTCTTTAATTTATAAAGTCAGAAACAATCACCACGAACCGGAATATATTTATAATACGTATAATAAAAACCTATAACGAAGGAGCAATTACATTGTAAAAACAAAAAAAAAGTTATGGTTCTGATATTTTGGGCCCCTTAAGAAGCACGCGCGCGGGGGGATTCACCCCTTTCCCCCTCCCTCTCGACGGGCCTGCACATAGCGCATTTCTTCAGATATTTCCCTCATTTCAAATCAATATAACGTTTGGACGAGTTGTGAATTACAAATTACGAGCGTCTCCACTAAAACTGTAGTCTGAAATGCCACCTTTAAAACGCAATTGGATTAGTGTTGCCGGAAGTTTTGGCATCAACCCCACATAACGGCAAAAATCCGCAGAGACTTTTCATAGTTATGACCCAATATTTCAATGGTTTCCTCTCCAACCTCTTTTCCTTCGGAATTTCCAATGAAACTACATGGTACTGAAGAGGGAACTACAAACACACATAAATACATGTACATACATACATATCATAAATTTGCTGAAACAACGTCATAATTACAAAAAAATGTTCTTCCTTGAAACTTTACTTTGATCACAGCTTATTTATTAGTTATCATACACCATTTTTATTTTTCAATGGCAAACCTTAACTCAAAGCTTTAAAGCCCTTTTCTCGCACTTTTTTATTTTCTTAGTAATGACGTTCTTCTTGCAAACGAGCAATGAATATATAATTCAATTATCTATTGTGATAAAAAATAAGTGCTTAGTCTATATTGTGTTTTTTCCTCTTTTAAATTACGATCTATTTTCTATTGATAACACAGTTTTAATGGTTTCTTTGAATTAACTTGTCGGCGCAATGATTTTGCACGCTATACCATTCAACTTATACATTAGTGGAATTCACGAACCGTCGAAAAGTTGTTGAAAATGTCGCATTTGTTGCAAATTTTGCCACCGGCGACACAGCTAAAATCGCGGCACTGCCATATTAGATTCTTTCCCTAACAATCCGGACTGGATCCGGTAATTAGAGAATAAGCGAAAAGTTTGCTCTCAAAAATGGAACATAGTCCAGAAGTACGGAAACGCAAAAACACATTTCGTGCCCAGAATTTGAGAAACAGCTGATTCACGCTGTTTTTGTTTTTCCCACTTAAATTCAAACACTTGGAAATTCAATTTTGGTTTCACAAATTTAATTTGAAGTATATAAAGATTGAAAATACATCAATAGGCCATTCACTGTTCATTAAACGCACTAAGTGAATGCAGGCAACATGTAAACACAAAACAACTGATATGCACTTTGACACATTACCCATTTTTACCCGGAGAAAATGTCCGGGCTGCTTCGGGCAGGAAGAAGAAGACACTTACGATCCAATACGTTCCAATTTTCGCTCTCTATTACCCATTTTGTTGAGTACGGGAATGATTTCTGGGCTGTTGTGGGCACCCGCGTGATCCCGCGTTGCGTACGGGAAAGAATCTATTATTTGAGCTGGCAACGATGTTGCCAGGCCCACAATTTTTATAGTTACAGTGTTTTAGAAGAAGTTGCAGTTATTTAAATTACCTCAT
>NW_023458559.1:24587909-24654352 GCF_013731165.1 Rhagoletis pomonella | reverse complement strand
TCAGCTGTTTATTTGTATAACAGCCCTGCTTTTACAACCACTTTTAGCACAGTGCTTTTTTTTACTCACTTAAATAAAGAGCTTATTGAAACTTAAATGAACTTAAGCTTAAATGAGAATTAAATTAATTAAAGTTAATTTCGATTACATTTTCAACAGAAAGTAACGGTAAACAATTTTTTTTGGGTATTCATTCTATTTTCCAGCTGACTACGATGAAGCATTCTACTTTGTATTCCCTGTAATGAATCAAAGCAGCGAAATTAATTAAATATTGGAGAACATTCTACTATGTATTACCGGCAATGCCTAAAAGAAGCGAAAAAATTAGAAGACATAATAAGGCAATGAGTTCTAGAACACGTTACCACTAAAAGCGATTACCGATTTTGTGCTGGGTGCATGCTGGTCTTATTATTGCCGAATTTGATCGTCTGTATATATGTATATACACATGTACACATGTTTGTATGTATGTTTAAGCCCCTAAGCAGTGTTGCCAGGTTGAAACTTTGGTCGTCATTTTGAAGATTTTTACGCCCATGACGATTTGAGGATTTTTTTGCCCTAATGACGATTTTTATTTATGTGCAAGTCTGGTTTGGTTCTCAACTTTGAAGATAGTTACACAGACAACTAAAAATTGCAGTGTAAACACTTGTTTACCATTTCTGCTAATACATAATTGTCGTATCCATGTGGCAGCACTAACAGCAGTTGTCGATAAGTAGGTTTTTTCTTTGTTTCATCACTATTTGTGTAGTTTTAAGGGTCAAATTCGTAGTTTTTGCGTTGTGTACTGATACATATTTTATTGAGCGAAGGAAGTTATGAGTTATTTAGCAAAACTTGTAAGTTTGAAGAGTTTTTAATGCTCATGGTAAAGTTGCAGTTTGCAAATATTTGATCCTCTCTTTACCTCAGCTGTCAAACCAGAAGATGCTGCTCAACTCTTGAGGGAATTTTGTTCACCCGGGACTTATGAAAAGGAAATGGTTGTCCCTGTTTTGAGTTTTATCAAAACACCGATATACTTAAAAGTTTCAAAATTGAAATTTAGCACTAAAAACTGTACCTGATTAAAGCTTGGTATACAGTTCTCAAGAAAATTAAGAAATTCATATAAAATCACTTTCAGGAAATGAAAAAAAATAAATTCTTCTATAAAAATTTCTTAAATCAGTCTGAAGATCTGAAGAAAAAAAATGCACGTATATGTAGTTCTTCAAGAAAATTTACACCAACGGCAAAGTTCTTTTTCAAGCAACAAAAATAATTAAACAAACTCTTGCGATTTTTCTAGAAAGCTGAAAAACATAATATGTACTAGGAAAAAAGTTGTGACAAAAACCAATGCTATACGACTTATCCAAAGTTTCCCTAATCAATTTTAAATTTATCAGACTGTTATAATTTAAAGTGTTTAATTTTCTGAACAAAATTGTGTAATTATAAATTTTATCAGGCTGATAAATTTAAAATTGATTGGTGCAGCCGGGCATTAATGATCTAAAAATTAAGAAGAAAATGCGATTTTATTGCAATTAACAATATTTTTGTTAAAAGTAATGTGAATTTTAAAAATTCGTAAAAACGTTTAACTTTTATATTTTTTACGTATATCAATCAGAAAAAACCAAAAGAGCTTCCTGGTTCTTTTTTTATATGATGACGATTTTTACATGCAAATGACGAATTTTGAGAATAAAACCGACGATTTCTCACTGTAGTAACCTGCAACACTGCCCCTAAGGTACAATTTGGTCTACATTTTCTCAACTCGCCGGTTGTCAGCTTATTTTAAGGCATTTTAATGCGACAAATATATTTACATTAACAAGTTTACAAACAGTAGTTATGTTCGCACGCCTATCAAATGTATAAATGAGGTAATTTATACAAGATTTGAAGCCTTCATATATACATAACTATGCACATACATACATAACTTTTTGCTAATGTAATTTGTGGTTGCTGTTTTCAAAGTATAAAGTCAAGTCAATGTTCTTACTGGAGGTTATAAATCAACTTTGTTGCTTGGATTACTATTTTCAATACTGGTAATTTTTTTACAGGCAATTAATTTACAAATAATGTGAAAATTATGCGGTCAAGCTACACTTTTTTATTTATTTTTGTTTTTGCAGACACGCAAAGTTTTGTATGTATATCTTGTGTCTAATTCTCTTTACGGAATATTCAGCCAAATTCGTGATTATTTATACAGTAAGCCACCAAAGTAATCATGGTTTATTAAATTTTGGGTTAACAGATTTTGCACCTGAAAATATTTTCTTCATATTATTTATATAGTTTGCATTGTTTGAAATTTCGGCTTTAAAAATGAAGATACCTTCTAAGTGAAGATTTATCCTAAATGGTGGTCAAGTGTTTTTGAGCTACTTCCTTACTTGCTTTTAAATTTCCGTAATGATTTTGATGTGCTATGCCTACGCTGAGAAAATAGGAACCATATCCTCCTTGTTTCAAGCTAAAGCACATATGAAACGACCTTTTGTTTACTTTAAACCAATTTATTTTTAGATATTTTTCCCAACATTCGTACCAAACTTCAGCTCAATGCGAATTTTTGTAAGTTCAAGCTTTTTTGGAAAAATTAAATTAAAAAGTGGCAGATCGAAAGAGCATCATCACCCATGGCATCAAATAGATTTATTATTATTTTCTTATTACAATAAAAATACGAATAAAACCGAAAACGTTTTCGATTTTTGAGAATCGAAAATTTATGAGTCATTCTTCAAAAGTGCATGAAACATGCAATTTTAATGATATCGACAAAAAAAAATCAGGTATGCGGATGTAGCGAATTCTAGAAGTCCAATTTTCGAATACTTTTTCAAGCAATGGAGATCGTATCCCGGGAATAGTTTGCACAATGTTGTTTTCCAAACCGTCCAAAGTTTCCGGTTTGCTTACATAAACCAATGACTATACGTAACTCCAGAAAAAGTAATCTGCACGATATTGGTGGCCATTTACTGATCTATTTCAGTAAATGAATCGTTCACTAAATATTTCCCTCGGTAAGTCGGCGCCATCCTGTGCGACGTCAGAAAGACAGCTAAACATCTACTCTGATAGCCAATTTGGAATCAGTTGCCTCTCATTTTTACCTAAAAGACTTTTATATCTACCAGGCCATGGGATTATTGCAGGGAAGTGCCTTGTGGATCATACCACTAGGAAAGGAAAGTAGAGATTGGGGTACCTAGTTGGTTTGCGAGCCTAAATATCATACGGGTTCTCACTGAATACTTTCTCTTAAGCTGCTCAGCTTTTGCTACGGTCTAAACACCTTGAATTGTAATTTCTAATCAACTTTGAAGAGATCTTATTGGCTGACATCTCCGCCTGCGAAATTTCGATCAACGCACACATTGTTTTCGCTCTATCCTAGAAAAACATATTGCTTCAGCTTTTACCGGAATGTAAATACGAGACCTTGAGGCCAGTGTAGCATAACTGACAGTTAAAAAAAATCTTTGGTAGAGCTTAAAATGCATTACTAGATTCGAAACGGTAATTACCCGAGTCCTTTTAGTTTTCTTTTACTATAATTAGTAAGTGCAATGAACTTTTTAATAAAAGACTTAAATTATTATTTAAAGATAGTTTCTCATATTACTATTTTTTATTTATTTTTTGTAGATAAGCTACTCTGGCTCTCATTGTATCATATTCAAACTAGGAACAGTTGTAGTAGATAATACTAAAACTGAAAATTTTATCTAAATAGACTTTTCCACAACTTTTACGAAGTGATATATAATTTTTTGTTGAAAAATACGAGTGTTTACAATTCATCTAATATCATAAGCGTGGTACAATTATAAATTTGTGGGAATTTATGATTTTATCACGTTTATCAGCAGTTTATCACGTTATATGAACATCCCTGTTATCATAATAAAAACTCAAATATGTACATACATGTGAGTTGTTATTTTATAGCTTAACCTGTCTTTAGCTATAAATCAAATCAATCGGACCCCTAGATTTATTTTGTGATTTTTTTTTATTATATGACAGAACAAATAGAAATTAAGAACTTTAAAAACATATTATTTAACATAATTTTTTATCAAACATCTTCACTACAATTACACTTTGAAAAATATTACATTCTCTTGCACAATTTTTTGGCTGACTGTATGTGCCACGTTTTTTGTTGTAAACAAAGATGCGAATTCGAAGATCTGAGCTTACCAGTGTTAACATTGATTTTTTTAGAGTTCGTTCGTTCGTTTTTAGAGTTTGTTATACTACGAGTATATTAAACGTTTGTGCAGGTAAAACAGTTGTATTAAGGTAATCCATTATTTAAAGCAACAACAACAGAACAATAACCCTTTCTGTACAATTTTCCAATATATTGGACAAACTTTTTTTGTACTTAAAGCTCTTTGTTTTAAATAAGAGCTTTTGTTTTTAAAACAACAGTTGTTTTGAGAGAGGTATACTATTTATTCTTATTTACCGCATTTATTTTACTGTATTTTCGGGATGCAGTTAATCTTGATTTTTCATAAAAGTGAAAAGTGTCACAAAAATCGATATTTAGTAGTGTAACATATATGAACAAATTAATTATTTTTCGGTGGAATTGAGATCCGAAAAAAATGTGAAATGTTATTCTCAGTTTTGAAATATATTTCGCAGGCGAAAAAAAAAGAAAAGAAAAATTATTGATATCACTTCCTTGTTTACAAATCTAGAGTACCACTGTCCAATATAATGGACGCTGAATAACGGTAAAACTAAGAGTTTTATAAAATTTTTGAATGTATTTTTGAAATCAATGACCCAAAATTAGCCGGTAAACAAACTTTCATATCTTAGCATCAGCGGCTGATTTTTTGTGAAAACGCGCACTGAAAGCATTTTTCATCACTTCACATAAAAATCCCATTCTGTTTTCAAAGGAAAATACTAAAACTATTTTCCAAAAAGTTTTCACTACGAAAAGTTTTTTTAAGTTTTTTGGCTGTTAAAAATAAAATATGACATTTTTCGCTCGAAAACAACAACTTATGATAAAGAATATAATTATCTTTAACTCGAAATAATTTACCAAATGATTACTAGCTGGATGTTAATGGAAGAGCCTTAAATTATCGAGAATCGGTTAAAAAGATAAAATCAAATGATAAACTAATACAATACAATTTTTGTTGAGTCTGAATTTTTCATTTTCCCTTCACCATTTAGAACCTGAATTTGATTCTTAGCTCGCGTATAATAATAAAAAAAAAAACAAATTATAAAAAAGGCATCCACTGGCGCACAGTGTGGTAATCGCACCTGAAAATTGAGATCAATTCATATGTACATTTAATTTAAAATATTTTAATTTATTTGTATAACTAGCACCAAATGAAGTAAAAAACAGACAAATCCCAAAATATTTTAGTAGGATTTTTTTTTAAGTAGGTTTTTATGGCGTTACCAAAGAGCGAGAAAAGTTAAAATTTAGCTGTTGCTCCCAAAAAAAATTTTTATTATTAATGATAATTTGTTAACATCCTAATCATCATTAATTACAAGTTAAACACCACTCCTATCATTATAATAATTATCCTCATCATTATCTTCATTACTATTTTCATCATCAACATCACCCACATCATCACTTGTTTAGGTAATTTTTTATATGATAATGAATACGAATTGTATAAATTTCTAGAAAGTAATTTAGAATATATAACCCTTAATAAAAATAATCACCATCTTCGCTTGCGTCATTGTCATCACTTTCAACATCTTCATCATCACTATAAGGCTGAATAATTAACAGCTGTTATGCTTCTTTCGGCAAATCCTGCAATTTTTTTTTTTGGGTAGTTTTCTCTTACTTGATGCAACAGGGTCGGAACTAATCAAAAGTCTATTGAATATATCTTCATTCGCCTTTTTTCTGTTGCACTTGCGAGAAAAATGTTCTCTGTAGCTCATAAAATCTTTTTTCACGCCTCTAGAGCTTCTTGTGGCAATTTACGTTTATTTTGTTTTGAACACGAAAAACCTGTAGTGGACTCAAGCCAACTTTTGTTTGCTTTAAAAAAACGTTCTTCGTGTCTACAGGACATATTCCAACGAATTTTGAACTCAGAGATAAAATATCTCATATTTTCATTAAATTCTTTTAAACTTTCATCAGATGGCCTGATGCGATCTTTCATTTGCTCCGTTAAATGTTAAATTTATCATTGAATTGATCGCAACCAGAGTTTTTCATTATTTCATAAAGGCTTGACGAGTAACCCAAATGATATTTGGGCTCGTTCCTATAAAGAAAATAATCATATAATTAGGCCCTTAAAGTTATGGTTATTCTCCGTTTCCCCGTCTACCCGTAACCATATTAGTTAAAAATATCATCACTATCATTATTTCTATTCACTGCACATGACATTCATGCATAGAAATAGCAACACTATAAACAATAACAAAGATTATAATTAACACTAAAAATATGTAATATGTACCATTCTTTACGGTTTCACATATACCGTATAAATCATTGGACAAGTAAATTACGTCATTCTAAGCTATTATTGTAAAATTTACTAAACCCAAATTTTATTTTATAAGTCTGAGCAGATATGTACATAAGTAAATGTATACATACTTTCTTTGATACATGCAAGTACTATTAGTTACGCCTTTGAAACAAAACAGTATTTAGCCTACTTTTGATAATATACGCAGGGTATAAAAAAACAGTAATAGAGCAAACAACGAACGTGGACTTTCTTGTATGTTCTGTACTTAGTTTTCAGTTGTTATATTTGGTTTTGTTTTTCATCGAGAATTTCATGTATATTTCACCAACGAGGTTATATTTATTATATAAATCGATATACTGAAAAAGTGCGCAGACATGCCGCAACTTTTTTTTACAGAATTACACTATAACGTCCAAGGTATATGCAAATGATTACACTTTTGCTTGATCGCACCGACTTCTCAACTATATGCTAACGTATATAGCCAAAAACCCCTTATTTTTACGCTTACGATAACAAATAAAATAAAATACTTAGAACCATAGTAAAGAAAACTAAAACCACTTTATATTGCCTAAATACCTGAACAAGAAGGCTCCATTGCCGTTTTTGATATATCTTTAAAGAAAACTCAGATATAACTTGGAAATTTGAAATGTTAAATCACGTTTTTCACTTTGCGCACACTCAAAGGAAAAAGTGACGACTTTAAGAGTATATTGCAAGAAAACGGTAAATTTTTGGGCAAATATTTGATTACATAGGGATGTAGAATTTTATCTACTTTCATTTGGTACTAAACCCTTCTTTGTATTTTGAAATTCATTTTTTGAATTAATACGCAATATCGACATCAATTATCCCACTGTGTGGCGCTTGCGGTTTGATCGTCAGTTACAAAACCGTGCATATATTATGAATTTATAATTACATACATACAGATATGATTTTGTTTTAATTTGAAAGTGTGACCTACTAGCATATTTTTTGTTTAAATAATAGAAATATAGTAGGAAGGTTTGACCTCAATTCTCTGACTGGTTTATAAATAGTTCCATAAATGAGAATCAAAAAAACGCTTTACATGCAAATTCTATGTAGGTATGCAAGCTTTTTCAAAAAGAGAACGTACAGTTTTTATTGTTTTACCACTTTAACAATCATTACCTAATTAAGAAACAAGAAAATCTTAACAATTTAGGATGTGCTTTCAGCTTCAAATGCATATGTATGTACATACGTACACATATATACATACATACTATATTACATTATACAACACACAAAAAATAACAACATTCTAACAACGCATTCTGGTAGACTGAACCAAAAAACAATATATCGTCGCTGGAATAATGAAATAGTGTAACATGAAAAGTATAGTTTTGAGAAAAACGAATTGAAAGTTTTTATAAACCATTACAAACCATACAAATACAATTTCGTTTTTCGGGAATAAATTAGTGAGCCAAAGAGATATTTAAGAAAACTAAAGATTTTTCTAATAGATTAAAGGATTGTCTATCCAATGGTGCAATTATCGAATAATAGTGTATGTGGCATTTACACTGTTTCTTTATTCGAGCGACGATATGTACCAGTACCGGCGTTTTGAAAGTTGCATCTGAGTTATATTTTAGGAGGTACTCAAAGTTTGCACATTCTTATGGGAAATCTTATGTAAAATACGACGGAGAACATTTCTTTTGAACATTTAAACCCTCTAATTCTTTAATAGGTCTTTAGGCTTTGTCTCATTTTTAGACAGGTGGAGAAAATACAATTTCATTGCTTCTTTATTTATCCATCGCTTTTCTTCATTAGTAACTTGATATTTTTTGTAACAGAACAGGCTTTAGCACAAATGCAAAAACTTGGCACAGAACCTGTTATTTTTGAAATTTTTCTTTTGTTAAAAATTAATTTTTTTAATTTTTTATTAAAAACTAAAAAAAAACTGGAATGATTAATTAATTTGTCAGAAACTGTCAGTCCTATCGGAAAGTGATGTATGAATATGTATATGTACATATGGTTTATGGATAATTTTACTAGCTTTGATTTGACGTATCTCATTTTAAGATTGTTAAATTGGTTCGTAAGATATACGTGATTGAGTGGAACCATTTTTTGCTTTAAGCTAAATAACCGTAAATTGCAAATATCTCGAAAACTGATCCATAGAAGAAAAAATTAACTCGATTTTCGGAATCACCGAATAATTGTACAGCGTCTGGAGAACAAAAACGAAACTAAAATTTGTGATGCCGCTCTTCTTTAAATAGTCTTTGGTTCGTAATATTCCATTAAATGTTTCCACATCTAATTTGTTTCTTGTTGCTGTTTTGTTCAAATTAACTTGCGAAAAAATTCTCTCAACGTCGGCAGTCGACACAGGTAATGTTAAAATCGGCCAAATAAGTGGTCTTAACCCTAGAACACACACCCAGAAAATACCACGTAAACACACACCCGGGATACGTTTGTACCCGGGACCTTATTTTGCGGTTTTTTTAATGCTTATTCAACCGATTTCTATGATTTTTTTTTGAAATGTATATTTTAATATATAACAAGTATTTTGTCTTTTGTTTCATTCGAATATTCCTACTGGTTCCAGCGATATGGGACTTTATTTAGTCAGGACATGCAACAGTGGATTTTTGTTTTTGTTGTTGTCCTGATAAATGCAAAACAAAATAATATAATTTATAATAATATACTTGTAGAGTAACAACGAATACACATTTTGGTTTTTATTTCATTGAAATATTCTACCTGGTTCAAAAGATATGTGCAAAAAGGTCGCGCAAGGTATGGGTACGTAGGTAGCAAATACACTGGTATAACTGGTTTTTGTATTTTATATGCAGCTGCAAGGGTTGTTTTCACACGAGGTGTTGTTATAAATGCTGCCTGTTGATATTTTCATTATTGTTTTGGTGCTCAAAGGTGTAAGAAGTGAAAATATAAGTGAAAATAAATATAACTGAAACTATAAATAACTGGATACGAAATGACTTCAAGAAGAAACGAATATTTATCAAGTGCAGCATATAGAAGGTAAAAAATGTAAAATAAGCAACAATGTAAACATATACTAATTTTTTTTATTATGCAGGCTAACTGAGGAACAGCGAGAATCATATATACAATCTTTATTTGATGAAATTTGTGACGATGACGCTCCCTATGACTTTGACTCAGAAGATGAAGAAGAAATTCAAATCAATGACATTGAAATTGCTGATGACGATGCTGAAGTTTTGCAAAGTGCCGCAGAAGTATTACCTGATTATGCGGACTATGAGGATGATGAAGAAGACGATGAAGAAGAAGAAGTAGAAGAAAATAATGAATTACCTGCTAGTGCCGAAAAATTTGTTGCACGTGATGGTACTGAGTGGATGAAAGAACCAAATGTAAGTCGTCAGGTACTCAGACAAAATATTATAAGAGAACGTTCTGGACCAGCTAGATGCACTGAAATGTTGTCAATAGAGCAAACATTCAAATGTTTCATGAACGTTGAAATGGCTGATATAATTATGCGCCACACAAATAAGTTAGCAAAAGAAACTTATAATGCTTACAACAATGCGCATCCAAACACAACTCCTAAGTCATGGACGCCTGTGTCAATAACAGAGCTGTATGCATTTTTTGGCATACTTATTATGACTGGTGCGAACCATAGCAATGGAGAACATGTTCGAGATTTATGGAGCGTCAAAAACTATCCTTTATATCGCGCCACAATGGGAGTCAACCGTTTCTGTTCGATATTGCGGTTCCTAAGATTTGACGATAAAAACACTCGTGCAACACGCTTACTAACTGATAAAGCAGCACCGATCAGTGAGTTGTGAACGATGATGAACAATAATCTTGCTGCACATTACAAGCCCAGCTCATGCTTGACGATTGATGAACAATTATTTCCTTACCGTGGACGCACACGGTTTACGCAGTACATACCGTCAAAACCTGCTAAATATGGTATCAAGGTTTGGTGGATTTGCGATGCCACAAATGCATATCCACTGCATGGACAAATATATACTGGCCAAGCAGAAACTGGTAGGGAAACGAACCAAGGCGAACGAGTGGTGAAGGATTTGTCTGCCAAATACCAAGGAAGTGGCCGAAACATTACAATGGACAATTTGTTTACGACCTTGCCAGTTGCAGAACTGCTTCTCACCTGGAAACTCACGATCGTTGGAACTTTGCGCAAAAACAAATCATATATTCCTCAAGAAATGAAGCAGAACAAAAACAGGACAATTGGTTCAACGACATTTGGCTTCAAAAATAATGTGACAATGTGCTCTTATGTTCCCAAAAAAAATAAAGCAGTAATTTTGCTTTCGACCATGCATAATGATGCTGAAATAGCTGACAGTGGGAAACCTGAAATAATTGAATATTATAATCGTACCAAAGGTGGTGTTGATCGAATGGACCAAATGTTTGCGGAATATCCAACACAAAGACAAACAAAACGATGGCCACTAGCGATGTTCTTCAACATGTTGGACATTACAGCTCTTGCAGCCTACATTGTCTACGATTTGAATAACCCTATGTTGCCTTGGAGAACAAACAACAAGCGTAAGCAGATACTGCGCAGCTTGGCTGAAGCATTGTGTATGCCCATTATTGAAGCCAGAGCCATAAATCGTCAAGTGACGCGAAATTTTTCGACTAAAATTGCTATTGAAGCATATTTCAACCGACCGGTGGAATCAATGGTGTCAACAGCAGCATCAACATCTGCCGCAGCGCGCACGCCAAAACCTGTGTCCGGATCTTGCTATTTATGTTACGCACAAGAGGAAAAACGCCGTAGAAAAACCAGAAAGCTGTGCGACAAATGTAAGAAGCCAATGTGTCTTGAACATTCGGTCACATCAACAAATTGCTCTATTTGCCATGATTTTCCTTAGATATAAGATGCATTTTTATAATTTTTATAATTTTTATAATAAAAGTCAATAATATAATGTGTGAAATGAATATTTTTAATTTTTCAAATAAAAAAATAATATAAAAAATGTTTTGTTTTTATTATTATGAGGATTTTTACTATTGGGGTACAAACGTATCCCGGGTGTGTGTTTACGTATATAATGTGTTTGGAAGGCTGTAGCTCCTGAACCAATGGTCCGATCTGGTTCAAATTTTGAATTTGAACTCAAAACTAAATAATCTTCCTAGCGGTATAGAGGTATAGCGGTTCAAAAGTTACAACACTTCAAAGTTGAAAGTGGATACATTTGTACCTGGGTGTGTGTTCTAGGGTTAATAATGGAAAGCAAAAAAGGAAGTACATACATCTAATTGATCAAGCTTTCTGACAACCGCGGCTTCCAACGATAACCATTTTAGGGGTTTTAAGTCAAAAAGTGTTTGTAATGATGAAAATAGATGAATTCGTTTTGGGCTGTTAGCTATAAAATTGTAAATGTCCCTAATCGTACTTTCTACCTCCAACGAAAGCTGCGCGCAAGTTTTGCTGTAGCACAAGGCTAAAGAGTGACATGTAAATACACTTCAATACACACACATAAAATATGTGGGCAATCTTTTTTAATAAAGCAGCTACTGATTTTTTACCACCGGTCATCACGCTCGCGCCATCAGCAGCAAAGCCTAACGACCATTTCTTATAGTCAATATTACGCTTAACGCCACTTTGGATTGCGAAAATGTGAAATTGATTAAAGGAATCAAATGATCAATACTGGAAAAAGAAATATTATGATCCGCACAAAAAGCAGCAGGTTTTATTTCAGTAAATGTTGTTATTTGTACGATTCCCGATAGAGCATCTTTGCTACCTACATATATCAATGGCTTTAGTGTTTATAATAGTTCCGTTCCAGATGCTCACGATATTCACGATTTGCATGTTTTTTTACAGGACAGCGTTCTAGGTGTCGAAAAACCTGTAAGTCAAAACACTTTTGTGAGAGTAACTTGCACTCTCTTTACAGGATTTGCAGGTAAAGCTGTGTCCGCCATTAATAAACATTATGGAAGGTGGTCACCTGGAACAGCTTCCTGTAAAAACCTGCAAATCGTGAAGCATCTGGAACGCAACTATTACTATTTTCAAAATACCTTAACAATTTCACGTGGAGTTTTCCCCTTTGCCTTTTTACTCCTCTCAGGAGACTGTTCCGTTGCTGTAACAAAAATACGTTTGGTACACGTATATGGATATTGTTTTATTAAAGCTTACCGCTCGTTTTGTTCCTTATTATAAATTTATCCATGTCTACATTCCTCATCACTAGGGCTCGGAATCTCATGGAAATGCATGTTTTTAATGGACATCTTCAGATGGTAATAATTAAGTTATTTTTAAAAATCATGGAATTTCCTTTAAAATGGCATTCAAATGTTAGTGAATATTTATGCATATTTTGCAGTAAATGCATGGTTTTGCATATTTAAGTATATTTTACAATAGATGCATGTGTTGTTTGCGTATTTCTGCTTTGTTTGATTTACAACCATTTGAATTTAGTGCGACATCTCTTGACAAAAAAAAAAAATACCTATAATTTTTCCCCAAATATTTATCTAAACCATGGTCAATGTTCTTATTTAAGAGAAGAATCTAGCACCTTAGAAAACGTTCGGGAAAAAATTGCCATTATTTCTTGTGTGTCCAAGGGATTTTGATATCTGATATTTCACAGCCTGCTGTCTCACTCTGTCTTCACGAAATAATAGAACGGGCATACATTTCTGTTGAAAAGATGATGGCTTGTTGTGCTCCTTTTTTACAAAAAACTTGGAAAAACCGTAGTAGAAAACGTAGCGAATTTCTTAGGAAATTCGTACTGTCTTAAAGAAATTTGACACAAAAAAAATTTTCACCATTTCATCACCGTTTTTTATATGGAATTTTTGCTTTTCTTGAGAGCTGGATACTAAGTTTAACACAAGATTGTAACTGTCTGCTTGATTATAAACAAATTTCATACATAAATATGTACTGTATTTTGAAATGAATTGTTTTCGTTATTTTCTTGTTAAAATGCATGTATGCATGGGCGTTCTTTTGATGACTATCACGGCAAACATAGGAAGGACTATGATTTTAGGGTGTGCACTTGGAATATCCGAACCCTTAATCGGGATGGTGCCTCTGCCCGGCTGGTTGATGTCCTAGGGAAAATAAAGGCTGACATCACCGCCATCCACGAAATGCGATGAACGGGGCGAGGAAGGTAAGCGTGGAGCCTTGCGACGTCTACTACAGTTGTCACGTAAACGAGTGCAATTCGGTGTTGGATTTGTGGTGGGAGAGAGACCGGCGTTCACTCTAGTGGACGAAAGTCTAGCCACAATCCGCATCAAAGCGAGATTCTTCAACATCTCATTCATATGTGCCAATGCCCCGATGGAAGAGAGGAACGAGGCATCCAAGGCTCTGTTAGCTTAGAGCGTACACATTAGCTGAGGGTGATCGACTTCTCGGGGGTGCGAAACTTGGCAGTATGTATTACTGGGTTCTAGCAGATCCATCAAGCTACATGGATGTCTCCACATCTAAAAACGGGAAACCAAATCGAGCATGTTGTGACAGACGCAAGGCATGCTTCCATGTTTTAGATGTACATACATACACTCCGAGGGCCAAACATCGACTCGCACTACTATATTGCTGCATCCAATATACGACCCAACCTCGGAGCAGCAAAAAAAGGGCCCCCAACAATGCAAGGAAAGTTCATCGTCGAAAAGCTGCAATCAAAACATGCGGCCAATGATTTCGGCGCTCGACCCTCACAACTGCTGTGAGAGAGCACTCTTCAACAAACCGACTTGCGCGATCAGTGGAACCACACTTCCCGCTCATTACTGGTACGATGAGGAGTGTGAGAAAATGCTTGAAATGCTGGCCGACAGAAAAAACACCCGAAATTTTTAGCAGAGAGTTGAGCGACTTACGGAAGGTTTCAAGACTCTTGTAGGAACAACCATGGTGACCTAGTGACCGATGTCCAGAACGTACTCAGATTATGGAGGGAACACTTTTCGACCCTTTTGAATGGCAGAAGCACTGAAAGATGTGGAGTAGACGAACCCGAGGTCCCACTCGATAAGGATGGAGTCGATATCCCAGCGCCTGACTATGACGAAAAGTGCCAAAGCTGCTTCAGCTGACGGCCTGCCAGCTGAGCTATTTAATTACGATGGCAAGGAGGTAATAAGGTGCATGCCCGACGACTGGAATTCTAGTGCGCTCTGCCTAATCCACAAGAAAGGCGACCCCGCCATGCGTGCCAACTACCGTGGGATCAGCCTTCTAAGCATAGGTTGCGAGGTCTTATCGAATGTATTGTCTACCATAGACCAGGTATTCACAGTACGCCAAATCTTGGAAAAGACCCGCGAGAAAAGGATCGGCACTCACCACCTATTTGTTGACTTTAAAGCCGCTTTCGACAGCACTAAAAGGAGTTTCTATATGCCGCTATGTCTGAATTTGGCATCCCCTCAAAACTCATACGGCTTTGAAAAATGACGTTGAGCAATACCACCAGCTCTGCTCTGTTGCCATTCGCCACCAGACGGGGTTTCTGACAGGGCGACTCTCTTTCATGTGTCTTCTTTAATCTGATGTTGGAGAAGATAATAAGATCTGCAGAACTGAACCGCTCAGGAACAATTTACTACAAGAGCGTACAATTTCTGGCTTATGCCGATGAAATTGACATCATCGGTAAGAAAAACCGCGAAGTCTGTCCTGGCTTTTCCAAGTTGGGCAAGGAAGCAAAGCGAATGGGTCTGGTGGTAAACGAGGACAAGACGAAGTATCTCCTGTCATCAAACAAAAAATCAGCACATTCGCGCCTTGGCACCCACGTCACTTTTGACAGTTATAATTTCGAGAAAGTAGAGAATTTCGTTTACTTGGGAACCAGCATTAACACCGATAATAATGTCAGCATGGAAATCCAACGCAGAATCGCTCTTGCCAACAAGTACTGCTTTGGACTGAGTAGGCAATTCAGGAGTAAAGTCCTCTCTCGACGTACGAAAACCACACTATAAGTCACTCATCATGCCCGTGCTTGTATATGGCGAATTAAAATACAGCGGCTCAACTGGCTTGACCATGTCGTTCGAATGGACACCGACGCCCCAGCTCTGAAAGTATACTGGCTTCACTTGGCATTTCCAATTGGCGTCAGTGGGCCGAAATCGCTTTGGCGGTTACAGAGCCAAATAAGAAAAAGAAGAAGAGAATAGATCTATAACTTTATCAGTCACACAGTGTTATAATCCCGACGAAATCCTTGACGGTGGTACCGGGAGGGGAACGGTATATGACGGTAGGAAGTTTTGTTTGGGTTAAAGTCTCACACTGACGAGGTTAGGCTTTCGATGCTTCCTCCTCGTAAAATAAATATGCTCAGCAAAAAGTTAACAATTTAAATCGACGAATAGTTTTATATCAACTTTTGTGAACTTCTCTGTTTATTTGTTTTTTGTACAACAATTTACCTCTATTGGTTACAATAATTTTAAGCTATAATAAACAATTTTTTAGTAAGTAAGTTATTGGTTTTGATTTTTTTTGGTGCCTGAGAGACTACACGTCAGTAAAATATGGTAATTTTGGGTCACATCAGTAGCAGAGGGTTAACATACTATACATACATATATAATTAGTTAGATTGGTATGACTTTTCGAAAAGGTGGCAAGCAGTGTTACCAGTTTAGCCTTTCTGAGGCTAGATCCAGCTTTTTTCTTTGACGTTTAGCCTCGAAATGTGGGCTTTAGCTTCGTGGATTTTTTCTAGCCTCTTCTTATTTTCAAACTTCTAGCATTTTTTTAAGGACAATCCTCCACAATATTTGTAGTTGCACTAAGTTATTGTTCCGGTTCAGTGTTACTTGACGAAATGTTAAGCGAATCCCACCCGTCGGCATCGCTCCGTTTAACCGTTTTTTTCAGGGGCTCTCAAGTATCCCTATAAAACCAGGAAACTCCGCCACGAAAAAGACGTCAAGCACTACATCTTGAGGGAGAAAGGTAGTTAGTCCCCGCTGCTATGCCGTAGCTATTCGAGGGTCCTTAGCCCCTTCATCGCCTCTACTATTGCGTCACTTGCTGCCGACCATTTTTCGCTACTTTGTAGCATATCCTCCTCGAGTGACTCAGGCGTGAAACTCTCGTCAGATATGTTGCGTCTGGTACTCACTCAAAAAAGACGTTTTCTATTACATATTCTCCGCAATAGTCGCATATGGGTTCCGGTTCGTGTTTGAATCGGTGAAGGTATGCTTTGAAGCACTCATGTCGAGTTAAACAGTTCGTCAAATAGAAATCGACTTCGTCGTTTAGTCTGCTTCATTTGCGTGTATATGCGGTTTGCTCCTAAATATGCGCGCTCCAATTGAAACATGCACGGTTGTAATCGTATTGTAATTTATGAAGATATTTGGTGGAACAAATGTACCACTACTTTGTCTTTAAGGACTATGGGTTTTCAGACCCTAAAAACGAGTCCCCTTTATTATTAAAATGGTTTTATTAAACGGTATGGTGGTCGAAAATGTTTGCACAAGGCTTTCATGAAATTTCATGATCGTAGGTACCTTGGCTGTCGAGATATTTACATTTTTGTTCCTCGGTGGTACATTTGTATACCTCTTTGCACATATGTAAGAGTTAATGAAATGTTGAAAAGGCTGGCCTTTTTTAACCTTTTTATACCATTTAGCTTTTTTCGCTTTTTTATTTGGCCGATCTAGCTTGTCTTATTTTTTAAGTCCTGGTAACACTGGTGGCATGCCTAATGAAAAACTACAGCTTTCATAAATCTCTTTGACACTCATATTTTAATATGTCATAAAACGTGCGTATAAGTTAACTAAATTCGGCTATTCAAACCGGTGGAAATCCTTTTCAAAAGTATTTTCAAACTAAAATGTTTTTGCATCCCTTTCGTCTAACATTGTGATTGAAGTATGTATCACACTGATTAACTGATGAATTAAGTGAAATTTAATCTTTAAAACACGAATGCAACCCTCTCAAATAAAGGCCAGAAGGAAAGCCTTTTCAAACCCATTTTTATTAACATCCATCCTTCAATTATTATTAATTTATTATAATTCTAATTTACCAAATAATTTGAATGTAACTTTTTAAACATGTGGAAGCCTTCTTGAAACATTATGAATGTTGTTGTTTTGGTTAACATCCGCATTTTAATATTTCATATAATTTGTATAAAAGTTAATTAAAATCGACTTATCAAATGGGTGGCAGCCCTCTTCAAAAGTATTTTCAAGCTAAAACCTTCCTAAATTTCCATTGAACAACATTTCTTTATAAGTATAGTTTAGAAATACAGTATTATCAAACCCTTTTCAATTGATACCCATATTATAATAATTCATATAAATTTTTTAATAATTTGAATTTATAAACAGGTGGCAGCCCTTCTCAAATGCCTAAACATATTTTTGGTGCTCAAACTAAAGATTTCTTAACACCCTTTTGTTTGACACCAATATTTTAATATTTCGTATACCTTGTGTATAAGTTAATTAAATTTAATAACTAATGGATTAAGTTGAATTTAAGTTTTTGAACATGCGGCAACCCTCTAAATAGAGTTCAGAAAGAAAGCCTTGTGAAGCCCATTTCGAATGATAACAATATTTTAATAATTCATTTAACTTATTAAGTAATTTGAATTTACCTATTTAAATGGGTGGCAACACTCTAAAACACCTCAAAAATACTCTTTGTTTTAAAACTAAAGATTTCTTAACACTCTTTTGTTTGACATTGAACCCAGGCGCTGCGGAGTGGAAGCGCTGCTAACCACTCCACCACAGCGCACAGCGAAAAACTCGGTGAAAATTGATTAACCTTTTCTTAAACATAGTTTTGTCTCGAACTGCTCAAAGTGATTCTTTATTTTATAGCTAGGGATAAAACGATACCATGAAAGTATTGATACCTGTACTTGGAAGTAGGATCGAAAGAATGTATCGATACCTACTAAGTATCGTAAAAAGTAAAATAACTTATATGACTATCATTTCTGATTTTAAGCGAATGGTATTTAATCTTTTTAAGAAAAACTTTAAGTTTTAAAACATGTTTTACTAGGATCGCCTTTAAAAATACAGGAAAAAAGTGCAAACTCCAATAAGTTTTTTTTAAGGCCACAGAATTTTGTTAACATAATCTTCTTCTTGTTTATTTACGTATTTTATTTGTTATGCATAAATATTAACTTTGTACAAAGAGGAAGCAACTGAGATGAAAAAAGTTGATTTTATAATTTATTTCATACAAATTAATTAATTAATAAAAGTTATCTGTATTACAACACTGTTCAGCAGCATTTTTGCGGAGTAACGATGGTATATTTCTGAAAGAAGTAATCATGTTGATAATTTTTGGGAAAAAGTCATAGTGTAGTGTAGGCATTCATATGGCTGGCTTAGAGTGAAAAGTTGCTAAGTCCATTTGTAGAAAATTTACAGGGGAGGAAAACAACTTTTCAAAACATTTCCTCTATGAATTTTGCAGAAGGTTCCGTTGCAAATTAAAAGGTTTAGCATTTTTTGTGAGCTTATCGATTTTTCTGTGCCTCTTTTGGACTTAGCAAATTTGCATTTAATTGAATAGAAGCGGGTAGAAATAGAACAAGCACATTAGTTAATCCGTTAAGACGTTGCGTTTTTAATTTACCTTGCTTCCTATATCCAAATATGAGTTTTCACAAAACGTAGACTTAGCAACTTTTCACTTTAAGCTAGCGATATACATATTAATGAGATGATAGTTGGTATTTCTTTTTAGGACTTTCTTTTCATTGGCAACTAAACTGCCAAAATTTTTTAGATATTCACCATAGTTGCCAACTTAGCGCTATAAGCACTAGATTAAGTGCGTTTTGAAAATTAAAAGACCAAAAAAAATAATTTAGTGCCTAGTGCCTTTTCTCTAAACTAGAATTTCTCCGAGATTTGTAGTTAAAACCTGAAATAATTTGAAATATTTAAAGCTGTGGCAGCACTGAGTTTACAAGAATCTACAAACTTAAATGCCCTAAAATACAACCATGATTGATAAAAAGCTGAATTTGGAAACCCACCTTGTTGAATTCTATTCGCGCTGAAACTCCTAGTACGCAGGTACGTTAAGTATTTCTTTTATTATTTTCTAGTTATTTGTACAAATTTTAATTTTTTACCACCTGAGTAAAACACATCCTTTCTTGGTGTTGAGTCCAAACTTGGCCGCACAATTGCTCTAGCACTAGAATTTTGAGATATCCTAAACTCAAAGTGCAAAAACGCGAAAAGTTTTGTGTATTGATTTATGTATTTAGACTTGTAAATATTGTTAATTTTTTTTACTTTTGTTAAGTACAAACTGTTATGAAAAAAAGTATCTTTTGATAAAAAAAATTATGCTTTTAGTCTGGTAAAACGCTTTCTCCAAGTTTTTGGTGCTTTTTGAAAATCAAAAGTTGGCAACACTGCTATTCACAATAATAACTAGATTAAAAAATAAAAGTCCGGTGATAAAATTGTCACTGATTCGGGTTTCGATACAAGTACTTTCTTCCGATGCCTACTCAGTACTCGGTTCAAAAGTATTGATACCAAAATTACTTGATATCGGACGAAAAGTATCGTGGATGTACTTGTATTTACTAATATCGTTTTGTTCCTATTTATATCAAATTTGTTCAATGTGAGTCCAAAAGTATATGACATCGAAAGGAGAGGTAAAATGCTTAGTTTTTTTTTAATAAATACGTTCATTAGACTGTGTTCAAAATTTCATCCCTCTGTCTTCATTTTTCAGTTAGCGCTCGCAAAAATTTGAATTGTTAGTAAAAAAAAATGTCCGCTACTTTTCCCTAAACAATTAAGTATAAGAAAAAAAACAAAACAATCGTGTATCCCATTCGTTCATTAAATTTTTTTTCTCGTAGACCTCTTTCAAAATTTTACTGGTTTCTACCATATTCGCAAACCTCGTGAACAAATGTGAAGATAATATCTAATGTTGGAAATTCGCGCCGTGAAAAGTTCCAATCCTATGTTCGGAGTGGTGAAAATAAAAATAATGTAATATCTTTATTAAAATAAGATGATTATAGAGTTGATAGAGTTAAAATTAAACATTGAATGCAGTGCAAAGACACAACCTTCCGTTTTTCAACGAACATAAGATTATCAGAATCCGTTGAAAACTGTCCAATTTATGACAGGTGTTTTGACCCAACATCCCGATATTCGGGTTTTCGATCATACATGCAAACATTTCTTAATAGCAACGTGTAATTTATTTTTGTGCGTTGAATTTAAAAACTTCCGTTTTTTTAGTTGAATCGCGGTTCTGCCAATTAGCCCATATTTACTATTAAGCACACTGTTGCCGTACGACGACCGCCTTAATTTAGCGGATTTACCTTAATACTATTTTTAATATATGTAGCTAAAAAAATGTAGAAACCTTTATTTGTATAAATGTATGTGTTGTAATGTTAATAAACTACTTGTGCACATATATATGTACTGCAAAGATTTAGGTTAGATAATTTATTATTCCGATGCTGATTCCTTATCGGATACTTAATATATGTGCATACATATGTACGTAATTATTTCATAATTGATTTAAATTATCTACTTCAATGACTAATTTAACGAAAATGTAAGCTAAACATACATTTTAATAAAATCGAGTAAGGGAAGTGCTGACTTCGGCTATGCCGAAATTATGTAGTTGTTTCGGAGCTAAACACAATTTTTATATTTACTGCATACAAAGATACATAGATAGAGGAGTTATATAAAAACTCATATCTGAACAATCAGTTGTATGGGTGGCAAATGTTATAGTGATCCGATTTTGTCGGTTCCGAAAAATGATTAATTCAATAGCCCAGTAAAATTAGATCAAACTGGTACGAAGAAAAAAAATCGTAACAGCGATATCGTATTATGTGATGTCATGTCATGTGATGCCATATCATATCATGTGATATAATGTTATGTGATATCATATATTGTGATCACATGTCATGTGTCGAATATTAAATTGATAACGCTCTCGATAACTTTGTCGATAAATATACCAATTTAAAAATTTATATATTGTTAAATATATCGACAACGATATCGATTATTACACTGATAACAAAATTTATAACAGTATCGATAACAATATCGATTATTTTATCGATAGCAATTAGGTTTTATTGATAGAAGTATCCATTATTATGCCGATAACAATATCGATTATTATATCAATAACAATATCAATCTTCATCCTCATATTTATCTTTATTTTTGCATATTCCCCTTCACCTTTACCTTATAGTGTTTAAATTAACTTTGATCGTCGTTTTATCCTTTATCTTCACGCATATTTGTTTTTGTTTTTATTTTTACCTTTACCTTTAACCTTTTCTTCGTCTATGTACGTACTAAACTTTACTTTCCTTCCTATATTGGGTTTAATCTCAGTCTTATTCTTAAACCCCTTATTAGCACGTTTTTGTTTAATTAATACGACATATATTAGAAGCACTTGTTTCCGTTCCCAACCAACGAATCGCCGCTAAAGAAGTTTCACTTCAAAAATACAATACATTTGTTTACCCTTTAGTTACCCTAACTCTTATGTATTTCTCACTGTCTCCATTTTCGTCTTTGTCTTCACTTTTGCCTTCTCTTTCTTGTCTTCATCGATATCATTTATTTCGTTATCTTCATATTTATCTTTATTTCTAAGCTTAATTTCAAATGTGAAGTGAAACAACATGCGAAACATGTCAAATTGAACATGTTGCAGCAACATCTATACACAAATACGAAAATGTTTAAACGACGGTTTTGGCCGTAATTTTCAACCAATTGTGAAACCATAAAAACTCTGCTCATCTACGGAAAAATGCCTTTCCAACGGTGTTCTTGGTTTTGAAATCGGTTCGGTAGAATTTTAAAATTTATGTTAGCGTATTAATATATAGACTAGAGTGCCAGTTACTGTCGAAATTCGACAGTTTTTCTAGTTTTAG
Organism: Rhagoletis pomonella; assembly: GCF_013731165.1. Taxonomy (NCBI): domain Eukaryota; kingdom Metazoa; phylum Arthropoda; class Insecta; order Diptera; family Tephritidae; genus Rhagoletis; species Rhagoletis pomonella. The sequence goes on along the minus strand of NW_023458559.1, from coordinate 24,631,731 downwards.
AAGCCTTGGAGAGGTTTACTAACTTAACACGTAGCATTTTTTTTTATCTGAGAAGGTCTTTGGAGGACTTCGGCAGGACTTCGAATTGACCCGATACATTCAAGTTTATCGATAAATTTCAATGATTTGATACATATCGAAAGTTCGATGAATTTCAAGAACACTAAAATTCGATAACTCAACAAAATTCGTTAACTCGACCAATTTCGATAACTGTAAAATTCGATGGCTCGATAAATTTCGATAACTCAAAAATGTAAAAACTTTGGATGCCTTTATAAATTTTTACTTTTGACATCTCCACATTTTTCGAAAAGTATCTAAACATTTTGATAACTCGTTACACTTTGTTAAGGCGATTAAATTCGATAAGCAGTGATATGTCGATAAGCTTATATAACCTTGAAATTTCGATAAATCGATATATTTTGAAAATTCCATAAACTTCGATTCGTTGAACCAACCAATTTCAATAGATCAATAATTATCGATAACTCTGTAAGTTGAAAGAACTCCATGCATTACGACACCTCGATAAATTTCGTTAAGTCTATAAATAATGATAATTCAATAAATATCGATAACTTGATACATTTCTTTAACTTCACAAATTTCGTTAATCCCACACGTTTTTATAGCTCGATAACTATCCGTAAATTTGGACAACTAAGTTTCTGTGTCTAAAAATTTCGACAACTCAGTAAACATTGATCAGTTGGAATAATTCGATACGTTGCGATAATAAACTTCTATGATTCGATAAATTTCAGTAACCTTTATGGCTGATTTTATTTCGATTCCTATCGGAAAATTTCAACTCTGTTAACCTAATTCTTATGTATTTCTCATTGTCTCCATTTTCGCCTTTATCTCTATTTTCATCTTTATCTTCACTTTTGCCTTTTTTTGCCTTCATCGTTATCACTTGTTTCTTCATATACATATTTATCTTTATTTCAAAGTTTAATTTCAAATACGAAGTAAAAAAAATGCGAAACAGCTGAAATTGAACAGGTTTGCAAACACAACCATACACAAATATGGAAAACATTTTTAAACGACGATTTTCAACCAATTTGGAGACTATAAAAACTCTCCTCATCTACAGAAAATTACCTTTCCAACGGTGTTTTTGGTTTTGAAATCGGTAACTTTACCTTGGTCTTCATATTTGCTTTTATCTTTGACATCTTTGCTTATATCCTTTTCTTTTTCTATTCACGTAGACGAGATGAGGTGCGATGACGTGATAAGATGTGGCGTGATTTTATGTGATGTGATAGGATGTCATGTCATGTGTTGTCATATCCTCTGATGTCATACCATATGATGTCATATCATGTGATGCCACGTCATGTAATGCCATGTCATGTCATACGATGTCAGATCATGTGATGTCAAGTCATGTGAAGTCATGCCATATAATGTGATGTAATATCATATAATGTCATGTCACGTGATATCGTCTGATGTAATATCATATTATGTGATGTAATATCATGTGATGTGTTGCCATGTAATGTGATCACATTCCATGTTCCGATTAGTATATCGATAACCCTGTTGATAACTGTGTCGATAAAAATACCGATAACAATATCCATAAAGATATAAAAATACAACGATTGTAAAATCGATTAATTCATCGATAAATACAACAATCTTCAGTATCGATTATTGTACATATCGTTAACAATATAAATGACTAAATCGATAACAAAATCAATTATTTAATCGATTATTGTGCCGATAACAATATCCATTATTGTATCGATAACAATGTCGATTATTATATTGACTATTATATCGATTGAAATAGCGGTTATTTAATCAATAACAGTATCGATAACAATATCGATTATTTTATCGATAGCAATATCGATTATTATATCGATAAAAATATCGAGTTTTATATCGATAACATCCTCATCATTTTCTTCATATTTATCTTTATTTTTGCATATTCCTCTTCACCTTTACTTTAAAGTGTTTAAATTTACTTTGATCTTCGTTTTTGCCTGTACCTCTAGGCATCTTTGTTTTTGTTTTTATTCTCAAACCGCTAAACCACTATTTCCATGTGCATTATTCCCCTTGAATTTGACAATTTACTCCCAACCAACCAACCACTTCATAAATTCAAGAAATGTTCTTACCCTTTCAGTTACCCTAATTCTTTTGTATCTGTCATTGTCTCCATTTTCGTCTTTATCTTCACTTTTCCACCTTCTTTTTTTTTGACTTAATCGTTATCATTTATTTCTTCATCTTCATATTTATCTTTACTTCAAAGCTTAATTTCAAATGTGTAGTGAAACAACAGGCGAAACATGTCAAATTGAACATGTTGCAGCAACATGTATACACAATTCGAAAATGTTTAAACGACGGTTTTGGCCGTAATTTTCAACCAATTGTGAAACTATAAAAACTCTATAAAACTATAAAAACGCTCATCTACGGAAAAATGCCTTTCCAACGGTGTTCTTGGTTTTGAAATCGGTTCGGTAGAATCGCCAAACGAACGAAGACAAAATTTATGTTAGCGTATTAATATATAGATTTATTTTAAAAAGTTAATTACAAACTGAATAAACAACAAATAATTTTTAGCAAAAAAAAAACCGACTTCAACTCTCATATAAAAAAAATATATATATATATCTGATGATCCACTGATCGGACCTTAACTAGATTAGTATGGGACCACCTCTGAGACACTACCTTTCCGATGCAATCCGATCGAAATCGGTTGACGTGGTCCAAAGTTATGCGGTAACATACATAAAAAAAAATAAAATAAAAATATTCCGACGAACTGATAAACTCCTCCTATTTTGGAAGTCGGTTAAAAACATAAGGAACTGAAATTCATTCACATTGCAGTCGCAGTAATTTTTATAAAAGTAAAAAATAAGAGATCATCACACATATGAGACATTCTTTTTCATATCGGACACCAAATATGGTTTCACACTTTCGATTGGCTTAAAATTTTGTTATGGGTTCTATACATGAAATAAGGTAACACGTATTCGAGGAATGTTTTTTTAATTTTTTTTCTTCGGAGATTTGATCTGGCAAAGTTTGCATTTTTTCGTGATTCTGACTAATCATGTCCTTCTTCAAATCGTTATATCTCGGGCTCTGCTCATCGTAGAGACTTCATCTTAACGTCGTTTTAAAGCTAATGAAACGGGCTATTCTATGTATAAGATGGTTAAGATTGTCCTAAGCTAACTTAGCTATTAACAGTTGAAATTTTTGTAGTTGATTTGCATAGTGAAGAACAGTAAATTAGGGATTTAAAATTATATCATCGTAATCCTTGTTTAATTCTCTATAAAAAATCTGGTTCACAAAAATTGGGGGTTTTCAAGAACTATTTTTAAAATATTTTTCTTTATGACGAGATGGTTTATTTTGTGAGTATAAACAATTTTTGGTAAGGTGTTAAACATCGGGTTTTTGGAAAAAGTAAAATTTTATTGGGGATCCCGATAGATCACAATCACATCAGCTTTGCACAAGTTCATATCAGAACTGCACAAAGCTTCTACAGTCGTTTGTACAGGCTTTAAAATATCTAAAATGCTTTTTATAATATGACTATCATTGTCAGATATTGGAGTTATTTTTAAATCGATGAGAGCTTTTTTAACGGAACTTTCTAGTAATAAAAAACGATCGAGCATGCAGACCATACTATTCCAACGCGTCTTGCAATCGATTATTAATTTCAGGTCTTTACCGTGATCATCTTTTACATATTTTTGCAAAAGATCATTTCTATTGGGCGATTTTCTGAAAGTACGTATTATTTTCCTAACGCGATCGATAACTTGTTTGATGTTATAGTTATTATTCATTTCCGAAAATTTAGTGTTTTTACTTATTATAAGCCCTTCAAATATTACGCCACCTTCGCCCTCATCATCATCGCCATCCATGTTCGTTACGTCCGTTGAAAAAACAGCTGGCAATGGTTTTTAACCGACTTCCAAAAAAGGAGGAGGTTATCAGTTCGTCGGAATATTTTTTTTATTTTTTTTTTATGTATGTTACCGCATAACTTTGGACCGCGTCAACCGATTTCGATAATTCTTTTTGCATCGGAAAGGTAATGCCCAGAGGTGGTTAAGATCCGATCAGTAGATCATGAGATATATATATATATATATTTTTTTTTTATATCAGAGTTGAAGTCGGTTTTTTTGCTAAAAATTACTTGTTATAATTTTGCTGCAAGTTTTGCACATTGCTGTGCCACCACTTTTACCTGCAACCAGAAAATGAAACAAGGCGGATTCCTTATCTTGTGCTTTTGTTGAGTGTGAAACGTAATCCACATTGTTAAAGGGGGCAGAGGCTATAATTTTAAAGAAATGTATTTTATTTTATTTAAAAGCAAACAATATAATCTCACTTACCCATATTGATGAAAATTTTTAGTTGCGCGCCAATTATAATGACAGGTCAAAGCAAAACAGAGCAGAATGACGGATGGTAACAATATGGTTGCTGTGATTACTAGGCATTCAATCTCGAAGCATTTTAACAATCCCGGGATTTCGGGATGTAAAAATTCTAATACCGGTATCCCGAGATTTTTCGGGATTTCGACTTCATCACAACTTTTTGCATGTTACCGTAAGTTCGCCTTTTTCAAACCACACAGATTCATTGCCACCACATTTGGTTTTGGTGGAGCTTAATGCCCCTTGTTAAAAGAATATGTAATTTGATGTTTAGAAAATCTTGCAGAAATGCAGATGTTGCAGAAATCCTTTTCCAAAAAAGGCCAACAAAGTAAAATGAAGAACAACTCTGCCACAATGTAAAAGCTTGTTTTGTTTTCAATTGATACCAGATTATTCGTTATTACAAAGTTCTTGCACAAAATATTTGAACAAGTACAGTTATTCAGGCAGGTCCTGAAATTCACTTCCAAGTGCAAATGGCTCAAGTTCACTTTGAATCCAAATTTTGGTGTTCCTTATTTCTCGTGTTTCATGTCAAATCAATTATTTTTTTCGTTTTCAACATCTCTTTCATTTTGTAATGTAATCCCGGGATTTCGGGACATGGAAAAGTGTCAGGGATCCCGGGATTGAATGCCCTATTCCATACATGTACATGGTTTGGGGCGGAAATGCCTCCTAAATGTATGCTTTAATATTGATACTGAATTAAAGAAACGTGCTGAGCAGCAGTTTAGGAATAAAATTTGTGTATGGATGTACATAAATAGATTAAATAAAACTCATTCAAGGAGGAAGGTAAAGTTGAGTATGTATAAGAAGAAAGGGATAAAGGCAAATATTAAAATAAAAGTAAAGAAACCCAAAGATAAAGACAAAGAGGAAGGTAAATTTAATATAATAATCTAGGTGGAGTGCTATAAGGCCCGCAGAAATAACGCCCATGGGCTTTATTTCCTAAAAAAAAAAAAATAAAGCCCGCGGGCGTTATTGCCTTTTCGAAAAAGAAATTAAGCTCGCGGGCTTTATTGCCTTTTGCCGGTGTACGAATTAAAATCTGTTTAAATAATGTTAAGATCTTGGTTTTAAACTACGTATACTTCATTCAATCTTCATGTTTTAATCAAGGATTTACATATTTATGCAAGTTAACAAGAGGATGTATCTACATCAATAATTATGTTCGCTTAAGTACCTGCATCGAGGTACTTCAGCGTGTTCTTTTAAGTACCCAACCCGCATAAGTACCTCAAAAAGCTTAAACTTTTCGTGAGGTGTTTAAGCGGGTTTTACTGTATTCCATTTGCCACAGATATAAGCTTAGTTCTTGAAAGTGGGAAATGAACCTATTCAAGTGAACATGAGTATGTACGTCCTTGTCTAAGCTGCGTGTGATAAAGATCGCCAATTGCGTTATGTGCGATAACAACGATTTAAACGGCGAAGTGCTGCTGTTGACAAGCGGACTATGCGTATAATGAAACTATAAATTACAATTGACAGCTGGTCACTTATTTTTTGTGTAAGAAACGGTGACGTTTCTTTATTGCTCGCGCGTTCAAATTATTGTTGCTAATCGGTGAACATTAATAAGTTTTTTGACGAGCAACGTAATCACTGATATATGTGATACAACAAATATACTGCGCGAAGTACTTTTCGGCATGTCAATGAAAACGCGTTCGGTGCATTCTGGATTATAAGTGGGGAAACGGAAAGCGTTAACCAACATCAACCGATAACAACCGCAATACCATTGAACGTTTCGTGCAATAAAACAAAGCAACAATCACATTAGCGCTACAACGTCAACAACTTTGGCAAGTAATAAAAAATTATCACAACAACAATACTAACGACACAGAAAAGAGTTAAGAGTGCGCTGCAGCAGCGACGCATGTTGTTGTTAAGTTAGCGCTCGGTAGTTGTTGCCGTTGTTGGCAGCACAGCAGTCACGGCTAAAGCTTTATGATGGCTTACTCCAGACACGGCCCGTTCAGAACGAGTTTGGATCGTGGCGCGTGCGGAGGTGTACTAACTGCAGTGATCGTGATCAAGTTCCGAGTTTGAAGTAAAACGGCTAACAATTGCTCATACTGTGTGGCCACGGTGCGGATACGTGACGGCTAAGTAATAACCTGGGAATTTCAAAAGCCTACGTGCACGCACAATCGCTGAAACGAACGAGAGTGAAATTGCATTGGAATAATAGTAATTATTACTAATATTGTCGGTGAAACAAGGATATACGTAAATTGTATATCCTCTTAAGCTCGTTAATTGAATAGAAGAGGGTTTAATGCAATAAATGTCATAAATTGCATGGAAACGAAAAAATTTAAACAAAATAAATTCGAAATAGTGGAAAAATACGACTCGCTTGAATTTTGTGCTTTAAATAAAACTACTTTTTTACCGTTAAAGAGCATTGAGCCGAAGAAAGCTTTAATGGGACGGACGTTTTGAGTCAAAGAGAACTAGATAAGGACATTTAACGCTTTAAAAATACGTACATATATACACACATATATGTATACACAAAGTGATTTTGTTTAAATATTCATAATACTAAAAAGCAAATATTTAATCCAACGGAGTTCATTCACTTTATGAACAATAAGATCTCGAAAGCTGAAACAAGGCTTTAAAAATAATGTAAGTTATAAATATAAATTTAATTTAATCTAATTTTGTATTCAAATCAATGCACAATTTGACGAACTCGTTTTTATTTGAGGAGTCAAGGATTGTAAGGATTCAAAAGGTTTACTCTTGTGCGAAGCGTCCATTGCATTGAAACAAATTTCACCATTAAATTCATATTTGTGTACCTATATATCTATGGGTGAAGCTATTTTTATTATTAAAAATTCATCGAGAGATTTGGTACTCTTATTAGTCGCAATGACATTAGTTGTGCCCCTTTTAGTTGAAATAGAGGCTGCTTCACTGCTTTACCTCGCTGTTATCCTGTACGGCTCTACGACCTTTCCGCGTGATTCAATGTCAAAATCCAGAGTTATTGACATCGAAAAATGAATTGTCTCCTTCACCTTCCTAAACGTGTATTTGGCCAGACGATAAGTGCATGTCGCTTTTGGTAGCTGGCGTAAGATAAGTGTGCTTTTGTAAAGGCATTGACCCTGTCGTAGGTAATTACGTTGGTTCTGTGTTAATCCGCCGTGTGCTCATCGGACGTTATTTGTTGGGTGGTGAGCTTTTTCAAATCTGTCTTTTCATTGTGAGATGAACTAGCCTTTGGACTTCCTGTACAAGGGTTTTTGGTACTAATGTTGATGGGTGCCCTCCCAATTGATGTGTGCCTTCGTTATTTTTTTTTCTGTGGTATAAGTCCTCAAGGGTGCCATAGCTCTGATTGAGGCGGAGGCTGGGACTCCTATTGCCCTCTTTTGATCAGCACTGAACTTCCGTTTTAGGGATGTGGATGTTAAATTATCTCGTTTTGTATCCATTATTTGTACGGGAAGGGTTTGGTATATTGCTCCAGAGGTCGCCGAGGTATCCGATCACATCGTGCGACAGGGATTTGTGATAAATGCTTTTTTCTGACTTTCCACCAGGACTCCAGAACTTTTCCCATCCTCGCTCCGAGAATTTTAATTTCCTAGTTTCAAAAAGCGTGTGACCGGGCAACTTTTACGAACGATGATGTGTTTACACTTTATATTTATAAAACCCAGTCTGATCTTTAAAATCCAATCAGTAAACACGATTTGTACATTTGTATAATTTGTACATTTTCACAGTTACAGAGTGGTGTAGTTTGGAAAGTTGCTATTGAGCTGAACTCACTATTTCTAGACAGGACCACTCTGTGACTGCCAAAATGTACAGATCTGTACAAATGTACAAATCGTGTGATCCCTGCTTTAGATGAATGGAAGAATTTGAAACCAATATTCCCAATGTTGTGCAAGCAGGCGCGCCATACATCCACACATAAATAGTTGATCCTAATAGGGCTTTCTTTATAATAAAAAAAGTTTTCTCCAACGTCAAAGTTCTATGGGACTCTGTAAAAATTTATACTTTATGACTATTAGCTTTTGAATGCAAATAGCAGTAAACACAGACATGCTGATGACTTCTTTCAAAAATATACCGTTGTTACTCTGTGCTGTTGGCCAGTGTTATCATACAGATAAGGAAAACTTATTTATATGGAATAAATTGTAATATAGTGCTTATCATAGCTATACATAAATCCAAGTTTAAATTTTTGTGCAATATTTAAAGAAATCTACAAACATTCGTAAAAATGTGGACCTTTTTAATAAGATTTCTTAGATATATTTTGAGTATGCAGTGTTGTCAGTCATTTTCTTTCAAATGAAGCATATTCGATGATTTTTTATATGGAGAAAATTAGCAGCACCCTCAAAAAAAAAAATTGCCAAAATTCCCCGGACATCAATTTATTTTATGTATTAAAATTGAATGGACCACAAAAATGCATACTCAAAATTCTTATAAGGAATCGAAATTTTAACGAAATGCAATAATCCATGCTAGTTGTTTTATTGGGAGTTGTTGTTAATTAGAAACATCAAGTGAAGCAAAGTCCTTCACCGCCTTGTTATTCAAATGGCGGTTACGCTTTCTACTTCATCCACCACTATCACCGGGTATTTTCAGGACTGGAGAATTTTTACGAAACGTCCCAGTCTGCAGTATCTCGATGTCTTTGTAAAGCTCGTACAGCTCATCGTTTCAACGTATTCGTCACCTCCGGGATCATAAATCTTTTGAAGAATTTTCTTCTCGAGCATTCCAAGGGCTGCCTCATCAAATGGCGCCATCGACCACGCTCCTGCGACTTATGAAAATCGCGTTTCGTTAGACCAGAGAGGACTTTAATGTTCAGTTACCTACTGGGTTCAGCGTTTGCAATTGTTAGCAAGAGATATTCGCCATTGGGTGGCAAACATTGTTACATACATATGTATGAATGCTTAAATGAATCCAAGTATACGAAGTCGAAACTGGATCCTTTCAATGTCTGCCGAAGCTCTTGTTGATGCCTTAAGTCCTTTTACGCAGCCGTATTAGTTTGATGGGGATATTAAGACATTGAGCTTGGTATTGTCCTATTCAGCGTGTCCAAATTTAATGGAATATGCTTGATGCTTGTTCTTTTTCATAGTTTATGGACAACGCTTTTGTTTATATGAATTACTGTCTTCTTGAGTGGCGATAAAATGGCGTAAACCTAGAATTACTTGAATTTTTTTCAAAAGTTTGAACGAGAACCTTTCAAAGAAGTTTTTGAGCAAAGCTTTAAATAAGAAGATAGTACAAAATACTAAATGATCCAAACGCTTCTGTTTCTTCTAGCCACTATATGTTCAAGATAATAAAAAAACTACGCTAATTTTTCTTGGCATTCCAAAAAAGCTATATGTATAGAAAGGCAAAATAGTGAGAAAAGTGGCGCAGGTAGGTATGGGACCACAGTTCTTAATCTAAAGCAGCGCCCAAGGTCATGTCTATATAAGCAACTATTTACAGTTTTTTTTAATAGAATCTATGCTGTATTTCCCCTTCACTAAATATGCACCTGTATACCGCACATTCAAGTTTGTACTACATTCATACATACCTACATATGTACATACATACATATGTATACATGTTTGTAGCAGTTCAGCTCATTTAAATGTTATCGAAGGTGGATTTCAAGGTAGTAAACTACAAACCCGGTGACATTTATAAACATTTCCTACTTCAGTTTTATCATTAGAGCTTTCGTACGTTTGAGTTATGGTTCTTTACATTTTTGGAATGTATTACCTTTATTTATGCACTTGAAACTTTAACTTAACTGGCATGAATGCATATGTATACCTTGTATGTGCATATTTATACCGGTTTGTAGGCGTTTATTCCTAATTGTTATGCTTTGGATGTTCTGATGAATGTGTGGGTTTTTACATTTGAGATATTAGGTTTGTTCCACAAGCTACTTGTAGAAAAACGCGATGAAAGTTCAAACTGTCAGCGTATATGAATTAAACTCTAAAACCTACTTGTGACTTCGAGTAGCGTGAGGAACAAAGGTAATATTTGATATTGAAGTTCTTGATTTGCCTCTTCGTTTACTATTTTCTTTGCTTTGAACAGCAGTGAAAAAATTGGACAAACATCTTACAAAATAATAGTGGAGTCCCTTTGTAAATTCTTTTCTACCTAATATAATAGCAGCAAAATTCTAAATTATTTTATTATATTTTGCTAGCAACTTATATTTATTTAATTATTAATTTTTAATTATTTTCTTTTAAAATATGATTTCAATGGGTCCCTATTGCATTTTTTGGGGTTCTTAGAGGACTTATAATAAAAACATAGTTAATATTAGAAAATTGTTAAATAAACAATTGGGTATTATTATCGAAAGTCTCCTGAAAAGAAACGAAGTCTTCCGATCCAAAATATTGATTTTCAAGAATTCTATACCATTTCTAAGAAAAAGTGTTTTCCCCATATAAAATACATGGAAAAATTCATAGGCTTTGAGTTAGTTCTAAATATATATATTTTTTTAAACAAACTTATACGGGTATTTTTCCCACTAAGAAAAATCCTAGGGGAGCTTAACATTTAAAATTTTTCCTCTCCGCATGTATTCTTGGACCACCCTAATGCATAGCGTTGTTTTTTCTTGAAGCTTTACGAAAACAGCCCAAAGTTAGTAGTCAAATAATAAATCTAAGATCGCTTATTAATGGCAAATTTCTTGATATACAGTTGCGGTCAAAATAATAACGCCGAAATTAAAAATGGTATTGTTTGTATGTTATTCATAACGAGGGCTTATATCCAATACCAGTGCTGCGGTAAGTACTACTATAGGAGTTGTTTACTACTTTTTTGTCATTCATACTCCCGTACTCCCCAAGGACTGATTATACTACTATTTGGCGAGATAGTTTACTTTTTTACTAAAATGTATAAGGTAACTGAACGGATGTCGCATTGAACACTGCCAAAGCACATTGCTTGGAATGATTTCCGATCACATCTTTCCATTCACGTTTTGATAAATGTTTACATTTACACACATTACAGCATTATTTAAATCCTACGACTGCAGTAATGAATTTATATTGGATATAAAACTCTTTTTCACTCTTGGAGGAAAAGTTCGTTTGTTGGTCCGAACACACAACACGTGCAGGAAAGAGCACTTGGAGTGGAGCTCCACAACAAGCTTTTCCGGCTTTGTGATTTTTGGCGCTCAGGTCGTAACATAAAACTTATAGCTGAATAGAGCGCCGAAAGCCTGGAAAGCGCTGAACGCCTGAAAGCGTGGAGTGCTATAAGGCCCGCGGAAATAACGCCCATGGGCTTTATTTCCTAAAAAAAGAAATAAAGCCTGCGGGCGTTATTGCCTTTTCGAAAAAGAAATTAAGCCCGCGGGCTTTATTGCCTTTTGCCGGTGGGAATTATTTCCCTTTCGATATGGCAATAACGCCCGCGGCCGTTATTTCATCTTTATTGTGGTTCTTGCCCCCATTTTAGAATATGTACATCCAACACCCCCTGTTCTAAATAAAAACTAACTAACATGATAACATTGAACTAAATATGTGTTTTCCTTTATTATACGAACAAATTGAAATTAACAAATTTCAATGCATATATTTAATATATATGTATGTATGTATGTACATGTGTATGAAAATTAAATAATTCAAAGTTTCCACAAAAAAAGGAACATGAAAAAGTAAAAAGCTAAATAAATACTTTCGTCGCCCATGGGCTTTATTTCTCCTTTTTTGGGAAATAAAGCCCATGGACGTTATTTCCGTGGGCGTTATTGTACTCCACCTGCGTACTATCCTTGGACGTTGAGAACCACGTCTAGATTTCTGCTCCAATAATTTCCACCTCATTTTACACTAAACCTACTTTTTTAAACCTTTAAGTGACCATAAGGGCTGGAAAGTGAAGAAAAAAGCCTTTTCTTGCACAGGAATTTACTCGATCAAATAGCCTAAAATACAAAACACTATTCAATTCAACAAATTGATCGTCAACTCATCGTCAGAATATAAGTTAAGTTGAAAAGATTTTTAAAACATTTGGGCTCTACTCCCCAAAATGTCAAAATACTCCCTAAAAATTACGTTTTCTACTACTCTAAAAAAATCGAAAATGACAGCACTGTTCAATACCCTCTATCTGCAATTTTCCCAAAAGCTACATTGTGATATTAGAGTCAATCTGGGACTTACCTGTCATGACTGATGTTAATTCTGTCTTTGCAATTTAATAGTAAATTCTTTTTTCAAGCGTTATACAAGGTCAGCATTGATATCACCGATGACAGTTTAGTCTTAGGTGGATTTATAATCAGAATCTAATTTTTGTGAAAAGTACAGATGGAGGGTATTGAATATAAGCCCTCGATAAGTATACATACGTTTAAAAGCTTGCACAAAGTTCAAAAATAATAATCAAACTTACAAATATAGTCCTCAAAATTTTAAACTTTTATACGGATACGCTTTCATATAGAAAAAAATGCGCAACACTATTGACAAAAAAAAATCTAAAAAAAAACAACGGTAATTTTTAGTGACTTCAAGCTTGCACTTTATTATACTTAAAATGGGCGGCAAAACTGAGTACCCGAAAATATTCTAAAAATTCTGAATAAAAAGTTTGAAAACTTCATGCAAATTTTTTGAACTATGATGAACTTTTGTGTACTTTATGCGGTTTCTGCTATAGATCGAACTATATTTAAGTGAAAATTATTAAAAATAAATAAATAAACCAAGTTGCAAACAATATTAATTTGAATTTTGGTGCTATTATTTTGACTGCAGCTGTACATAATTCGCGAAACAAGATTTTGCAACTCTACCAAAGAATTAAGCTGCGCGCAAATCGGTTCAATTAAACGCTAAAATTATGGAATGTTGTTTATAAGTAAGTAGTATAGCGTGTTTATTGGCAATGATTATCATATCGGTGTGGGATCGATAAAAAAGGGAAACATGTTTTAACGAGGTAGGTGATCACATGGCTGTGAAATAATAAAAATTCTTAGAGTAAGATAAAAGCAAATGCATACATATGTATGTATGTACTTTAGACGTTTGTTTAGAGACGTTCATTATTTATAGAGCTATTTCCATTGGCTGTGATTGAAAAATTGTGAGTAGTAAGTATCTATCAGGCTTTTAACAAAAGACAAAAAAGAGTGTGGGAGATGTCTTTTAAAACATATGTTATGATTTTGGAGCCTCAATTATTCAGTGAGAATGCTTCTTTACAATAAAGGGTTAAGCCTCAATCCCTACGTCGATGCTACTATAGTCGAAGATATCACTTATAAATTTTGGTCCCGATTGGAGGCGGTTAAGGCGTGTCGCACAGGGGGCAGTGTTCAGATTCTTCTATGGAGACTCAAAAAATTAAAATTATTATTTTTTTCTTTTAATACCCAAAATCGATACTACCATCATCGACGATATCACAAATAAATTATGGTCCCGATTGAAGTCGGTTAAGGCGTGTCGCACAGGGTCACAGTTCAGATAACCCTTTGTAAACGTCTTAACCGACTACAATCATGACCAAAATTTGTACGTGATATCCTCGACTTTGGTGGTATCGATTTTGGGTATTAAGTAAACATTTTTTTTGTTTGTTTATTTTTTTAGTCCATAGGCATCTGGCTGACCCATTTGCGACACACCTTAACCGACTCCAATCGGGACCAAAATTTATATGTGATATCTTCGACTATGATAGTTTCGATTTTGGTTATTAGATGAAACAACTAATACTTTTAATTTTTTGAATCTCTACTTTGCCCCCTGTGCGACACGACTTCACAGTCTCCAATCGGGTCCAAATTTTATATGTGATATCTGTGATCGTGCTATTACCGATTGAGGGGATGAGACTGAAAAAAATTGTTCATTTCATTTTAAGGACCAACCTATTGTACATACATATGAACTAACTACTTATTTTGAAATTTGTGAAATATTCTATGTATATATAAAGCAAGTAAAGTTAATCGTAATGAGTAGGGTGCTGTAATCTTATTTAAATACTAGTAAATGTTTCGTTATATATAACTTGACCTTAAATGACATATGCAAGTAGATTAGCAGCACTTGTGCGAATAGCACACGCGATCTCTAAAATCAGCTGTAAGCAAATTGTTCTTTTGTAATTTAAAATTTGCTCTGGATATTTTTATAAAGCTCAGAACAAAAAATGACTAATGGAAATAAAATAAATTCATAAACAGAATACGAATAGTCAAACCGCGTAATCAGTCAATGTTGATTAATATGTTCACCCTTTTTTCGCTGGACATTTTACTCTTCTTGTCTTTATGTCTTTTATGTGCACAGAACTAATATGTATACTAGGGTGTTCCATTATTCCATTATTCGACTTTTTGGTCTACGGAGACGTATGGTAAAGTCTTGACAATGAATTTCATTACAGTTTGTTAAATTTTGAAATGGCTACGACGTTAGATCGTATATTCGATACAAGCACACCATCAGGGCCGTAGCCAGGATTTTTTTTCGGGGGGGTTCTGGCAACATTTTTTTTTCACTTTTATTTCAACATATTTTGATTAAAAGAAAAATACTGATAAAAATAAAATATTTCACACAAACAACAAAAAATATAATCGATAATCGCATGAGGCTATTGCCTGAAAATTTTAAAATGTACTTAGCGGTATTGTGCTACTATGATAGCACGGCCGAGTAATCATAGCCAACTTATGTACAGTAGACTGCATCACTGCTCATAAAAAAGTGGTACTGTTTTTCCACTGGAATTATAAAATCTATGTATTATATTTTAAGACTTCCACCAAATAAACAGTTTTTTTTTAATATTTTTTGAAAAAATTACCTCAGATGACTGAGTAGTTTAAGCTTAAAAAGTTTTCATAAAAATAAAAAATAAAAAATTCTACGGAATCATAATAATGAGATTTTTGATGCTGTTTTTGCACTTTTTTCAAAGACTGGTTTAAGAAAAACTTAAATAACTCAGCCAAAACCTTACCATTTAGACTTATGAGGTATCATTTTCTCACCCTTTTAATTTCTTTGCGAATAAGCTCACTCAAAATATGAAAAAGGGAGGTAAGATAAACGAGTATCATTCCATGTTGAATTAAGATGTGTTGGTATTGATTAAAAAAGAAGGGACGTGAATGAGTTTTTTTTGCAAAGAAACAAAAAGGGTGAGAAAATGATACCTGTGATACCTTATAAGTCTATATCGGTAAAGTTTTGGAGCAGGTTTTCAAGTTCTTCTTAAATAAATCTTTGAAAAAAGTTAAAAAACAGCATCAAAAATCTCATTATTATGATTCCGTTTGTACAATTTTTTAATAGTTTTATGTACACTGCCGGAACAAAGTATTGGCACAGCAATTTTTTCACAATATATGCAACAATTTTTATTCTAATATTTTCCCGCCAATTTTGTTTAAAAATATGGTTCATTCAACAACAAAAAACATAAAAATATAATTCCTAAACTTTGTGCAAAACTCGCGAAAATTCAGCAAATTTTCAACTTCTTAATCGGACGACAATGCAGTTTTGCAGCCCATTAAATTCTAGCAAAAAAATGCATGTTCGGAGTTAGTCAAAAATCGCGTTGATTTTTAAATATTGTTTGACGTGAGTCCAAAAGTACACATAGTACCGAAGAGAGAGATTACCATGTTTAATTTTTACGTACATTTGGCTACTTTAAGGTAAATAAGCACAATTTAAAATTCAATTCTTGTCCATATTGCGAAAATGTATTTTATGACGTCAGCAAATAGGTGAAGGCTGTCAAATCGACGAAGGGTAAGCGCTCCGTTGGTGGCACCAACTATATTTTCTACATCGTGGCTTTGATATTAATACATATGTACATATATACATACATACAACAAACGTTGGCAACAATTCGAGATAGAAAACTAACTCTAGGTGAGAGGTAACTATTCGCTACCGTGTACACAGATTGAAGAGTACGTGGTAGAGAAAAGTTCAGATTTCTCTATTTTGTCTCTAGCTAGAGTGAATATCTCCTAGAGTAGCTCTACCGTGTGAACTTAATTGAGAGAGGAGATTTTTATTTCAGTAAAACTCTAGAGAGATTTCTCTACCGTTTACGCTTAACTTTAGGGTGAACTGAACTGTCTTGATGTTATGTGGAAGAAAAGTTCGTGTCTTAAGACTATCTTGGACGGAATTTGCATAATTATCTTTCAGGTCTTTTTTGATTAATTTTAATATTCAAACGTTTCCAAGTAATTGAAAGCTATGAGAATAAATTTGCTCTCGCTTCCATTCTTTGGGAATATTTCAGAGAATATTTGTTCCCGTTTCGTTCTCTGTCAGAAAGTTCCTCAGACTTTAGGTCCAAAATGGTTCTTCGAGATAAAGTTCCTTAGACTTTTATGTCCGGTAAGCTCCTTACCAGAACGTTCCGGAGACTTTTGTTCCCATTTCGTCCCCTTAGAAATGTGTCCGAAAGTATTTTTCGCATTTTGTCTCTTTGGGAACGTTCCACAGAGTTTTGTTCTTTAATAATTTTTGCTGAGAACGTTCTCTCGACAGTTTTGTTCTCACTTTTATTCTTGTGAAAACATTCCCGAAGGTTTTGTTTAATTTTTTTTGTAACAAAAAATATTTTAACCCCTGAAGACTGAGGGGTCACTTTTTAATTTGAAGTTTGAATGCAGTGTTTTTAACGGAGTGTCTATTCGCACTTTGCGAATGTCACCAGTGTACCAGTGACGGACGACTTCGGCTCTGCCAGTGTCCCAAGTGACACCAGTGCCGGCAGTGAATGCGATATGTTTAAAAGCGTAACGAAACTTCGTCCAAATCGGAACTAAGCAGGGCAGTACTTAGTATTAGCTATGTGTGCTTTTTTTGAGAAATCAGAATATATAAAAAAAAAATTGCGAGTTTTGAGCCATTCGATTTTAGTTTATATGTCGACAATGTACTGTGCCGCGGCTATTCGGGGGCTTGTGCGTGTTTGCTAAAAATACAAACGAACAGGATAAAAAAAATTTGTTTTAAATATATCTCAAATTAATCGTGAAATACATTTGTATGTATGTATGTAGTTACATGTATTCACAAATACATTTTTATGCCCGGAGGCAAATGCATTAAGCGATGAAACATGTTAAAAATAGCTTACAAATTTTGAACATTTAAATTTTTAATCGAATGTACATATGTATGTATATACAGTACCAGGTTGACGGAGTTCATATACTTTTTAAGGTTTTCAAGGTTTGGGAAACAAATAATGGCCATCTGGATAGCTTTAAATTATGTATAAACTAGCTTATACCCGCGAGCTTCACCCCACGTTTATATACAAATATGAAAAATAATTTAATGATGTTATATTTTATTTCTGTACCCATTTCGTTATAGCTCGTTATTTTTTAAGTAGGTTAAGGTGTTTAGGCCGTTTAAAACTATGAAATTATAAAATCTCGTCTGCGCGCTGGGCATACGAAAGATATCAATCCCTCTAAGTTTCCCTTAAAATGGTTTCAGGGATACGACGCGTGAACGTGTAATCTCTTGGAGGTGCCACGGCGGGTTCTAATATTTCCAACTCAAATTTAGTAACAGGTGGCAATTCTTAAAAAAGTAGCCTATTTTCCAATCTACGTCATAAACTATCTGTGTGCAAACTTTCATGCAAATCAGTTCAGTCATTTCCGCGTATTAATTTAATTAAACTTTTCTAATAGGTGGCAACTCTTCCAAAAAATTAGCCTATTTTCCACTGTAGGTCATAAGCTATCTGCTTGCAAAATTTAATGCAAATACGTTCAGACTTTTGCGCGTATTAATTTAATTAATCTTTTTTTGCAGGTGGCAACTTTTAAAAAAGTAGCCTATTTTCCACCCTAGCTCATAAGCTATCTATGTGAAAACTTCCATGCAAATCAGTTCACTCGTTTCCGCGTATTAATTTAATTAAACTTTTTTAACAGGTGGCAACTCTTAAAAAAATAGCCTATTAACCAGTCTGGCCCATAAGCTATCTGCGTACAAAATTTCATGACAATCCGTTCAGTCGTTTCCCAAACATCCAAACATACAAACTTTCACATTTATAATATTAGTAAGATATTTTATATGTGATATTGCTAATGGAATTTATTATTTAACATTAAAATATACATATGTGTATAGATACATATGTATGTATGTAATGGACACAAGCCTTCCCTACAAGACAGCTGAGTATCATATGAGTACTCATATTATCATTATCCCTAATCACAAAAGTGCTTATCAAAGTCCTCACTTTCGTTCAGGCCATGGGTAAAAATTGAGTACTTTCCCCTCAATGTTGTCATCAGAAAGTCCTCAGTACTAATAGTCAAACTACTCATTTATGCCGTACTACAAAAACAAAAGTGTAAATGTGTGAGAATTTTTGCCTAAAGTGCTCAGCAATGTCTTGTAGGGTTTAGACCTGCCTGACAAAATACACACAAACAAAGCGCACATAGCCTCGCGAGGCTACTGGCTACCTGGCGCTGATCTAAACCAAGATAAGAAGATAAGAAAATATTAATGCGTCAATATTTAAGCTTAATAACTAGGCAGCGGATTTTTATAAAAAAATAATCATAAAAATTTGTAGCATATAACTATAAGTAAAATGTATTACAAATTTATACATAAGTACCTCGGTATTCAGTGAAACAACAAACTAATAACTAAAATAAGAAACTTTGAGAAAAGCAAAAATATTGCAACTCAGAAATATTGCGACAATTTTATGACAATTACACTGTGAGACAAATGGTAGGGGTCAGTGATCGGGAAGGGTTCAAACTACCGGGGAAAGTTATATCGGTAAAAAAGAAGTTATACGTGTCCCGGCGTTTCGCTGGGTCACGTCTAGGAATCGAGATATATCGATTTGAAGTTAGTAACTATCATATAGGGGAAATTGTCACCTTTGGTGGTCTTTTTTTTTGATATAACTCGAGAACCACTAGTCCGATTTTGCTCAAACAAATTTAAAAAAATTAAAAATTACAATTCCTTTAATCTGCTCATATAACGTTTTTCTATATAATCAACAGTTTGGCCGGAAAAATAAATGTATGAAGAAAAAAAAATATTTTTTGCCTAAAATATTAAATTTTTTTTATTTTTTAAATTCATAAAAAATCCAAAACGGAAAAAAGGTAAGTCGTATTACTTTCACGCAAAGTCACATAACCTTTAAGCAAAATGAGACATAGGTCATGAAAATCGATGGACGCGTTTCGCTTTTATTCACAATTAAGTGAAGGTATCTCATTTTGACAAGAATGTTGATTTTATGTTTCAATGAGTTTGGATAATATTTATTATATATTATTTATTATTAACACGTAAAATTAAAAATTATTACAGGTAATTATTAGGTGATTACATAGATACATAGGTTATAAAAATCGATGAACGCAAAACTTATTGTCGTTTGTTTGCGCAAAAATAATTTTTTTTTTCTTCATACATTTGTTTTTACCGCAAAACTGTTGAGTATATAGAAAAACGTTATATTAACAGGTTAAAGGAATTGTAATTTTTAATTTTTTTAAATTTGTTTGAGCAAAATCGGACTAGTGGTTCTCGAATTATGTCAAAAAAAAGACCACCAAAGGTGACAATTTCCCCTATATGATAGTTACTAACTTCAAATCGATATATCTCGATTCCTAGACGTGACCCAGCGAAACGCCGGGCCACGTATAACTTGTTTTTGACCGATATAACATTTCCCGTTGGTTTCATCCCATCCCGATTTTGACTGTCGCATAGTGTTATCAAACCAGCCCGGACTGTGCTAATATTTTCTGAAAGTATACATAACCAGTAATAAAACACTCGATGGATTTGCAAAAGTTAGCTCGTATTTTTATTTTATGGCCTACTAAAATTTTCATGTCCCGACCTAAGTAGTTTTCTAACTAAAAAGTGGTTAAAATAAATGTCTGAGCTAAATTAAAGGTTAAGACATATATAGTAAAATTTCATGGGAAAATTTTTCGTAGAACATTTTAACCCATTAACTCCCGCCTGAAAGGGTCGTTTTGATCCTTACTTCAAGAAACCCTGCAAAACGCCAATTTGGAAGGTCTTTAGAGGAGTGATATATTCTGGAAAATTATTCTTCGGAAAATGTTGTCAGGCAAAAACTTCATGCCACCAACGTAAAAGCCTCTAAACAATTAAAATAAAAAATCAGCAAAAAAAAAGTGGGTTTTTTTAATAAAAAAATTCTTAAAAAGGAGTTAGACTGTTATTCTTTCTTGGTATAGATTTTTTTGTTTTAATTTTATAGAGACTTTTAAGTTGGTGGCATGAAGTTTTTGCCTGAGAAGACCCCTTGTACCATTTTCCGAAGAATACTTTTCTAGAATATATCACTCCTCTAACGACCTTCCAAATTGGATTTTTTCGGGATCTTGACAATTATTTTAACAATTTTTTCCCCTTTTTTTCAAAACTACTTAGGCCGGGACATGAAAACTTTAGTAGGCCATAAAATAAAAATGAGAGCCAACTTTTGCAAATCTATCGAGTGTTTTACTACTTGATGGGTATACTTTCAGAAAATGTTAACAAAGTCCGGGCTGGTTTCGGTTGTCGTACAGTGTAATAAGAACATTTTGAAAATATATTAAAATATATTAAAAAATTTCAATAAATAATCCTACTTAGAAATATGCCATGATGAAGAGTATTTATTTTGAGTGTACGTGTACGTGGCAACCCTTATCAAATGTTTAAAGTTGTCTAAAATACCTTTAATTTTATAACCATATTAAGTTGTTTTAGCTAAATTTTGTGTAATCGAAAATAAGTGGCAAACTTACTAATATACAACTCTTACTATATATGCCAAACATTGATCAAGATCTTTTTTATTAGCAATAATGGTAGATTGGGGAACAATAGAATATGTCATTTGTAATGCAGCTCTTAAGCAGCTAAAAGCTCACAATACAGACCTCAAGGGAACAGAAAATTTACATAGTTTATTTTCTGAATGGAGACGAATACATTTTATGATTTAAAGACCTTAAATTACCCACACGTCCTCGAATTTCGTATCGAGAATCTCGCGAGCATAATGGGCCTTACGATGGACGAGAATCTCGCGAGAAAACGGCCCTCGCATTCTGCAAAACCGCGTAACTGACATTGGCTGCCAAAAATTTGATTTGCTCACACAAGCTCTTGGCTCGATCCTTATCCATTCGTCCTGAAATATACTAGCCAGAAATGCGATTGCTTTATAAAAAAGAGAACCATTTTGAAATATGAGTGTTTTTACTCTCTAGAAAATAATTTATGCAACCTCACTTACGCAGTTTTGCATTATCTTGATACGCGGTTTTGCATTTTGCTGATACGCGGTTTGTACTTTTAACGGCGATATATATATCGCTAATTTACATCAATAGTGTCATTATCAAAAAAGTCCAAACTTTGCAAACATATCATAGCTGTATCGATTACCAGTGTCTCACTAGAACTAGAAAATATGTCTTAATTTTTATTATGGGAGTATATTTATGTAAATTAAAGCCGTTTTTCTCGAGTTGGTTTTTTTTTGTGAGTTATGACACTATTGCAGTAAATGAGCGATAGCCAAGTAAATGAGCGATAGCCAAGTAAATGAGCGTGAGCCAAAATGTAATATAACAGCCCACTTTTGGGCCATACACATACATATGTTATATGTATGTATATGGCCAAATCTTAAAAAACAGCCACATTTTCAAAACAAAAAGTTTAATTTTTAATTTGTGGGCACACCTATGTTTTATACACGATTCTATTTGTAATCTCTTAATAAATTGATAAATATCGGTTTAATTCAATTTCATCAAGTGCTTCGAAAGGTAGACGAGGAATAAACATTTAGATTGCTGAAATATAAAACAAAAGAATAAGCTGGGTTCAAATTACGCTGTGCAAGTTGTAAATTTTTAGCAAAGATTTTGAAAGTTTAATTCACCTAATTGGGACGTTCTAAATTCCACGGCATCCCCCGTTTTACAAGATTGGCTCCGGTTTTCGAGAAAACGGTACTCGAAAATTTGATTAAATTTTAACTATTTTATAAATAACTCCCTCAGTTTTGAAGTTATTTTACTACAATTTTACCCATAACGGTTTTTCATATTACCTTAATTATTCCTTAAAAGTATCGAAATAGGTTCACTTTAACATATAGCTCGAATGCAACTGATTACTCAGATATGTGTTTTTGGCCTATAACTCTAACTTCATATCTGAATAATAAATTGTATGCGTGCTATATGTTAAAGTGAACCTATACTAAATTTTGACCTGCTTAATTGGAGGAGTTATAACGCAAAACAACGTCTTTGAACAATCAGTTGTATGGGAGCTACATGTTACGTATAGTGAACTGATTTCGATGATTTTGAGAGATAGTGAAGGTAATACTAAAATAAAATCGTATGCAAAATTTTAATAAAATTTCTTTAAAACTAAGGGAGTTCTTTTATGAAATAGTTAAAATTTAAGCAAAGTTTCAAGTACCGTTATCTCGAAAAAACTGGGGACGCCATTGAATTTAGAAGGATCCAATTAAGTAAGAGCAACTATCAGAACCCTTGTCGAAAAATGTTAATTTGATACCACGCTCGAAATATTCTGCCTAAAAGAAGGAGCATCATTAAAGGCAGTAAATCAGGGCTTTAACACACTTCTAGATTTTTTTGAAGCATTTTACAGGTATATGCCACGTTATAAGGCTTAGTAGTTACAGAAACATTTAGATCGTTTCGACGTATAAAAATTACGCTCAAGATCGCAGAATATTTTATCTTTAAAAGTTGGTTTATTCTGAAAGCACATCTGTTACTAAGGTATCAAATTATTCGTAATTGTTTGTAGAATACAATACATACCTAATAGGTTTTTAAAATAAAATGCTTTAAAACCCATACGCGAAAAACCGAAAATTTTGAAAATTGTGAAAAGTAGAGTTACACACTTTTTGTTACTTGCCATTTAGTTATTTTATATTTTTTTATTTTAAAGCGCACTTTATTTACCAACTACATACTACATAAGTGTACACATAAGTACTAATTGCACATAAAATTTGAAATCAGTACACGTGTGCTTCAAAAGTTATGACATAATAAATTTTTCACCTCTTAAAAATAATTTGAAAAATTCACTTGTTTTTAACATTTTTTTGAATTAAAACATCTATAACTCAAAAGTTATGCAACAAATTGATTTAACATTTTTTTGAGGCTTCAAGTATACGTCTATGAATTATATCCAAAATCAACCAGCTTGATATAGTTTACAACAATGAAAATAAAGCTAAATAACACAAAGGTTACCTTGCTTCTTTAAAGCAATAAGAACTAAACTTGTACCGACAGACTTTGCTTAACCATCAATAACACAGGCCAACAAAAATGAAAAAAAAAATGTTGGTGCGACAAATGTTAAAGCTATTTTTGATAGACTTTTTTGTGCTGATTACGAATCCGTAAGTACAAAGCATCCAACACGTACAGGTTTTGAGAAAATCGAGGTCAAAGTGTAAAAAAATCGGGCTTTTGCAATATTTGAGAAGCTCTAGCAAAGAGTAAAAAGGTGATAGAACCTTCCACTTAGGCTTAGATTAAAGCAAGAACCCTCGACTACTATCCTTGAAAATACCATTCCTGCACATTGAATTTATGGTCACTTATAGTCATTTATTGAGCAGTAAAATTTGACTTTTGGCGAAGTTTGAGTCCCTGCCGCAATTAAACAAAAGGTGATAGAACCTTCCACTTAAGCTTAAATTAAGGCTTGAACTTTCGACTACAATCCCTAAAAATACCATCTCTTCGTCTTGACCCTAAGATCACTTATAGTCGTTTATTGAACAGCAAAAACTGATTTTGGCAGCATTTTTTTTTTCAATAGCACAATTTGCCAGCATTTTTTTATTGTTCAACAAATGACTATAAATGGCCATCAAGTAAAGGTGCAGGGATGGTATTTTCAGGGGCAGTAGCATAGAGTTCTAGCTTTAAGTTAAGTCTAAGTGGAAGGTTCTACCACATTTTTACTCTTTGCTCGAGCTTCTCAAATATTGAAAAAAAAACCCGATTTTTTTACACTTTGACCACGATTTTCTCAAAATCTGTACGTGATGGAATCTTTATAATTACGGATTCGTAATCAGCTCAAAAAAGTCTATCAAAAACAGATTTAACATTTGCCGCACCAAAATCAGTGTTGCCCTGTGTTATAAATTAAAACGAATTAAACGTAAACAAATCAAAATATAAAAGAGTAGTACAAATATTCAGTTCAGCATAAATTAAAGGAGACAAACTATTTTCTTCCTGTTTAAAATAAGACCTCCTTATGAACCAAACTTTTAGCTTTATCGTGCTTCAACTACTATATATTTGTCATCATTTTCTGTACTACAAATCTTGTTTCATTATTAATAGACAGAGTTTTTAAATTAAAATCAGTCTACTACGGTACATTCCGTTTATCTGCCTATTTGCTTAGCTGTTTTAGTATAGCTGCACCTTTCCGGTAGAATGCTTATTTCGGAAGGAGATTTATTGATTATGAATGAACATTTTTCATTTAACAGCATCGGGGGATCAAAAATAACGATTTAATCTTTCCGTTTCGAAATGGTCTAAAGACTGTAAGACACTGTTTTATATATCCGAGTGGTATTCAAAACTGATGAATACATATGTATCCCCCTATTACAAACTCATGTATATATATTTTTCTCTAACCCTTTCGCTATTTTGATGCCATATGGCTTCATGCTTTTTTGAATACTCACAGATTTAATTGAGCTTATCTAAAATTATATTTTTATATGCAACGCTGTAACGGGAAGTTTTATAAAATATATTTTAATACGGTATTGTTATTTTTACCCTTAGTAGATGAAAAATTTCAATTTTAAAACTTTCCTAAAATATCGAATTTCTTCTGCTTAGAAAGGTCTATATTAAAATACTATATTTTACCAAATAACTAATAAATTAAAAACAAATAAATATGCTATAGTCTCCAAAATAGTGTCAAATATTGCTAGAACTTGTAATTTAATTTAAAAAAGTGCTAATAAACGCGTGGTATATTTTTAAATGTGTATGATGCCATATGGCATCAATAATATTTGAAGGAGCCGAAAATCCGCACCAGCAAATAACGATATATTTGTACTGGGAAATTGCAACTGGTAAATTTTTCAAATGAATTATTAAATCTATGCATGTTCCAACTTATTTTATTAAATTTCTGTAATGTTATTTAATTTGATTTGAATAAAATAAAATACCATATTAAAAAATCTTTGCACATTTTTTACACCAGTTAGTACAAATGATGCCATATGGCATCATTCCAAAAAACACTTTAAAATCGCCTTTTGGAAAAAAATTAAAATGAATGTTATTATATTATGTATTAAGGGCCATTTAATAAAAAATTTGGATTTTTAAAGCCCGAATCTAAACAGATGTACCGAAAGGGCTAAACAACTCCCATATATATATATGTATGTCTGCATACCAAATTTCAAGTTCATGTTAATTATGGTTCCCAATTTATAGCTCATTAAAAATTCCACGCCTATGCTCCACGTTCTCGTTTACAAACTCATGTATGCCTCCTTTAAAAAACTAATTTATATATACCTTACTATAAGCACCTACCGTAGATACGTTCGCATACTAAATTTAAATTTCATGTGACATATGGTTCCGAAGATATGGGATGTGCCGCGCCCCCTTTTATAAACTCATTTATATATACCTTACTATAAGCACCTACCATCGGTATACCCGCATACCAAATTTCAAGTTCTTGTTTCCGAAGTTATAGCTGATAAAATTTCCACGCCTATGGGATATGCCACGCCTCCTTTTACAAACCCGTTTATATATACCTTGCTATAAGCACCTACCATAGATACGTCTGCATACCAAATTTCAATTTCATGTGACTTATGGTTTTGAAGTTATAGCTGTTAAAATTTCCACGCCTATGCACAGTGGCCAATTTTTGGAAAACCCTGGCCAAAGGTCCAAAAAAAAATTGATGCATTCGTATGCATAACCATCTTATATTGTTAGGAGGGCTCTATTGCGTATCGTTATGAGACAACAAGTCGATTCTCTTAAGGCTTTTAGTGTTACAGGAGATCGAAGTGACTGTTGCTAGCAATTCGCTCTAAACTTTTTGTAAATTAGAGTTTTCGTCGTTGTTAAAATCGTGGTATTATCCTTAAAAAAAGAACAGTTTTCATGTATCCGCTCATGGACATTGTAATCTAGAGTATGTAAAACATGTTTTTTCATTGTCACGCCATCTAAAAACTGACGTAAGACGTAGATATTCACGGATTGATTTTTTTGTTTACTCATTATGATGGATTAGGAAAATAGTTACGAGAGTGGCCGAGATGGGCGGTCTAATTTTCTTTTTCATATATATTGAAGTTTTCCCATCCACCTTGGTTAAAACCACCTGCCACAAGCCGCCACTGTAGTTTGGACATCAGTTTTTATACGCGATTCTTAATTTTTTTGTGTTTAAAAGATTTAAATTATGTACAAAATTATTTCTGTCAAGATTTTGATGTTTTAAAGATTGGATGTTTTTAGAATTTAAATCATGTCAGAAAGTAGTATTATATTAGAGTGCTCATACATGGGCACCCCTGCCAATTGGGCAACTTTCCGAAGAAGCCCAAGAGTCAAGGAATAAGGATATTAAAAAATATCGGCTGCTTGTATCCTCGGACGCTGTCATTTTAAAACAAAATCCTAAACTGTCGTCAGATGCCATTAAATTATTATCAACTGTTGTACATGCGGATGCGGAATTGCCATCAGAAAATATAGATATGAGCTCGGATACTTCAGATGATCTTAAAAATATATTCCTGTACCAACAAATATGTATGCCTTGTTTATTGATTCATTCAAAATCCCGCAGTTCCCGTGTAAATTTCAACATCAAGATTTTTAGAAACAAACATTAAGACCTCGTTAGTATTTGTCCGAGCTTCTCTTCCGATTTGTGGCGTGCGCTTGATGTTGCCGCACAAAGGGGAGGGACCAACAGTTTTACGCCGAATCCGAACGGGGATTTTATTTTTATGAGAAGCTGTTCTTCGTGGCTGAATACACTCGGGGGTTTGCCATTGCCTGCCAAAGGGCGACTTTATTACAAAAAACTTGTTTGTTTCTTATTTTTTGATGTTGGTCGGAAACTGGGCTTGAACCCAGGCCCTGCGGAATGATAGCGTATATTGCTAACCGCTACATCACATTATATAACAAAAAAGCAGAAAACATGACCTTTTATACTTAACTACCTTAGTTTTGCTAAAAATCTGATTATTTTAAGCGTACACGGCAGCCATTATGGACCCACCATTTTGAATTT
The DNA here is from genome assembly GCF_013731165.1 of Rhagoletis pomonella. Lineage (NCBI taxonomy): Eukaryota > Metazoa > Arthropoda > Insecta > Diptera > Tephritidae > Rhagoletis > Rhagoletis pomonella. The sequence goes on along the minus strand of NW_023458559.1, from coordinate 24,603,713 downwards.
CGAAATTATGTGGTGAAATTTAAAACCAGCAAACAAAATAAAGACGAATACACAAGGTTTGATTACAATTGTACCACGCTTCGACTTTTGGCCATCATTTTCGAAAAATTGGCCACTGTGCTATGGGATGTGCCACGCCCCCTGTTACAAAACCATTTATGTATACCTTACTATAAGCACCTACCATAGAAATGTCTGCGTACCAAATTTCAACTTCATGTGACTTATGGTTCCGAAGTTATAGCTGATAAAAAATTTCACGCCTATGGGAGGTGCCACGCCCCCTTGTCGAATCCCAATTTTTTTCTTCCTATTATAAGCCGCTGTGGTGTAGTGGTAAGCAGTGCGCGCTTCCACTCCACAATGCCTGGGTTCAAACCCTGGTCAAAGCAACCTCGCAAAAATATAGAAAAAAGGTTTTTTCTTAACAGCGGTCGTCCCTCGGCAGGCAATGGCAAACCTCCGAGTGTATTTCTGCCATGAAAAACAGTTTCTCATAAAAATACAATCGCCGTTCGGAGTCGGCGTAAAACTGTAGATCCCTCCGCTCTGTGTGACAACATCAAGGCGCACGCCACAAATCGGAGGAGAAGCTCGGCCAAACACTAACATATGTGTACGTGCCAATCTATTATTATTATAAGCCGAGGTATCATGGCAATACTCTGCCAAAATTTCATTCGATTCTGTCCATCCGTTTAGGCTGCAACCTGGCACATACATATATATATATATTTACATACATACATACTTCCTACAAATATATAGTAGTCATTATTCCAGTGTATAAGAATTTTAGGAATATCCCGACTCCAGTTCCACCTATCGTGTACATTTTTAGTCCCAATATTCCTTTTCAGTTGGCTAACAAATGTTCTAAATATGAGCCAAATCTGCAAGTAAATGCAATTTTAATGAATATCCCGAACCCAGCGCCACCTAGCGATTAAATTTTTAGTCGAAATATTTCCCTTCAAGGTGCTGACATACATATGTTCCAAATATGAACTAAATCGGTCCAGCCGTTTAAAAAGTAGTTTCGTGACATTATACGGAAAACTCTATGAAATTGTGAAATCGTGACGTCTCAGCTTTCTTAACTTTTTGCCAACAACAACAAAAAGTTTCAAATTTTTTTAAATCGAACACAAAAGGTCCAAAAAAGTACTTTTTACAGAATTGAAATCGGTTCAGCCGTTTGGTCAGGCATCGCCGTCATACGAAAACCATTTCATTTTTATATATATAGATTGCTTTCTACTTACAATGTCGACAGTTAGTTGAAAGCAATTGCCGTTTGAATATTTGAAATATTTTTAATTTACATATGTATCTACATATCTACATACAAAAAAGTTGGTGCATGTCTACTGTTTTGCGAATTAATTAGTTGTAAAACTATAGCTTCATTTGTTGTTGTTAGTTTGCACTAGGGATGTCAATTTTCGGGGTTTTGTCGATCCCGGGATTTTCGGGATCTGAAAATACAATCCCGGGATCCCGGGATTGTCCCGAAATTCAGGCAAAAGTGCAACACATCTGTGATCATCCTATTATAGTATTTTAAATCAGATTGATATAACAAAAAAAAGTACAATTTATTGTAATTCATTTACATATTTATTAAGGCGATAAATCAGTATTTTCAATCAACAAAAAACAAACATAAAATTTTACAAACATATATGTATGTATGTACATATCCTCAATAATTTATAACATAGTTTTTGTACTACAAGTACAAATGCATATACGGTCACTCACAGAAATATTTTGCATAGATTTTCTTTTGCAATATTCAGAATATTTTTCATGGTATTTTTTTTTTGTTAATTTAAAAAAATATATACGTATGTGCAATTTTGAAGTTGCTAAACCATCCCGTTGACATTTTATATATTTTTTTTTGCCACAAAAAAATTCGTTATAAGGAAGAAAATGCCCAACATCGTCAGTAAAAAAAATTCAAAAATCAAGGGAGTTTCTAGCAACTTTAAAATTGCACTTTATTGTATTAAATTGAATGGGCTATAAAACTGCATAATAGAATTTTTTTTTTAAATTATGATTAAAAAGTTTGATATTTTTATGATAATTTGGTGAACTTAAACTTTCTCTAAAGTGTGAAATTTTGATTTACATGATTTTTGTTGTAAAATGAGCTATATATTTTTTTTAATTAAAAAAAAAATACCATGAAAAATATTTTGAATATTGCAAAAAAAATCGATGCAAAATATTTTTGTAAGTGACTGCATTTGGTACAGCAGTAACTGCCTATGTAACTATATAAAATTTTTTAAATCACTGTTTGAGATCAATTTAAGATATTATCAGTATATTTAAGTAATAATAAAAAAGTTAACACATTTAAGTAAAAAATAAATATATAAGTGCATCACCTATTCCATTTTGAGCGAAGCAAAATTATTCCTTCTTTTGATGGAAATGCGATCTTAAAGAAATTATAGCATTAAGGGTTGCAAAAAATTCTTGTTTTGCCCTTGAGAGGGGATATTTGTGATAAAAATTTAATTGGCTAACAAAAAAATTGTTTCCAGCAATCCCGGGATTTAAATCGACTAATCCCGGGATATTCGGGACTTAACAAAGACATCCCTAGATTGCACATATTTGTTTTACATTTTTAATGACATTCCATTTTCAGCACTCACTGAGTCAACAACCTTGAGCGGCTCAAGTGTTTCCCAGCTGTGTTTTGTATTTTTTACGTTGCGCTTTTTTCTTGCCTTTCGGCTAATTTTGTGTACGTGTTTTTAGGTAAAATAAATGCAGCCATCAAAACAAAACAAAAGTTGGCGTTTTTTCTTAATTTGTTAAATGTAGCGCATAGTTAGCTGTGTGAATTAATTTGATTTCATTGACGTTGTTGTGGTTGATTTAATTGCACTTGTTGTTTTTTGTCGTTTTTTCACATTCGCTCTTTTATTCGCTGGTCACAGTAGTCGAGTGTGCTTGCGCGTTAAATATCGGCTTCGGGTACTAGGTTCGATAACCAAAGCGGTCATAAAACACAAAACTGATATACATAAATACATAAATCAAATGGTTAAGCATACATATTTATGTCACGGGAAAGCTTGCTCTAAATCTCAAGGCGTAGAAGTTTAGGCCCTTATATTTGTAGAACATTTTTATATTTCTCATAACATCAAGAAAATAGAAATAAGTACTGTACGCTCAGATTTTACTAAGACTCTGGCCGAGCCTCTCCTACAATTTGTGGTGTTCGTCTTGATGTTGCCCCCTGTTAGAAAAACTTTTTTCTTTATATATCTCAGTAGAGTTTCGGCCTAGCCACCTTTCAGTGGCGCATGTGCGCCATACTATTATTAATACTGCTATAATGCTTACCACGCAAAACAGTTTGGTCAATACATACAATTGTTATGTAGCAATTAAAAATGCATTTACATATTTCATAATTGACAATTTTGTAAGGTAATAACTCTATTGACTCTGTTCTAATTAAAGTCATAGCAAAAAAATCTTCAAAGAATAGCGAGTAGATACAAATATGGGATATAAATACATACACATATACATGTGCACATACATATGTACTATGTATGTACTTAATTTATAGGTACAAAAACAACTGTTATTATGCAGTCTTTTTCAGTAAGTTGGATTTATATTTTGTAACAATAGTGCGAAAGTATACATATTTATAAATATGTAATAGTTAATATAAATACATGTATTATCAAAATAAACGGATGGCACTTTATAAAATTTCTCAATTTTCTGCGTCCAATAAAGATGACATATTTTGAGCATTTATAACATGATCTATGCCCATTATACAATAGGAATGGAAAGGTCGACTCTGACTTAAGTTAAAAATCGACTTTTTGGTGAAAAAATCGACTTTTTGGAATCGAGATCTGCCCCTTGAAGTCCAGTCGAATCGACTCGTAGTTGATGGTAACATAATTATCTAATTTTAAAGTTTTAACGTTCTATTTTGGTATGCAGTTTTGTAGGCCATTTAATTATAGTACAATGAGGTGCAAGTTTCAAGCTGCTATAAAATCTCGTTAGTTTTTAGTATTTTTTTTTTGCTGGCGGAGGACAAAGAAAATTGTCGAACATACTTTTGTATGGAAAAAACGTGAAACACCTTCAACAAAAAATGTATTTTTGTGAGCTGCCTGCAAATGTTTTTTGATGTTGGCTGTTGTCCGTCGCTTCACCTGAGCATATGAAAAGAAATTCCAAATTATCGGCAAAGAATCGGGGGAAAAAGACCGATGCCGATGCCGATTAATCGGTCGGACTCTACTAGCAATCCTGCACAGTGGCACGGATTTCATCAAAAGGGTTTGAAATGCATTTTATTAGATTTATTTTTAGACAGATAGTTTGATACTCATAAATATTGGCATCGAGTAGCAAGGTAACGCTTCGGCGGGTACCAAACCACTGCCCTAGACATGCCAGGCACGTTATACGCTGCTCTTTAACCGGTCATAGCTGATTGCATTCTATACACACTAGATTATTCTGCCACATGTGAAGAAAGCGACGGTCCGGCGTACGCCAGATAAAAACTGAAGCGTTTTAAATCCGTAAAGTCAATTCCTTAAGTATGTACATATCAACGGCTGAGTGGTTTGATTGAAGAACGCTCTATCTCAGCAAATGATTCAAGAGCGCCCTACTTTCGAATTTGGTTGAAGGACGCCCTATCTCAGAATTTGTTTGAAAAGGGCTCTCTATCCCAGCTGCCGATATATTGAATTTACATTATGATAGGACGTCGGTGTGCATATTAGGGTGGTCCAAAAATGTATAGGGGTGGGGGTGAAGAGAAGTCGGAATTTGTATGCTCTCACCCCCTAGGATTGTTCTATACCGAAAAAACTACACCCTTATTTTTTTGATTTTGAAATCAAAAAATATTTAGATGACGCTCAAAGTGCCCAAAGTTTTCCATGTATTTTACAACTTTTCGTAGAAATGGTATAGAATAGTTAAATTTAATTCAAATTGTTTAGTTAACCATATTTTTATTGCAACTATAATTTATAGTTCCGCCAAAAACCCCGAAATATGCAATGGGGCGATCAATAAAAAGTCGCTAGTATTAAAAAATTGTTAAATAAACAATTGGGTATTATTATTGAAAGTCTTCTGAAGAGAACCAGAGTTTTCCGATCGAAAAATATTGACTCTCAAGAATTATATAACATTTCTACAAAAAAATGTATTTTTCCCATATAAAAATTCATGGGAAACTTTGAGCGCTTGGAGCGACCTCTAAATACTTTTGATTTCAAAATAAAAAATAGGGGTATACTTTTTTCGATATAGAACAATCCTAGAGGGTGAGAGCATTACAATTCCGACTTTACTGTTTTTGGACTACCCTATTGTACATACTCTACGTCAGTGGCATAGCCAGGGGGGCGCGGTGATTGGGGGGATAGATCCCCCCTTCGTCAGTGAAATGAAATTTTTTATTTTTGAATTAATAACACAATACTATTTTGCCCTTCCGATTTATAATTTTTTTATTTCAGACTGATGACAAATTATCTTTTAATGAATATATAAAATTATCGGTTGGTGGATTATGTATTTGAATATTTGCGAAATACACTAGGCCGTTTTGCTCAGTTCCCTACAGTGTTGGGAAATAAAATTGTTTCTTCAGTACGAAATCTATGCAAAAACTGTACTTTTCGACTGTGAATTGTATCGACTTTTTAATTTGCTCATATGCATGCATGCATATATAGATTTCCTTAAAGACCAATGATTTGATGATATTCACGGGAAAGTTTATGTAGGTACATTTACATATTTTACACTTTTAACATAAATGTCAAGGCCGACATTTTAAGATACACTTCTTAACAAACAAATTTTCTTAAGTTATTATGAATGGATAAAAGAGACATCTTCTTTGAATTCAGTACTAAAACTTGACATTTCAAGTGCGTATCAAAACTATATACATGTTAACTAGATTCGCGATTTATCTTAAAATTATATAATTTTAATTAATTTTTTATAAAAATGCAGTTTACACTTTAACAAAACCCATTTAAATCCAAAGTTTAATCTTTGCGCAACATTAAAAAAATCTACAAACTTTCGTAAAGCTTATTAATTAGATTTCCTATAAATACATATTTTGAGTATGCAGTTTTGTAGCCCGCTCAATTCAAATAAAGCGCAAGTTCAAAATACATAGCAGCGACTTATCGTTGATTTTTAATATATATTTTTTTTTTGATGAAGGCGTTGCTCATTTTCTTCATTAAAAAATCGTCGAACATACTTAGATAATATGGAAGAAAATTACCGACATCGTCAAAAATATGCCATACATCAACTGTAAATCACAGCTACTTTAAATTTGCACTTTATTAGACTTAAATTGAATGAGCTAAAAAACTGCAAAATATTAAGAGATAAAATTGAAATAGATAGTTCGAAATTTTTCGAAAGTTTGTCGATTTTTTTAATGTTGTTCAAAGATTAAACTTATTTTCATTTAGTGTTTGTTAAGGAATAAACTATATTTTTATAAACAAATAATTCAAATTAAAATATAATAAAATAAATAGTCAAATCAAGTTAATATGTGAGTGTCGTAAAGTTATGATATTTAAGAACATCTCTTTCTTAATTAACAATGACACTGTTTCTATATGAAACTGATTTCGACATTTTGTTTAATTAAAATTTAGTATCGAAAATATTCTTTCAAAACTTGCCTAGGAATGTGATATGATGGTTCGTTCAAAACCTTTTTTCAAAACTTATAAGGCAAAAAACGAGAAGGCGAAGACAAAAAGAGAATAAAAAAATTTCACGCAGTGAATTTTCAGATTTTCAAAACGTTATAGTAATTTAATTTTTTAAATTTAAATAAAGCATGAAGACCCCATGGAATAAACGAGTAATAAAAAATATATAACGGTAAAACTGGCACATACATAAATATATGAAAGAATGCACTTAGGCGACGCCTCTAGCCATTGTGTGTCACAGATTTAAGTTATCGATGGAAATTTTTGTCTCCCCCCCCAAAGCCAAGTCATGCCTACGCCACTGCTCTACGTATACAAATACGAGTATGTAAGTTTATTTGTACCCTGTCGGAATAGAGCAAACAGCAGGCAGTGTAGAGGTGCCAGCTATTGTTTGTTCTGTTCTAAGAGGTTCTGGGTTCAATTGCCATCTGACGAAATATATTAAAATGATAATAAAAATCTTCTGTTTTTTGTGTCTCGGAACTTATAAAATAGCAACTGTGAAGTGCAGAACAAAAATGAATTAAGACTTGAAATTTCTTTAAACCAAATGTATTTGAAAGCAGTTGAAATCATAGGCAGATTCGGACAATTGATTTTTCAACTACTTGTAGTTAATAAAGAAATACTTATTATATTGCTTTTAAAGTAGTTTATTTTTCGACTGGGTATGCACATACGTATATGCATAAGTATGTATCAGATATTTTTGTTAAGACTTTGTGTTGTCCACTTAATAGATGGATATTGTAAGTCATTTGTAAAAATGTCAGTACCTATTGAAAAAATAAAACAATTACCAATATATGTGGTGTTTATAGAAATAGAAAAAAAAACCTGATCGGATTCTAAATTCACGCTGAAAAGACTTGCATAAATGTTTATGAGATATCTGACTTTAAAACCGAGGGTAAAAACTTGAATAAATATAAATGCAAGTATCATTATCTTATTTATTTGCCATTCTCCAGTTTTTATGTACAGGTGTTCATAAAGCAATAAATGGGCATACTTAGTATGTATGCATATATATACATATGTATATAAACGTATATAGGTGTATATGTGCATTATATCGTACCAGAAAAAAAGTATGCCTTACACCCTCGAATCTGAAGTATTTTTGCAAGGCAACATCGAAAGTTTTTTATATATTTTTTTACCAAATGCAGGAGTCGCATTTTTACATGTTTCGTCGTTTCTTCCGAATTTACAGTCAGACCTTAAAGTATGATAAATCGATGTTCTTGTTTCGACTAAACAATTTCTGTTTGTACCAAAGTTCATTGACCTCAAGTAAGTCGAACTATTACTTACCAGATCTCAGTTATAATCACCCTAACGTAACACCCTAAGATCAGTAAATTAAAGATCGTCAGAAATCATTAAACTTTGGATAAGGAAGTATATAGATTCCAAGGCAATTTCGAGTTATTTTTTTTGAAGACGATGTAGGTGTCACCGAATAATACAAAAAGGCGAGCCCTAGGCCACCAAAAAATTTTTTTTTTCGAAATTGCCTTGCAAAAATGCTTTAGCCTCAGCGGTGTAGGGCGAAGTTTGTTTTGTTTACTTCTAAGGTGGGACGATATAATGTACACCCATTGTACATACATATGTATGTCGGTATTCTAAAATCTACGTCCATGTGATTCCGGGTGTCTATAATGTGATTATCTTTTATAATGAGAAATGTTGTTTTAGAAAATAAAGATAAATATGTAAGTATGTATATTGTAAAACCTGTTTGTATTTTCTAGACAGACGTCAGTGTATGTAGTAGTTGCACATATTTACCACGCTTTTTGTTGATTTATTCTGAAGTGTGATTTTTATAATTTTAACTGCCACTTTATCATTTATCTTTCAAACAAAACAAACTAAGCTGTCATAAATTCTTACATCTTACATCGAACCCTGAGGTATGGGGGATAAAGTCACGAACAAAATATAAAACTGCATTCTCGGCGTACATACAGATGAAGACGTAGATACATTTATGTACATGCATAAATACATATGTATGGATGTATGTACATATGTATGTTTGTATGCATACTTGCTTAAGTTATACATCGGTAAATTTTTACCGCATTTTAAGTAGTAGTCGAAATGGAGACTAGTCCTCAAGCTCAACGAGAAAAGTGGATACGGAGAATTTTTCCACGGGATTCTCAGGGGACTGGGCCGTTAACTGTAAAGCACTTCAAAAAACGACCTTGAAAATCGAGCAATCATATACATTATTATCAAGAATAAACAAAATTATAAATATGTATGTATGCATGTAAGTAAGAAGTATGTAGAACTTGCGCAACTTGAACTGAAGTGTCAGATATAACCACTTTGTATTTGGAAATTGAATAGCGGCCACCATGGTCGATTGGCTAAAGGTGCACCGTACCACAATGTAGAGCCAGGTTTCGCTACTTGGTACAAGCAACATCCAAAATGTTCTTTTCTAATAGCGAGCACCCCTTGGTAGGCAATGGCAAACCGAGTGTATTTCTGCTATGAATAAAGCTTCTCATTAAAATCTTTTGCCGTTCGGAAGCGGCGTAAAACTGTAGGTCTCTCCCCTTTGTGCACACCTCAAATCGGAGGAGAAGCTCGGCCAAGCATTAGAAAATGTGAAAACATCAAATAATTTTATTTTATGGTAATAGGTATAAGTTGTGATTATACGTCACTTTCATTACAATTTCCGTCTCGGCGTTGGATATAATTCCTTATTATTATTATTTTTTTGTATAATATGCACATATTTCTTTATTGAATCTTCCTTTCGAAACTAACAACAAGTTTTCAAATCTTACAAACTACCACTAAATTTAAAATTACTGCAGCAATGCGTAGAATTTACATCTAGTCTGTTATCAATTTACATATGTACTTCTTCTTCTTCTTATTTGGCGCTGTAACCACCTAAGCGATTTTGGCCGAGTTCAGCAAAGCACGCCAGTCGTTTCTCTTCTGTGCCAACTGACGCCAATTGGAAACGCCAAGTGAAGCCAAGTCCTTCTCCACCTGTTCTTTCCATTTCAGTGGGGGCTTCCCTCTTCCTCTGCCACCACCAGCAGGTTCCGAGTTGAATACTTTCAGAGCTGGAGCGTCGGTGTTCATTCGAACGACATGGCCAAGCCAGCTGTCCATGTTATTGTAAAGCTCATACAGCTCATCGTTCCATCGTCTGCGGTACTCGCCGTCGACAATGCGTAAAGGCCCGTAAATCTATCGCAAAATCTTTCTCTCGAACACTCCAAGAATCGCCTCATCGGATGTCGTCATTGTCCATGCTTCTGCGCCATATACCAGCACGGGCATGATGAGTGACTTATAGAGCATTTTCGTACGCCGAGAGAGGACTTTACTCCTGAATTGCCTACTCGGTCCAAAGTAGCACTTGTTGGCACGAATGATTCTGCTTTGGGTTTCCATGCTGATATTATTATCGGTGTTAATGCTGGTTCCCAAGTAAACGAAATTCTATACTTTCTCGAAATTATAACTGTCAACACTGACGTGGGTGCCAAGACGCGAATGTGCTGACTGTTTGTTTGATGACAGGAGATACTTCGTCTTGTCCTCGTTTACCACCAGACCCATTCGCTTTGCTTCCTTATCAAACTTGGAAAAGGCACAACAGACTTCGCGGCTTTTGATACCGATGATATCGGTGTCATCGGCATAAGCCAACAATTGCAAGCTCTTGCAGTAAATTGTTCCTGAGTGGTTCAGTTCTGTAGCTCTTATTATCTTCTCCAACATCAGATTAAAGAAGTCACATGATGGGATGCCAAATTCAGATATAGGGGCGTATAGGCAATTCCTTTTAGTGCTGTAGAAAGTGGTTTCAAAGTCGACAAATAGGTGGTGAGTGTCGATGCTTTTCTCGCGGGTATTTTTCAAGATTTGACGTATTGTGGATACCTGGTCTATGGTGGATTTGCTAGGTCTGAAGCCAATCAGTTCGTTGACGGTGGGCGTCAGTCTTTCGCACAATACACTCGATAAGACCTTATAACCTATGCTTAGAACCTTATAACCTATGCTTAGAAGGCTGATCCCGCGGTAGTTGGCGCGGATGGCGGGTCGCCTTTCTTGTGGATTTCGCAGAGCACACTTAATTTCATTCGTCGGGCATGCGTTCATCTGACCATATTCTGTATAAGAGTTGATGCATATACCATATCAACTCCTCGCCACCGTACTTGAATAGCTCAGCTGGCAGGCTGTCAACTCCAGCTGATTTGCTGTTTTTCAGCCTCGTTATTGCTATTAGTACCTCGGCATAGCCAGACGCTGGAACATCGACTCCGTCATCATCAACTGGGGCATCGGGTTCTTCTTCTGCACAACTTTCCGTGCTGCTACCATTCAGTAGCGTGGAAAAGTGTTCCCTCCATAATTTAAGTACGTTCTGAAGATCGGTAACTAGGTCGCCATTGTTGTTCTTACAGGAGTACGCCCTGGTCTTTAAACCTTCCGTAAGTCGCCTAACTCTCTGATAAAATTTTCGGGCATTCTTCCTGTCGGCCAGCATCTTAAGCTCTTCGCACTCACGTATTTCGACCTTTCTCTTCTTATTGCGGCAAATACGTTTCGCTTCCCTCTTCAGATCCCTATAGCGGTCCCTCATAGCGCGCGTTGCGCTCGATCGCAGCGTGGCCCTGTAGGCGGCATCTTTTTTCTCTGCAGCTTCTTGACACTCCTCAGCGTACCAGTTGTTCTTTCGGGCTCGCTGAAATCGGACTACTTCTTCGGCGGCGGTACTTAATGACGTTAAGCTTTCCTTGCATATTTGGGCGCACATTTTTTGCTACACATAGGCGGGTGCGTATCTTGGCTGCTCAAGCTTGGCTGCGGGTGCGTATCTTGGCTCAATGTTTGGGCCTCGGAGTGTACGTACGTCTAAAACACTGGAAGCGTGCCTTCCGTCTATCACAATATGATCGATTTGGTTTAACGTTTTTTGATCCGGAGACAGCCACGTAGCTTGATGGATCTTTAATACTTTAACTGCATGTACTGCATGCTACCATGTTTCGGGTACCGGCGAAGTCGATCAGTCTCAATCTGTTGTCGGACGTTTCGTCGTGGAGGCTGAATTTTCCATCGGTGGTTAGAAAGATCCCTTCCTTTCCGACCCTGGCATTGAAGTCGCCAACCACGATTTTGATATCATGACGGAGGCAGCGCTCGTACGTGTCGGGTCCCAAACCCTGCGCACAACATATTGCTGGGACGGGGGTGGTTTCGTAACCAAATACACGTTTATATAGCACCTACTGGTGAACAGACGCTGCAGACTTCAGTGAGCCCTTAAACCGAATAAGTCGGAGTGGCCCCACCGAAGCTCCCTCTCTTTCTGCTGTGACCCATGGCTCCACTCGGATTGGTTACCGCATCTTGCTGATGGGTTGCTCACGTTGTCCACTGTGTGCGAACGAGGACGCAAGAGTCGGGATTGAGTATAGTAACTGTAACTGCATACCCAGCGCGACGACTATACCCCATTGCACTCCTTTTACATATGTACAGTGGTCGAAATAATTATAGCCGCACCATATTTTGACAAGTTGTAACATATTACTTTTGTTGTTATTTTTTTGTGCAATATTTAAAAAAAATCGACAAACTTTTGGAAATTTTTTTTAACTTTTTTAATTCGATTTTTAGAAATATTCTGAGTATGCAGTTTTGTAGAACCAAGTACAAGTTTCAAATTGCTAAAAATTACGATTGTTTTTTAGATTTTTTTTGTCCCATTCGCTTCCATATAACGAATACACACAATTTATTTATATAGGGACGAAACCCGTAACATCCTGGATAAAAAAAGTTCTAAAAAATGAAGCGTACTTTTCAGCCATTTGAAACTTGTACTTTGTTGTATTAGAATTCCATGGGCTACAAAACTGCATACTCAGAATCTTTCTAGGAAATCTAATTAAAAAAAGGTAGGAATTTATACGAAAGTTTGTTGTATTTTTTGTTAAATACTGTACAAAGTTTGTAATAAAACTCGCGCGTTTAAATGTTTTCAGATCAGAAGTTTAATTAGAATTAAAAATAGAAAATTGTAAGTACATCACAAGAATGTCAGTACAAAGTAAATTTAAATAGAATACACGTTGTTGCGGTGATGCCAGACTTAAACACTCCTCGTCAACGTGGATTCCTCTTTTAGACATCGGCAAATTCTTCGTAAATATATCCGCCGTCATCTGTTCCGTGGGTCAGTACTTTAATGCAATCTTTCTCTCGACTATCAGCGCGCGTATATGATGATATCGAACAACGATATGTTTAGTGCGGTTGTGGTACACCCGATTGGTTGCTAACTTCTCTGCCCCTTGATTGTCAATGTGTAGCACAATTGGAACGTCTTTCCAAAAACCAATTTCTTTCAGTACTGCTTTCTAGGCAGCATTTGATGCGGCCATGTATTCAGCCTCTGTGCTGCTTAACGCGATTGTGTTCTGCTTCTTCGATTCACATGATATAGTGCAGGTGCCATACATGAACACGAAGCCTGTGTACGACTTACGATTATGGCATCGCATCCCCAATCGGCATCAACATAACCTTGTACACGCTTGCCACCTGCACGGTAAGAAAGTTTAAGATTCATACTACTAAGATATCCTTCGCTGCAGTCATATGCTCCTTGTGTGGGTCTTTGTTTCTTTGCGACAGCTTTGAACCCGTAAATACATTAGTACTCCCATGAGCGATTGGTATTGTGTTACATCTGCTTTTACACAATTTTCTTGCATGCCACTTGATAGCCTTTCTCCAAAGGAATCGCCACACTCTTGCATTTGTCCATGCCGTATTGTATTAGCAAGTCACGTTTATACTGCTTTTGACAACATCACGTTTGATTTCCTTTATCTACTACGCCGAATCTGTTGGATATGAGTGCCTTTACTCTGAGATGTACTTGCAAGCAATGATCATGTCGTCAACATACACTGAGATGAGAACTAACTCATCCCCGAATTCAGCTTATACAAACATGGCTCATCATCGCATGCTACCTCGTCAAGTTTGAAGTTTCACTGCCTGCCCGATTGTTTGAAGCCATAAATCGCCTTTTGCAATTTTAAAACTTTTGTTGGTTGTTTTTGGTCAATAAAACCCTCAGGCTGCCGCATATATATCTCGTCATCTAAATCGCCGTACAAGTATGCTGTGCTTACATCTAGATGGTGAAGGTGCATCTTCTCTTCGACCGCTATTGCTATCAGCATACGTATTGTAGCGTACCGAACTACTGGCGAAAAAGTTTCTCGGTAGTCGATACCAAATCTTTGTTCGCACCCCTTTGCTACCAGTCGTGGCCAGCGTTGCCACTTAAAAATATTTTTAGCTACCAAAACCCCTACCAAATCAGTTTCCAAACTACCAAAATTTTCTCATTATTAAAACGAGATTTCTCGAGTTTGCGGGATTTTTAGCTACACAAATTAGCAGTAAAAGTTAAAACTACACATAATATTGTTTACGGTATTGGTTAATTATTCACAGCAATCTTTAAGATTAAGCAAAATAAATTCGGGCCTTTAAATAAAATAATTATGTTTTTGTATAAAAAACTTTTGTAAAATATGTTAATATCTTTGAGATTGATTCAATTCATATCAAACTTTTTTTTTGTGAGTGAAAAAACAAAAGCAGACATTTTATGCATTTCAATAAAAAAAATTCCAAATTTGATTCAATTTGCATGCACTCACCCTTTTTTACTAATACACTGACACTTTGCAAATTGCCTATCACCAATTTTTCTTTCAAGACGAAAGGTAATTTCTCGTTAATTTCAACTGCTGATTGGTCATAGCTTTGGGAAGTGAGTTTTTGTTTGCACAAAATTGACTGCGCAATAAAATATAGAAAAAAATAAAGAAATCTTATACGTGTAAGCAAAGTGAAAGAAGTGCTTTGAACGTGTAAACTTAAATTAAGCGAACAAATTTTAATGTTCAATTTGGTTGTATTTTCAAAACATTTTTGCCTACCAAAAGCTTCATCAAACCAACCAAGCTACCAACGGAGAATGGAGCTACCAATTTTGGTCCAATTGGGCCAAAACGGCAACGCTGATCGTGGCTTGTAGCGTTCAATTTCTCCACTCCTATTGCGCTTTAAAGCGAACACCCACTTATTTTTAATTGCCTTCTTACCTGGTGGTTGTTCAACGTACGTCCACGTTTAATTTTTTTCCAGCGCTGCGAATTCGACCTGCATAGCATTCTTCCACTCGTTGCATTTGTGACTCGAAAGGGCCTCCTCGACGCTCGTAGGAACACTCTCACCTGTTATGCTGTTGACTACGTTGAACTGCTTTTTGGGTCGTCCACGCTGACTAGTTTGTAGCAATTTCGGTCTACCCTTACCAACCTTGGTAACATTTTCAGATATCTCCTGGTTGTCACTGCTATTATCATATACAGACTCACATGCTCCTTTTTCATGTGCACTGTCATAAGTTGAACTGTCGCTCTCCAGCTCGTCGTTGCTAGCTGTGGGCGGTGAGATATTTGGCATATTCTCTTCCCCGTGAAAAATTTGGTGTACATCATCATTTTCGCTACTTTGCAATGCATGCATGCATGCTTTGCTGTTATCAACGAAATTTTCATTAAAGAGTACATCTCTCATCACAACAATTTTATTTAGCTCTTCGTGGCAGTGATCGGACACAAAAAAAATTGTCCAACACTAAACACAAGAATGATATAATACAAGATTCCAAATTCCCGGCGGCGATGAAATTTTGAAGTAAAAGTAAACAAAGCCGAATGGGAGCATAAAATAAACTGTAAAATAGTAAATTTGCTCAATAATACATTTTTCGACAAGAAACGTGGTTTTATTGTGTTAAATTGCAAAATATATGATTTATAAAATAGCGAAAATGTTAAAACGAATTCTTTAAGAGTATCGGAAATTTGCTACGATTCTTTTAGGAATCTTTAAGGAAAAACATATGAAGCGGTTGACAAGAACT
>NW_023458559.1:24579640-24584909 GCF_013731165.1 Rhagoletis pomonella | reverse complement strand
AATTAGAATCAACTTTTTGAATACATTACACGCTCTGAAATTAGAATCGAAAATTCTAATTTCAGAGCGTGTAATGTATTCAAAAAGTTGATTCTAATTTCTGGAAATTCTAATTACTAAGAGTTCTAATTTGTGAGCGTCTACTGTACCACATATCGAAAATTCTAATTTCAGAGCGTATTTTGTTTTTTTGTTGCAAAATATGTAGATATAAAAAGGGGAATCCCCAATTTATTCATGTTACGCTCGGTAGTCGTTGGATTTTCGTCGCTATCTGTACAGTTTTTGTTAGTTTTTGTTTGAAATTCGATTCGCGTGCACGTGTTTCGGCATTGTTTGCTTAAAAGTAAAAGTCGTTCGTTGAAATGCCAAATAAACGTAAGAAAAATACTTTGTCTTTGGAAACCAAAGTGCAGATCTTGGAAAAGCTTGACCAAGGTATTCAAGGGAAGCGGTTAGCCCTAGAATTTGATGTGGCGCCATCTGCAATCACCTATATCAAATCTATGAAATCATCAATTTTAAGCGCTGTTTCTAATACCTATCATAAGGCTAACAAAAAATCATTGCATATCGCTGAATATCCAAAAATGGAAGCAAGTCTTTATAAGTGGTTTTTAAATCAACGCGAAAAAAGTGTACATTAACTGGGCCAATACTAAAGGAGAAAGCCAAACAAATATTCAAAGTGGAATATCCCGATAAAGATGAAAGTACATTTAGCGCAAGTGATGGATGGTTTAGCAAATTTAAAAAACGACACGGAATACGTTTTTTAAAAATTTGTGGCGAGATTCTCTCTAGTGATGTTGCTTCAGTCACCCCGTTTATTCACAGATTTCGTGCAAAAGTCGATGAGATGGGGCTAATGGAGTCACAAATATATAATGTAGATGAAACCGGATTATTTTACCGTTGTTTACCTGACAAAACATACGTCTCTCTTTTCGAGAAAACCGCCCCCGGGTATAAAATCCAGAAGGAACGAATTTCAGTGTTACTTGGTGTAAATGCTGATGGATCACATAAATTAATGCCATTAGTAATTGGAAAAGCAAAAAAACCAAGAAGTTTCCAAGGATTCAATAATCAACTCCATTACAACTTTTTAAAAAAATGCTTGGATGACATCTCGGATTTTTCATGATTGGTTTCACAAGATATTTATTCATGAGGTAAGAAAAAACTTTGTTTTTAGGTTCAGTAATTCCAAAATATTTTCAATTCACAGGTGATTCGTTTCTCTCAGGAAAATAATTTGCCTCCGAAGGCAATTTTGCTAATTGACAACTGCTCTGCTCATGCACCAATTGAGAAACTTCAAAGCGACGATGGAAATATAATTGCATTTTTCTTTCCACCAAATGTAACAGCAACTTTACAACCAATGGATCAGAATCCTATTAAGTTAACCAAGCTAAACTACAGAAGTATGCTTCTTTCTCAATTAATTGCTGAAGGAGGTGACCTCAAGGTTCGCTGGAAATCCTTTTCAATTCGAAATGCAATCATGCTATTAAAGCAAGCTTGGTATGATGTTCCAGAAAGAGTAATAAAAAAGTCCTGGTCAAAGTTGAACAACTGGGACTCTGATCAGTATGAAAGTGATGACGATGATGTGCCACTAGCACAGCTACTGCAAAAAGATCAAGACTGCAATGGAGCTCTTCAGGCAGCTCAAGCACTTTTAACAGAAATAGAGCCAACTAATAACATTAGCATACCAGAAATTGAAATATGGAACAATGATGTGCTTGATGACGACCCTGCACATGATCTCAATAGCGATGATGAGTCTTCAGGTAGCAGCGAATTTGATGACCGGGAGGTCTTACCAGTTGTCTCTACTTCTACAGCCATTGAAAGCGTCAATAATTTAATAAAATGGTGTACTTATAGTGAATCGTTTTCCGCAAAGCACACAAGCAATCTGCTAGCTCTTCGCAATGAGATTGTTATTGCAGAAACAAATAAAAGGAAGAAGCAAACAGCAATAACAGACTACATGCCTGCAAATTAGTTACGAAGTTTTTGATTAATTTTTGGCTGTTTTAATGTATATTTATCGATCTCTTATGTATTTTTGATAAAAAAAAATATATTTACTGTAATTGGAGTTTTTGTTTTTTGGACCTTTTTTTGACTTAGCGCATAAATACATATATGTATATTGGATTGTTACCTTATGTTTTATGAATAAAATTTAGTAAGACAAAATTTCATTGTAGTTTTTCAATGCAAATTGACTTAAATTTTAAGATTTTATTGAAATAAAAAAACGTCCAGGAATTAGAATTTTTCAGAAATTAGAATCACCCTAAAAACAAAGTGGTTCTAATTTGTGAGCGTCTACTGTAATTTTAAAAAACAATTTTAGAAATCTATATCTAAAATGACGAATTTAGAACTGGTTTAAAACTATAGAAAAGGCATGCAGAACGAACTAGATCTCATCTGGCGAATTTTGAACTAGTTCGAAACTACTGAAAAAGGGATGCAGCGGGTTTTTCGTTCAAATACGCTTTCAGTCTGCACTTCGCAGATGCTTTTTCATAGTTTGGTAATACAAAACTAAAGTGTGTGTTAACATCTTAACATTTTGGGATCTTCTGGAATATAACCAATAACAGTCAGCACCTCTGCAAATTCAGCTACAGCCAAAGGTATGTAAACGCGTTTTCAAATGCACAATTTAATTTACATTCATTCAAGCAAATTTCATTTCAGATTGGAAATGCTTGTCTTTGCAAATAATTAAAAACTGCTACCATGGTAACCCAAAAAAAAAAACATCTTGTTACTTTTTTCGTTTACAACTAGTTCTGAACTATAGAAAATGGGGTGCAAAGCGAACTAGATCCCATATGTCGATTTTAGGACTGGTTCTGAACTATAGAAAAGGTAATGCAGCGGGGGACAATTTCCAATTCTTATGACATCCCTGTGTTAAATTCGTCAGTTGCTTACATGCAAACGAGATTTATCGCGAACTAGTAGTGGTTCTAACTGTACTAGAAATGCACCAGTTCAAAACTAGAGATTTTCCCCACAGGGTTATTGTGCATGCTGCTGCTTTCTCATCGTTACGCTCTTGCTTGTGTACGTACACGTGATGGTTATGCTCTTTGAGCATATGCTCGTTCATGCCATGCCCATGTGATGCTTGAAATACAATCAGTGTTGCCGCCGCTCAAAGAACTTTCTAACCAAGATTAGACGAAAAAGTTACCAAATGTAAGGAAAAATAACCATTTTTTTTTTAGATTAACAATTCAGGCCATCACAAATTCTTTCATATAGTACGTCCAGAAAAAGTTAACAAACCAAAGAAAATCAATTTTTATTTGCATTTTTGAAAAGTAATTCCTTTTAAGGCTGTTATATGTAAATACATATTTTAGAAAATCGTTCTTCCCGTATTAGATGCATATGTATGAATGTTAATATCTTCGTAAACATTACCAGACTCCAAATGATGTTTTTAAATAAGTACATAGGTACACACTTTCCAACTTCTTTGTAAGAATCAATAAAATACCTAATCAGCGTGAACATGTATATATTTTAAGATTAAGATAAAACAATTAAAAATTGGACTTATTAACCTTATCGTCGCTCAGCACGAAATATACGATGGTAAATAAATTTTACAAAAGCGCAAAACTGTGGAATGGTATTTACACTGAACCTACTTGCTATAAGATTATTATTATTAATATTAACTTAAATTAATAAAGTACGCAGTAATGGAAAAAGAATAACCAAATCCCTACGATGTAGTTATATATGTACTATCTAAGTATGTATTCATTTGAGGCAGTCTTTAGCCGACCATGTATATTATGTATTCTGTATATTATAAAACAATAACATACATATGTAAGTAATATTAATACATTCATTCCAAATATTTTTACTTGGTTTTACTGCTGGGGCTACCACTGCTGCTGCTACTCTCCTCAACCTCGGGAGGCGTAGCTGGCCTATGGCAATTAAAAACTACAGTAAATATTAAAAAATAAGCAAAACGGGAAAGATCTTAACAACTTCACAGGCAAGAAAAAAATAACCAAGATTGGGTAAAAGTAACCAAAACGGCAACACTGAATACAATACCGGCGAACGGCAAACTTCGCCGAATTGGGCGATGCTGTCGTTCACCGTCACTTGATTGAGATTTTAATTTTGAAAGACGAAAGTGCGAAAAGTAGAATTTTGTTAGACAGAATTTCAAAATGCGGAACTTTCAAAAGGGGATAATAGTGCTGCAAAACCATCGTGAGTGGCACCATCGATGGTTTTCGATACTTTCGTAGACAACCATCAATAATATCGATTGTTTATTAGAGTGACCCGTTAAATAGAAAAGGGTTACACAAATATAATTTTATTTACGTATATTATATTTGACGGATTTAAAATCCACAAAAAATACAACTTTTCATGTACTTTCAAGCTAATAGTTCATTTCCACCAAGCCTTAACTGCAGTTTATGCCTATTGAAAAAGGGAGATTACAACTTGAAAGGTGTAGTTGCTCATTTTAAGTATAAGAAAATAAAAGTAAAAAGGCAAAAAGTAAGAAATAAACCCTGCCGATCATCCAATGACAAAATTCCTGCAACTTACCTGACCTCTTAAGCTTTTGGTGAAAATAGGATATAAGAGGGGGCTATCACAGAAGCCACCATGTATGTATTCCAAGTATACGCTACGTTCGTAGCTATTCGGGTTCAGTGATAGCATTTTCGTAGATTTCACGAAAAATCGATATCTCGAATCGAATGTTATCTCTACTAAATGTGTATCAGAAAATTCCAAATAAAACCAAGTAGTAAGAAAGTTCAAACCAAGGCATTGTATTTATGTATTTTTTCTTAAATTAATAAAAAAGTTTCGCGACAACTATTTGCTTTTCGCAGGTTAACGTTAAAAAGGAACTTTGCATTTATTAGTACGAAGTAAAATACCATCGATGGTTTAAAAAACCCATAGGTAAAGTCATTGGTCCCATCGATGATTTTTCAGCACTACTAGACACCAAAGCAGTTACTCTGGTCCAAAGTATCCACTCAGGTACACAAACCGATTTATTCATGCCCTGTTTTATTTGACTTCGACAGTTTAATACAATGGAGTAAACAAAATGTTATAACTTTTATTTGGGTATATTGTAAACCAATAAAGCGAGTACGTACTCGCAATTTTACCATACCTGTTAAATAATGATTAATATTCATAATGATTATTAATTAAAGCATGTTTTTTT
>NW_023458559.1:24560416-24576640 GCF_013731165.1 Rhagoletis pomonella | reverse complement strand
TACGGGATGTACATAGCTCAGTGGTTAACGCTTCTGACTTTGAACATCGAATTCGCAGGTTCGATCCCTGCTGAAGTCTAGAAAAAAGAAGTCTGATGAGGAGATGTGGTGATCTCCGAAATAGTGCTATAACTTCTACCGCTTAGACTTTGTTGCGTTTTTCAATTTTTCCTAATAAACAATCGTGGTACAAAGCTCAGTAAAAATATTAAAAATAAGGAATTATATCCAACGCCGAGACATGAATTGTAATGAAAGTGACGTGTAATCACAACTTATACCTCTTACCATAAAATAAAATAAAATAATTTCGTGTTTTCAAATTTTCTAATGCTTGGCCGAGCAAGGGGAGAGACCTACAGTTTTACGCCGCTTCCGAACGGCAAAAGATTTTAATGAGAAGCTTTATTCATGGCAGAAATACTCTCGGTTTACCATTGCCTACCAAGGGGTGTCCGCTATTTAAAAAGAACGTTTTGGATGTTGCTTGTACCAAGAAGCGAAACCTGGCTCTACCTTGTGGTGCGGTGCACCTTTAGCCAATCGACCATGGTGGAATACAAAGTGGTTATATCTGACACTTCAGTTCAAGTTGCGCAAGTTCTACATACTTCTTACTTACATGCATACATACATATTTATAATTTTGTTTATTCTTGATAATAATGTATATGATTGCTCGATTTTCAAGGTCGTTTTTTGAAGTACTTTACAGTTAACGGCCCAGTCCCCTGAGAACCCCGTGGGGAAAATTCTCTGTATCCACTTTTCTCGTTGAGCTTGAGGACTAGTCTCCATTTCGACCACTACTTAAAATGCGGTAAAATTTGTTTTGGCACAAGTATTCATACCGATGTATAACTTCCCTGCAGGAAATCGATCTAAGTATAAGCTAAATTTAAGTTGATTAGGAAGGAGCTAAAAGTCGCTGATTATCTATATATATTCTTTGACGAAAGCTTGCTATATTTTTAGGCGATGGCCGCGAAATAGTCAAGGGTGATTACCTCTGCATTTGATGTAAATAACTTGTAACTAACTACTTTCGGATATAAAATATCAATAGGAAAATAAAATATTTTTTTTTTATTTTTTTATTTGTATTTACTTTAGTTTATTACATTTCATATTTGTTTACATATTCTCCTGTAGGTGGTCCCATATTCCAACTCCGGCAGACATCACTTCAAAATGATATTATATATGATAGGATATTTATATAGAAATGCGTTTAAAGAAAACAATCTCCTTCATTACTCCTGCATTACTTGTCAACTAGTTTCAAGTTAGCTTTTTGTAGCTAACTACGGGATATATATTTTATAGAAATCCCGAAAAAAGGCTAACTACAAGTGGGTTATTTTTTATCAATTGATATTTTTTTTCTGCTGGGTTATTATACTTGGTTAATACAAACATACATATGTACATACATCCATACATATGTATTTATGCATGTACATAAATGTATCTACGTCTTCATCTGTATGTACGCCGAGAATGCAGTTTTATATTTTGTTCGTGACTTTATCCCCCATACCTCAGGGTTCGATGTAAGATGTAAGAATTTATGACAGCTTAGTTTGTTTTGTTTGAAAGATAAATGATAAAGTAGCAGTTAAAATTATAGAAATCACACTTCAGAATAAATCAACAAAAAGCGTGGTAAATATGTGCAAGTACTACATACACTGACGTCTGTCTAGAAAATACAAGCAGTTTTTACAATATACATACATACATATTTATCTTTATTTTCTAAAACAACATTTCTAATTGCAAAAGATAATCACATTATAGACACCCGGAATCACATGGACGTAGATTTCAGAATACCGACATACATATGTATGTACAATGGGTGTACATTATATCGTCCCACCTTAGAAGTAAACAAAAAAACTTCGCCCTACACCGCTGAGGCTAAAGCATTTTTGCAACGCAATTTCGAAAAAAAAAATTTGCCGACCTAGGGCTCGCCTTTTTGTATTATTCGGTGACACCTACATCGCCTCAAAAAAAAAAAAAATAATCGTAATTGCCTTGGAATCTATATACTTCCTTATCCAAAGTTTAATGATTTCTGACGATCTTTAATTTACTGATCTTTGGGTGTTACGTTAGGGTGATTATAACAGATGAACTTTGGTACAAACAGAAATTGTTTACTCGAAACAAGAACAACGATTTATCATACTTTAAGGTCTGACTGTAAATTCGGAAGAAATGACGAAACATGTAAAAATGCGACTCCTGCATTCGGTAAAAAAATATATAAAAAACTTTCGAAGTTGCCTTGCAAAAATACTTCAGATTCGAGGGTGTAAGGCATACTTTATTTCTGGTACGATATAATGCACATATACACCTATATACGTTTATATACATATGTATATATATGCATACATACTAAGTATGCCAATTTATTGCTTTATGAACACCTGTACATAAAAACTGGAGAATGGCAAATAAATAAGATAATGATACTTGCATTTATCTTTATTCAAGTTTTTAGCCTCGGTTTTAAAGCCAGATATCTCATAAACATTTATGCAAGGCTTTTCAGAGTGAATTTAGAATCCGATCAGGTTTTTTTTCCATTTCTATAAACTCCACATATATTGGAAATTGTTTTATTTTTTCAATAGGTACTGACATTTTAACAAATGACTTACAATATCCATCTATTATTTAAGTGGACAACACAAAGTCTTAGCAAAAATATCTGATACATACTTATACATATACGTATGTGCATACCCAGTCGAAAAATTAACTACTTTAAAAGCAATATGATAAGTATTTCTTTATTAACTGCAAGTAGTTGAAAAATCAATTGTCCGACTCTGACTATGATTTCAACTGCTTTTAAATACATTTGGTTTAAAGAACTTTCAAGTCTATTTTTTTTTTTTGTTCTGCACTTCACATTTGCTTTTTTATAAGTTCCGAGACACAAAAAACAGAAGAATTTATTATCATTTTAATATATTTCGTCAGATGGCAATTGAACCCAGAACCTCTTAGAACAGAACAAATATTAGCTGGCACCTCTACACTGCCTGCTGTTTGCTCTATTCCGACAGGGTACAAACAAACTTACATACTCGTATTTGTATACGTAGAGCAGTGGTGTAGCCAGGATCTGGCTTTGGGGGGAGAGGGTGAAAAAAAATGTCCATCGATAACTTAAATCTGAGACACACATTGGCTAGAGGCGTCGCCTAAGTGCATTCTTCATATATTTATGTATGTTCCAGTTTTACCGTTATATATTTTTTATCTACTCGTTTATTCCATGGAGTCTTCATGCTTTATTTAAATTTAAAAAATTAAATTGCTATACCGTTTTGAAAATCTGAAAATTCACTGCGGGAAACTTTTTTTCTCTTTTTGTCTTCGCCTTCTCGTTTTTGCCTTTATAAGTTTTGAAAAAAGGTTTTGAACGAACCATTATATCACATTCCTAGGCAAGTTTTGAAAGAATATTTTCGATACTAAATTGTATTAAAAAAAAATTTCGAAATCAGCTTCATATAGAAGCAGTGTCATCGTTAATTAAGAAAGAGATGTTCTAAAATATCATAACTTTACGACACTCACATATTGACTAGATTTGACTATTTATTTTATTATATTTTAATTTGAATTATTTGTTTATAAAAATATAGCTTATTCCTTAACAAACACTAAATGACAATAAGTGTAATCTTTGAACAACATTAAAAAAATCGACAAAGTTTCGAAAAATTTCGAACTTTCTATTTCAATTTTATCTCTTAATATTTTGCAGTTTTTTAGCTCATTCAATTTTAGTCTAATAAAGTGCAATTTTAAAGTAGCTGTGATTTACAGTTGATGTATGGCATATTTTTGACGATGTCGGTAATTTTCTTCATCAAAAAAAAGATATTAAAAATCAACGATAAGTCCCAGCTATGTATTTTGAACTTGCGCTTTATTTGAATTGATCGGGCTACAAAACTGCGTACTCAAATACGTATTTCTAGGAAATCTAATTAATAAGCTTTACGAAAGTTTGTTGATTTTTGTAATGTTGCACAAAGATTAAACTGGATTTATACGGGTTTTGTTAAAATGTAAACTGCATTTTTATAAACAATTAATTAAAATTATATAATTTTAAGATAAATGGCGAATGTAGTTAACCTGTATAAAGTTTTAATAAGCACTTGAAATGTCAAGTTTTCAATTGAATTCAAAGAAGATGTCTCTTTTATCCATTCATAATAACTTTAAAAAATTTGTTTGTTAAGAAGTGTATCTTAAAATATCTGCCTTGACATTTCTGTTAAAAGTGTAAAATATGTAAATGTACCTACATAAACTTTCCCGCGAATACCATCAAAGCATTGGTCTTGAAGGGAATCTATGTATGCATGCATGCAAATGAGCATGAATTTACAGTCGAAAAGTACAGTTTTTGTATAGATTTCGTACTGAAGGAACAATTTCATTTCCCAACACTGTGGGGAACTAAGCAAAATGGCCTAGTGTAGTGATGTGCCGAGTCGGCTATTTTTGGTACTCGAGTATTTTGGTACTCATTAAAAAAAGAATCGAGTCAGGATTCGAGTCAGATACTCGGATCAAGTATTCGAGTTGAGAGCTCGGTATTCGAATACGTTATAGATTCGACTGCTGAACATGCACCCAACCGAAATGCCGACTTTTTATTTAACATGATATTATTATTAACTCCAAGATAGTATATCCGATTTATGTAGATCCAAACATAGAAATCTAATTCGAACATACTTACAAATAATAATTAAAATTAAATAAATATAGGGTTCAATAACAGTTGCTTTATTTATCATAGTAGAACTAGAACTTAGTAGTATGTCATAAAAAAAATATCCAAAGTAAATAATGAGTTAAAAAAAAATAAATCTTCAGTACCTTAAAAGTTCAACTAGTACTTCAATTATAATGCCAATATTCCATGAGATCTAGATTCATAAACAACAAAATTACTCCTTTGGAATTTAAAATTCCTTTCATCTTTGGCAATTAATACCTATAACGATATTAAAATTAATTTAGTTGTGTGGTGTATTTGGTAAATATATATACATATATATTTTTTTTTAACGCTAAACCGCCATTTATATATCAAAAATACCTGATTCGGTGTTTGATAATTATAAGTACTCGAGACCCGTACTCGAGTCTGTGTATGCGAATACTATAATTTGCTTACTCGAGTACGTGAGTACTTCTAAAATACTCGAGTCAGAACTCGAGTCGACTCGACTCGGCACATCACTAGCCTAGTGTATTTCGCAAATATTCAAATACATAATCCACCAACCGATAATTTTATATATTCATTAAAAGATAATTTGTCATCAGTCTGAAATAAAAAAAAATATAAATCGGAAGGGAAAAATAGTATTGTGTTATTAATTCAAAAATAAAAAGTTTCATTTCACTGACGAAGGGGGGATCTATCCCCCCAATCACCGTGCCCCCCTGGCTACACCACTGACGTAGAGTATGTACAATAGGGTAGTCCAAAAACAGTAAAGTCGGAATTGTAATGCTCTCACCCTCTAGGATTGTTCTATATCGAAAAAAGTATACCCCTATTTTTTATTTTGAAATCAAAAATATTTAGAGGTCGCTCCAAACGCTCAAAGTTTCCCATGAATTTTTATATGGGAAAAATACATTTTTTTGTAGAAATGTTATATAATTCTTGGGAATCAATATTTTTCGATCGGAAAACTCTGGTTCTCTTCAGGAGACTTTCAATAATAATACCCAGTTGTTTATTTAACCATTTTTTAATACTAGCGATTTTTTATTGATCGCCCCATTGCATATTTCAGGATTTTTGGCGGACCTATAAATTATAGTTGCAATAAAAAAATGGTTAACTAAACAATTGGGTATTATTATTGGGAATCTCCTGCAGATTAGCAGAGTTTTCTGGTAGAAAAATATTGATTTGTAACTATTCTATACCATTTCTACGAAAAGTTGTTTTTTCCCCATATAAAATACATGGACAACTTTGGGCACTTTGAGCGTCCTCTAAATATTTTTTGATTTCATAATCAAAAAATAAGGGTGTAGTTTTTTCGGTATAGAACAATCCTATGGTGTGAGAGCATACAAATTCCGACTTTTCTTCACCCCCAACCCCCCATACATTTTTGGACCACCCTAATATGCAAACCGACGTCCTATCATAATGTAAATTCAATATATCGTCAGCTGGGATAGAGAGCCCTTTTCAAACAAATTCTGAGATAGGGCGTCCTTCAACCAAATTCGAAAGTAGGGCGCTCTTGAATAATTTGCTGAGATAGAGCGTTCTTCAATCAAATTCTGAGATAGGGCGTTCTTCAACCTAACCACTCAGCCGTTGATATGTACATACTTAAGGAATTGACTTTACGGATTTAAAACGCTTCAGTTTTTATCTGGCGTACGCCGGCCCGTCGCATTCTCCACATGTGGCAGAATAATCTGGTGTGTATAGAACGCAATCAGTTATGACCGGTTAAAGAGCAGGGATAACGTGCCTGGCATTAGAGGTGTCAAACTATCGATAGTCACACCATCGATAGTTTTGATAGTTTTCAGAAAAACTATCAATATTCACGATAAGTAGTCTCGAAAAAACAAAACTATCGATAGCATTATCGATAGCGCTATCGATAGTGCTAAATCAGTTAGGTTGCTTTGTTTTTACAGGATCATAGTGAAAAAAATATTATCTTATAAAAGTTATAATCATTCAAAATTAAGTAAATGCTAAGGCACCGATATACATATATGTGATCATAAGTGGGCGGTGCCACGCCCATTTTCCAAAATTTTACCATAAACGCATTTCTTTGTAAAGAATTGTTGCAAGCATCAATTTTAAATAACTTAGCTTCAATATTTACTGATTTATCGAAGATTTTGTATTTCTCTAAATTGCCGTTATATGGGATGTGGGTGTGGTTATCGTCCGATTTCGGCGATTTTGTATGCTGTACCAAGGCCAACAACTGTGCCAAGTTTAGAAGAAATTGGTGCAGCGGTTACCAAGATATACACATGTAACAATAAGTGGGCCTGGCTACGCCCATTTTTCAAAAATTTGTAATATTCTTATTTTTCGTCTAAAAATTATTGTAAATATCAATTTTGAGTGAATTATCTTGAGTAGTTACTAAAATATCGCAGTTTTCGTATTTCTGGAAATTACCGTTATATGGGAAGTGGGCGTGGTTTGGCCCATTTTCAATACCAACCTACCTTGGATTAAGGGAAACCTACATACCAAATTTCGTTGAGATATCTCAATTTTTGCTCGAGTTATCGTGTACGCGGACGGACGGACAGACGGACAGACGGACGGACAGACAGACATGGCTTAATCGATTTCTTTTTTCATCCTGATCATTTATGTATACATTTGTCTATATCTATCTCGATTCGTTTTGGCTGTTACAAACAACCGTTATGTGAACAAAATTAATATACCCTTGTGCACAAGTGCGCTCGGGTATAAAAACTATCAATGAGTATTGATAGTCTAAAAAAATTGAAACTATCGATACTATCGATAGTGCCATCGATAGTTTGACAACTCTACCTGGCATGTCTAGGGCAGTGGTTTGGTACCCGCCGAAGCGTTACCTTGCTACTCGATGCCAATATTTATGAGTATCAAACTATCTGTCT
Source organism: Rhagoletis pomonella (assembly GCF_013731165.1). Taxonomy (NCBI): domain Eukaryota; kingdom Metazoa; phylum Arthropoda; class Insecta; order Diptera; family Tephritidae; genus Rhagoletis; species Rhagoletis pomonella. The sequence goes on along the minus strand of NW_023458559.1, from coordinate 24,568,933 downwards.
AAAAATACATCTAATAAAATGCATTTCAAACCCTTTTGATGAAATCCGTGCCACTGTGCAGGATTGCTAGTAGAGTCCGACCGATTAATCGGCATCGGTATCGGTCTTTTTCCCCCCATTCTTTGCCGATTATTTGCAATTTCTTTTCATAAGCTTAGGTGAAGCGACGGACAACAGCCAACATCAAAAAACATTTGCAGGCAGCTCACAAAAATTAATTTTCTTGTTGAAGGTGTTTCACGTTTTTCCCATACAAAAGTATGGTAAGTATAATTTCCTTTGTCCTCCGCCAGCAAAAAAAATACTAAAACCTAACGAAATTTTATAGCAGCTTGAAACTTGCACCTCAACATGGGCGTAGCCAAGAGACAGGTAGGTAGCCTCCTAACTTTCAAATTTTCCTTATATATAAATAAAATAGTACCAGCTTAATAGGGTCGAGCCCCCCTAAATTTCATTCTGGCTACGCCGATGCACCTCATGGTACTAGAATTAAATGGCCTACAAAACTGCATACCAAAATAGAACGTTAAAACTTTAAAATTAGATAATTATGTTACCATCAACTACGAGTCGATTCGATTCGACTTCAAGGGGCAGATCTCGATTCCAAAAAGTCGATTTTTTCACCAAAAAGTAGATGTTTAGCTAAAGTCAGAGTCTACCTTTCCATCCCTATTGTATAATGGGCATAGATCATTTTATAAATGCTCAAAATATGTCATCTTAATTGGACGCAAAAAAAATAGAGAAATTTTATAAAGTGCCATCCGTTTGTTTTGATAATACATGTATTTATATTAACTATTAAATATTTATAAATATGTATACTTTCGCACTATTGTTACAAAATATAAATCACACTTACTGAAAAAGACTGCATAATAACAGTTGTTTTTGTACCTATAAATTAAGTGCATACATATGTATGTGCACATGTATATGTGTATGTATTTATATCCCATATTTGTATCTACTCGCTATTCTTTAAAGATTTTTTTGCTATGACTTTAATTAGAACAGAGTCAATAGAGGTATTACCTTACAAAATTGTCAATTATGAAATATGTAAATTCATTTTTAATTGCTACATAACAATTGTATGTATTGACCAAACTGTTTTGCGTGGTAATCATTATAGCAGTATTAATAATAGTATGCCGCACATGCGCTACTGAAAGGTGCCTAGGCCGAAACTCTACTGAGATATATAAAGAAAAAAAATTTCTAACAGGGGGCAACATTAAGATGAACACCACATATTGTAGGAGAAGCCCGGCCAGAGTCTTAGTAAAATCTGAGCGCCCAGTGCTTATTTCTATTTTCTTGATGTTATGACAGACATAAAAATGTTCTACAAATATAAGGGCTTAAACTTTTACGCCTTGAGATTTAGGGCAAGCTTTCCCGTGACATAAATATGTATGCTTAACCATTTGATTTATGTATGTATATCAGCTGTGTTTTATGACCGCTTTGGTTATCGAACCTAGTACCCGAAGCCGATATTTAACGCGCAAGCACACTCGACTACTGTGGCCACCGAATAAAAGAGCGAATGTGAAAAAACGACAAAAAACAACAAGTGCAATTAAATCAACCACAACAACGTCAATGAAATCAAATTAATTCACAAAGCTAACTATGCGCTACATTTAACAAATTAAGAAAAAAACTTTTGTTTTGTTTTGATGGCTGCATTTATTTTACCTAAAAACACGTACACAAAATTAGCCGAAAGGCAAGAAAAAAGCGCAACGTAAAAAATACAAAACACAGCTGGGAAACACTTGAGCCGCTCAAGGTTGTTGACTCAGTGAGTGCTGAAAATGGAATGTCATTAAAAATGTAAAACAAATGTGTGCAAACTAACAAAAACAAATGAAGCTATAGTTTTACAACTAATTAAATTGCAAACAGTAGACATGCCCCAACTTTTTTGTATGTAGATATGTTGATACATATGTAAATTAAAAATATTTCAAATATTCAAACGGCAATTGCTTTCAACTAACTGTCGACATTGTAAGTAGAAAGCAATCTATATATCGTCGTTTAAAGTGCAAAACCGCGTATCAACAAAATGCAAAACCGCGTATCAGAAAAATGCAAAACTGCGTATGTGAAGTTTTAGAAATTATTATCTGCAGGGTAAAAACACTCATATTTCAAAATGGTTTTCTTTTTATAAAGCAATCGCATTTCTGGCTAGTATATTTCAGGACGAATGTATAAGGATTGACCCAAAAGCGCGTGTGAGCAAATCCAATTTTTGGCAGCCAATGTCGGTTACGCGGTTTTGCAGAATGACGATACGCGGTTTTGTACTTTAAACGACGATATAAAAAAATGAAATGTTTTAGGTATGACGGCGATGCCTGACCAAACGGCTAAACCGATTTCAATTCTGTAAAAAGCACTTTTTTGAACCTTCTGTGTGGAAGGTTTTTCGATTTAAAAAAATTCAAAACTTTTTGTTGTTGTTGCCAAAAAGTTAAGAAAGCTGAGGCGTCACGATTTCACAATTTCATAGAGTTTTCCGTATAATTAATGTCACGAAACTACTATTTAAGCGGCTGGACCGATTTAGTTCATATTTGGAACATATATCAGCACCTTGAAGGGAAATATTTCGACTAAAAATTTAATCGCTAGGTGCCGCTGGGGTCGGGATATTCATTAAAATTGCATCTACTTGCCGATTTGGCTCATATTTAGAACATTTGTTAGCCAATTGAAAAGGAATATTAGGACAAAAAATATACACGATAGGTATATTCCTATAATTCTTATACACCGCAATAATGACTACTAGTTAATAGGAAGAAAAAAATTGGGATTCGACAAGGGGGCGTAGCACCTTCCAAATTTTTTATCAGCTATTACTTCGGAACCATAAGTCACATGAAGTTGAAATTTGGTACGCAGACATTTCTATGGTAGGTGCTTATAGTAAGGTATACATAAATGGCTTTGTAAAAGGGGCGTGGTACATCTCATGAGCGTGGAAATTTTAAAAGCTATATATATGAGTTTGTAAAAGGGGGCGTAGCTCATTCCATATTCGTGCAAATTTTATCAACTATAACTTCAAAACCATAAGTCACATGAAATTGAAATTTGGTATGCAGACGTATCTATGGTAGGTACTTATGGCAAGGTATATATAAACGGGTTTGTAAAAGAAGGCTTGCAATATCCCATAGGCGTGGAAATTTCATCAGCTATAACTTCGGAAACATTAGTCCCAAGAACTTGAAATTAGGTATGCGGGTATAAAAATGGTAGGCGCTTATAGTAAGGTATATATAAATGAGTTTATAAAAGGGGGCGCGGCACATCCCATAGGCGTGGACATTTTTATCAGCTATATCTTCGGAACCATATGTCACATGAAATTTAAACTTAGTACGCGAACGTATCTACGGTAGGTGCTTATAGTAAGGTATATATAAATGAGTTTTTGAAAGGGGGCTTGGTTTGTATACATGAGTTTGTAAACGAGAGCGTGGAGCATAGGCGTGGAATTTTTAATGAGCTATAAATTACGAACCATAACTAACATGAACTTGAAATTTGGTATGCAGACATACATATATATATATATCGGAGTAGTAGTAAAATATATATACGTGAGTTTGTAATAGGGAGATACATACGTATGTATTCATCAGTTTCGAATATCACTCGGATATATAAAACAGTGTCTTACAGTCTTTAGACCATTTCGAAACGGAGAGATTACATCGTTATTTTTGATCCCGCGATGCTGTTAAATGAAAAATGTTCATTCATAATCAATAAATCTCCTTCTGAAATAAGCATTCTACCGGAAAGGAGCAGCTATACTAAAACGGCTAAGCGAATAGGCAGATAAACGGAATGTACCGTAGTAGACTGATTTTAATTTAAAAACTCTGTCTATTAATAATGAAACAAGATTTGTAGTACAGAAAATGATGACAAATATATAGTAGTTGAAGCACTATAAAGCTAAAAGTTTGATTCATAAGGAGGCCTTATTTTAAACAGGAAGAAAATAATTTGTCTCCTTTAATTTATGCTGAACTGAATATTTGTACTACTCTTTTAGATTTTAATTTGTGCACCCCCCGAACGACTTGGGGTGCTCTGCTTGTAATAAAGAAAAACAATAAGGGGACTACAACTCTTTTTTTGTCTTTCTGCAGGTTTTGGAACCATTCTCATAGAACTTCGTTTTAATTTATTATTGATGGTTAAGCAAAGTCTGTCGGTACAAGTTTGGTTCTTATTGCTTTAAAGAAGCAAGGTAACCTTTGTGTTATTTAGCTTTATTTTCATTGATGTAAACTATATCAAGCTGGTTGATTTTGGATATAATTCATAGACGTATACTTGAAGCCTCAAAAAAATTTTAAATCAATTTGTTGCATAACTTTTGAGTTATAGATGTTTTAATTCAAAAAAGTTTTAAAAACAAGTTAATTTTTCAAGTAATTTTTAAGAGGTGAAAAATTTATTATGTCATAACTTTTGAAGCACACCGTATACTGGTTTAAAGTTTTATGTGCAATTAGTACTTATATGTACACTTTTTAAAAACCCTTTTAAGTATGTATTGTAGTCTACAAACAATTACGAATAATTTTATACCTTAGTAACAAGTGTGCTATCAGAATAAACCAAATATTCTGCGATCTTGAACGTAATTTGTATACGTCGAAACGATCTAAATGTTTCAGTAACTACTAAGCTTTATAACGTGGCATATACCTGTAAATGCTTCAAAAAAATCTAGAAGTGTGTTAAAGCCCTGATTTACTGCCTTTAATGATGCTCCTTCTTTTAGGCAGAATATTTCAAGCGTGGTATCAAATTAACTTTTTTTCGACAAAGGTTCTGATAGTTGCTCTTACTTAATTGGAGCCTTCTAAATTTAATGGCGTCCCCAGTTTTTTCGAGATAACGGTACTTGAAACTTTGGTTAAATTTTAACTATTTCATAAAAGAAAACTCCCTTAGTTTTAAAGATATTTTACTAAAATTTTGCGTACGATTTTATTTTAGTATTACCTTCACTATATCTTAAAATCATCGAAATCAGTTCACTATACATAACATGTAGCTCCCATACAACTGATTGTTCAAAGACGTTGTTTTGCGTTATAACTCCTCCAATTAAGCAGGTCAAAATTTATTATGGGTTGACTTTAACATATAGCACGCATACAATTTATTATTATGAAGTTAGAGTTATAGCGCAAAAACACATATCTGAGTAATCAGTTGCATTCGAGCTATATGTTAAAGTGAACCTATTTCGATAATTTTAAGGAATAATTAAGGTAATATGAAAAACCGTTATGGGTAAAATTGTAGTAAAATAACTTCAAAACTGAGGGAGTTAATAGTAAAATAGTTAAAATTTAATAAAATTTTCGAGTACCGTTTTCTCGAAAACCGGAGCCAATCTTGTAAAACGGGGATGCCGTGGAACTTAGAACGTCCCAATTAGGTGAGTTCAACTTTCAAAATCTTTGCTAAAAATTTACAACCCAGCTTATTCTTTTGTTTTATATTTCAGCAATCTAAATGTTTATTCCTCGTCTACCTTTCGAAGCACAAACTTATATTTATCAATTTATTAAGAGATTACGAATAGAATCGTGTATAAAACATAGGTGTGCCCACAAATTAAAAAATTAAACTTTTTGTTTTGAAAGTGTACCTGTTTTTTAAGATTTGCCCACATACATACATATATGAACATTTTGGCTCACGCTCATTTACTTCATTTACTGCAATAGTGTCATAACTCAAAAAACCCAAAAAAGTTTTTAATTTACATAAATATACTCCCATAGTAAAAATTAAGACATATTTTCTAGTTTAAGTGAGACACTGGTAATCGATACAGCTATGATATGTTTGCATAATTTGGATTTTTTTGATAACGACACTAGTGATGTAAATTAGCGATATACATATAAATCGTCGTTTAAAGTACAAAAAAAGTACAAAACCGCGTATCAAGATAATGCAAAACCGCGTAAGTGAGGTTGCATAAATTATTTTCTAGAGAGTAAAAACACTCATATTTCAAAATGTAGTAGTATATTTCAGGACGAATGGATAACGATCGAGCCAAGAGCTTGTGTGAGCAAATCAAATTTTTGGCAGCCAATGTCAGTTACGCGGTTTTTCAGAATGCAAGAATGCTTTCTCGCGAGATTCTCGTCCATCGGAAGGCCCATTATGCTCGCGAGATTCTCGATACGAAATTCGAGGACGTTTGGGAAATTTAAGGTCTTTAAATCATAAAATGTATTCGTCTCCATTCAGAAAATAAACTATGTAAATTTTCTGTTCCATTGAGATCTGTATTGTGAGCTTTTAGCTGCTTAAGAGCTGCTTTACAAATGACATATTCTATTGTTCCCCAATCTACCATTATTGCTAATAAATAAGATCTTGATCAATAGTTCGCATATATAGTAAGAGTTGTATATTAGTAAGTTTGCCACTTATTTTCGATTATTTTTCGAAATTTTGCTAAAACAACTTAATATGGTTATAAAATTAAAGGTACATTAGACAACTTTAAACATTTGATAAGGGTTGCCACGTACACGTACACTCAAAATTAGTACTCTTCATCATGGCGTATTTCTAAGTAGGATTATTTATTGAAATTTTTTAATATATTTACAAAATGTTCTTATTACACTGTGCGACAGCCGAAACCAGCCCGGACTTTGTTAACATTTTCTGAAAGTATACCCATCCAGTAGTAAAACACTCGATAGATTTGCAAAAGTTAGCTCTCATTTTTATTTTATGGCCTACTAAAGTTTTCATGTCCCGGCCTAAGTAGTTTTGAAAAAAGGGGGAAAAAACTGTTAAAATACTTGTCAAGAAATCCCGATAAAATCCAATTTCAAAGGCCGTTAGAGGAGTGATATATTCCAGAAAATCATTCTTCGGAAAATGGTACTAGGGGTCTTCTCAGCTAAAAACTTCATGCCACCAACTTAAAAGTCTCTATAAAATTGAAACAAAAAAATCTATGCCAAGAAAGAATAACAGCCAAACTCCCTTTTTAGAAATTTTTTATAGAAAAAACCGAAGTTTTTTTGCTGATTTTTTATTTTAATTGCTTAGAGGCTTTTACGTTGGTGACATGAAGTTTTTGCCTGACAAAATTTGCCGAAGAATAATTTTCTAGAATATATCACACCTCTAACGACCTTCCAAATTGGCTTTTTGCAGGGTTTCTTGAAATAAGGATCAGTGTATTTTGTCAGGCACTGATTTAGGTCTAAAGGCTTGTGTCCATTACATACATACATATGTATCTATATACATATGTATATTTTAATGTTAAATAATAAATTCCATTAGCAATATCACATATAAAATATCTTAGTAATATTATAAATGTGAAAGTTTGTATGTTAGGATGTTTGGGAAACAACTGAACGGATTTTCATGAAATTTTGTACGCAGATAGGTTATGGGCCAGATTGGTTACCTGTTGGTTGCCACCTGTTAAAAAAGTTTAATTTATTTAATATGCGGGAACGACTGATCGGATTTCTGTGAAATTTTGCACACGGATAGCTTATGATCTAGGTTGGAAAGTAAGCTGATTTTTTTAAGAGTCGCCACCTGTTAAAAAAGTTTAATTATATTAATACGCGGAAACGAGTGAACTGATTTGCATGGAAGTTTTCACATAGATAGCTTATGAGCTAGGGCGTAAAATAGGCTACTTTTTTAAAGTTGCCACCTGCAAAAGTTTAATTAAATTAATACGCCCGAAAGTCTGACCGTATTTGCATTAAATTTTGCAAGGTTATGACCTACAGTGTAAAATAGACTAATTTTTTGGAAGAGTTGCCACCTATTAAAAAAGTTTAATTAAATTAATACGCGGAAATGACTGAACAGATTTGCACGAAACTTCGCGCAGAGATAGCTTATGAACCACGTTGGAAAATAGGCTATTATTTTAAGAGTTGCCACCTATTAGAAAAGTTTAATTAAATTAATACGCGGAAATGACTGAACTGATTTGCATGAAAGTTTGCACACAGATAGCTTATGACCTAGATTGGCAAATAGGCTACTTTTTTAAGAATTGCCACCTGTTTGAAAATGAAATTTTGCTCACAGATGGTTTATGACCTGGATTGAAAAGTAGTCTACTTCCTTAACCGGTTTCCCGATCAGAGCGAAATTTGGTACACTTACTCCGGATTTCCCAAGGATGGTCTTAGACTGAAGGTAAGTCCGATAACTCAAGGCCCCTCCCATACATATTGGAATTTTCATATTACATACATATCTCTGGAAGTATTTGTTGGAGAGAACTGGAACTTGGTATAGAGACATGTATGTGAATTCAATGTTGGCATTAATCGATTCATTTTTTAATCAATTATTTATTTCGATTAAATTCAATCTGATTACAGTTAATCATGATTAATTTTAATCTGACTAAACAGTTAACAGTAACCGTGAATAAAAAAAAAA
>NW_023458559.1:24536857-24560406 GCF_013731165.1 Rhagoletis pomonella | reverse complement strand
ACTGACTGAAAGTTTCATATTGCATATCTCATGGAGAAAATTTTGCTTTATTCGAAAAGGGGGCATGGTACCTCCCGTATAAATTTATTGTTTTATACTGCATATCTGTAGAGGTGTTCATGGTAGAGTACTTGGAATAGGTACTGGGGTATGTAAAATCAATTCTAAACTCATGGAAGAAGATTAGGGTTATAAGAAAAAGGGGCGTGGCACTACCTGTACAAATTGACTTTTTCTTGCCACATATCCCTGGAAGTGTTTGTGGAAGACAACTGGAACTTGGTATGGAGTTGTGTATACAAAATGTGTATAAAAAAGGAGGCATGTCGCCTCTCACACATACTAAACATTTCTTAAAACATGTCTCTGGAAGGATAGAAAATCTCTGGAAGTATTGTAAATCTGTTATGGAGATTTATTTTGTAAGCGCCGTACTGACAGAAACAATTCATGTAATGGAAAAGGGAGAGCCGGATTCGGCCTTATAATCTAAAGCTCTCATGATGCATACATACCTCTTGAGGCGTTTGCTACAGTAATGAGAAGTGATATTTTATCAAAGCCAGGTTACTAAATTTGAGTTGGAAGTATTAGAACCCGCCGTGGCACCTCCAAGAGATTACACGTTCACGCGCCGTATCCCTGAAACCATTTTAAGGTAAACTTAGAAGGATTGACATCTTTCGTATGCCTAGCGTGCAGACGAGATTTTATAATTTCATAGTTTTAAACGGCCTAAACACCTTTACCGCCTTAAAAAATAACGAGCTATAATGAAATGGGCATAGAAATAAAATATAACATCATTACATTATTTTTCATATTTGTATAAATAAAAACGTGGGGTGAAACTCGTGGGTATAAGCTAGTTTATACATAATTTAAAGCTATCCAGATGGCCATTATTTGTTTCCCAAGCCTTGAAAACCTTAAAAAGTATATGAACTCCGTCAACCTAGTACTGTATATGCATACATTTGTATGTACATACATATATTCGATTAAAAATTTAAATGCTCAAAATTTTTAAGCAATTTTTAACATGTTTCATCGCTTAATGCATTTGCCTCCGGGGATACAAATCTATTTGTGAATACACAAAGTAAATTTATGTGCACATGTAACTACATACATACATACAGATGTACTTCACGATTAATTTGGGATATATTTAAATCAAATTTTTTTATCCTGTTCGTTCGTAGCAAACACGCGCAAGCCCCCGAATAGTTGCCGCACAGCACATTGTCGACATTTAAACTAAAGTCAAATGGCTCAAAACTCGCAATTTTTTTATGTATTTCTCAAAAAAAAAGCACACACAGCTAATACTAAGTACTGCCCTGCTTAGTTCCGATTTGGACCAAGTTTCGTTACGCTTTTAAACATATCGCATTCACTGCCGGCACTGGTGACACTTGGGACACTGGCAGAACCGAAGACGTCCGTCACTGGTACACTGGTGACATTCGCAAAGTGTAAATAGACACTCCCTTAAAAACACTGCATTCAAAATTAAAAATAAAAAGTGACCCCTAAGTCTTCAGTGGTTAAAATATTTTTTGTTACAAAAAAAGGGGGAAAATCATAAGCCAATGAAACAAAACCTTCGGGAATGTTTTCACAAGAACCAAAGTGAGAACAAAACTGTCGGGAGAACGTTCTCAGCAAAAATTATTTAAGAACAAAACTCTGTGGAACGTTCCCAAAGAGACAAAATGCGAAAAATACTTTCAGACACATTTCTAAGAGGACAAAATGGGAACAAAAGTCTCCGGAACGTTCTGGTAAGGAGCTAACCGGACATAAAAGTCTAAGGAAACTTATCTCGAAGAACCATTTTGGACCTAAAGTCTGAGGAACTTTCTGACAGAGAACGAAACGGGAACAAATATTCTCTGAAATATTCCCGAAGAATGGAAGCGAGAGCAAATTTTTTCTCATAGCGTTCAATTACTTTGAAACGTTTGAATATTAAAATTAATCAAAAAAGAACTGAAAGATAATTATGCAACTTCAGTCCCAGAAAGTCTTAAGACACGAACTTTTCTTGCACATAACATCAAGACAGTTCAGTTCACCCTAAAGCTTAGTATCCAGCTCTTAAGAAAAGCAAAAACTCCATATAAAATGACGTACAAGAAATGGCAAAGAAATTTTCTTGAGTCAAATTTCCTTAAAGCTTAGTATCCAGCTCTTAAGAAAAGCAAAAACTCCATATAAAATGACGTACAAGAAATGGCTAAGAAATTTTCTTGAGTCAAATTTCCATAAGGCAGTACGCAGTTCTTCAGAAATTTAGTACGCTTTCTACTACGGTTTTCTAAAGTTTTTTGTGAAAAAAGAGCACAAGGCAACCCAGGTTTGCAACAGAAATATATGCCCGTTCCATTATTTCTTGAGGAAAGAGTGAGGCAACAGGCTGTGAGGTATAAAAAATGTCAAAATTCCTTGGACACACACGCGAAATAATGGCAATTTTTTCTTGACCGTTTTCTTAAGAGCTAGATACTAAGCTTAAAGCAGTGACCGCCAAACACTTTCCTGGGAAACGAACTATATTCGGCCTTTCACATGTACACAATCGGCTTCTTACACGTACACAATCCGAACGTCAACAGAAAGAGTAGCAGAGCAACAAATTTTATTTAGTTGCATGCAAACAATAGGGATGCAAATTTTCAGAGCCAACATCGATACATCGATATTTCGATGTATCGTAAACACTAACATCGATGCCGAAAAAAATCGCCCCAAAACTATCGATACATCGATATTTTCCGATGTTTATCTTTTTTAATAATAAGTATGTTACAGGTACTTCATGATTTGCAGGTTTTTACAAGAAGCTGTTAACGTACGCCACCTTCCATAAGGTTTATTAATGGCGAAAACCGCTTTACCTGTAAAACCTGCAAATCCTGAAATACCTGGAACTGACTTAATGCTTGTTAAAATTGTAAGAAAAACCTAGTGTCCATCTAAACTGCTACACTGTTAACATTTCAATGGGTGGTTTCTTGAATTTAATTAGATTTCCTTCCAATGTCATAATAGATTTGCTGTTTACGAGCAGATAATACTTACACTCACCTTAAGTCGTGTTGAAATACTGTAACTACGTCATGGAAATCGCCTATGTTCAACGTTGCCAATTGCTTTTATTGAGTGCAGGGCTGCCATCACCCGTAATACGCTTACCCAAAGGGCTCTGTCCCACGGTCAGTAATTATCACGATATTTGGATCGCGATCCATATTGATGAATCGTGCACGAATGCTACATGTTCAATATTTAGCGCGTCAGTATTTCCATATTTTTTTTTGCTGAACGCTTATTATGACGCAAGAAAATATTTTTATTTTGTACGTATAATTTACAGATAATGGATTTATTATTTATGACAATTATTTTAAGATTTGTTCAATTTGTTTTGAAAGATTTTAAGCCCCGAGAGTGAAGGCAGAGCCGATGTTTACATTATGAGAGTAAAAGATGTACTAAAGAAATGTATGGATCGCGTTTTGAAAGTGCTACACGTTCAATATTTATTGACGGTATTGCGATCCGCGATCCAGATTTCAAAATTTTTAGAAATTTTGCGATATGGATCACGATCCATCAATACTGCATACTACACCGTCAATAAATATCGCGATACTTGGATCACGTCAATAAATAGTGACCGTGTGACAGAGCCCAAAGAATATAACATAAAGATGTGAACGCAATGGCAATTTTGAAACGAAACTAAAGTCGATGTTTAAAACATCGTTAAAATTGACATCGATATATCGCCAATTTTACGATGTTGAGTAATTTTCAAATATCGATGGTAAACATCGGTTTTTTGGCCGATGTTATCGATGTTTCAGAAACATCGATGCATCGTTTGCATCCCTAGCAAACAATAGGCGAAGCAGGTTGATGACGCATTTCCGTCCATTACCACCAACCCATTCTCATTTTTTATTTCATAACTAATAAATTCTCATTTTAAGACTTCTCTTTTTGGCGGACACTGCCCTAAAGCTAACCGTAAACGGTAGAGAAATCTCTCTAGAGTTTTAGTTGTTAAAAATCTCCTCTCTCGATTAAGTTCACACGGTAGAGCTACTCTAGGAGATATTCACTCTAGCTAGAGACAAAATAGAGAAATCTCAACTTTTCTCTACCACGTACTCTTCAATCTGTGTACACGGTAGCGAATAGTTACCGCTCACCTAGAGTTAGTTTTCTATCTCGAATTGTTGGCAACGTTTGTTGTATGTATGTATATATGTACATATGTATTAATACCAAAGCCACGATGTAGAAAATATAGTTGGTGCCACCAACGGAGCGTTAACCCTTGAGATTTGAGAGCCTTCACCTATTTGCTGACGTGTGCTTGTATCGAATATACGATCTAATGTCGTAGCCATTTCAAAATTTAACAAACTGTAATAAAATTCATTGTCAAGACTTTACCATACGTCTCCGTATACCAAAAAGTCGAATAATGGAATAATGGAACACCCTAGTATACATATTAGTTCTGTGCACATAAAAGACATAAAGACAAGAAGAGTAAAATGTCCAGCGAAAAAAGGGTGAATATATTAATCAACATTGACTGATTACTCGGTTTGACTTTTCGTATTCTGTTTATGAATTTATTTTATTTCCATTAGTCATTTTTTGTTCTGAGCTTTATAAAAATATCCAGAGCAAATTTTAAATTACAAAAGAACAATTTGCTTACAGCTGATTTTAGAGATCGCGTGTGCTATTCGCACAAGTGCTGCTAATCTACTTGCATATGTCATTTAAGGTCAAGTTATATATAACGAAACATTTACTAGTATTTAAATAAGATTACAGCACCCTACTCATTACGATTAACTTTACTTGCTTTGTATATACATAGAATATTTCAAAAATTTCAAAATAAGTAGTTAGTTCATATGTATGTACAATAGGGTGGTCCTTAAAAATGAAATGAACAATTTCTATCAGTCTCATCCCCTCAATCGGTAATAGCACGGTCACAGATATCACATATAAAGTTTGGTCCCGATTGGAGACTGTTAAGTCGTTCCGCACAGGGGGCAAAGTAGAGATTCAAAAAATTAAAATTATTATTTGTTTCATCTAATAACCAAAATCGATACTATAATAGTCGAAGATATCACATATAAATTTTGGTCCCGATTGGTGTCGATAAGGTGTGTCGCAAATGGGTCAGCCGGGTGCCTATGGACTAAAAAAATTAAAAAAAAAAAATGTGTACTTAATACCCAAAATCGACACCACTAAAGTCGAAGATATCACGTACAAATTTTGGTCCCGATTGTAGTCGGTTAAGACGTTTTCATAGGGTTATCGGAACTGTGACCCTGTGCGACAAGCCTTAACCGACTTCAACCGGGACCATAATTTATACGTGATATCGTCGACTATGGTAGTATCGATTTTGGGTATTCAAAGAAAAAAATAATAATTTTAATTTTTTGAGTCGTCATAGAAGAATCTGAACACTTCCCCCTGTGCGACACGCCTTAACTGACTCCAATCGGGACCAAAATTTATATGTGATATCTTCGACTATAGTAGCATCGACGTAGGGGTTGAGGCTTAAGCCTTTATTGTAAAAAGCATTCTCACTGAATAATTGAGGCTCCAAAATCATAACATATGTTTTAAAAGACATCTCCACACTTTTTTTTGTCTTTCGATAAAAGCCTGATAGATACTTACTAATTACAAATTTTTCAATCACAGGCAATGGAAAGAGCTCTATAAATAATGAACGTCTCTAAACAAAAGTCTAAAGTACATACATACATATGTATGCAATTGCTTTTATCTTACTTTGGCGTAAATGACTCTAAGAAGTTTTATTATTTCACAGCCATGTGATCACCTACCTCGTTAAGACATGTTTCCGTTTTTTATCGAACCCACAGCGATATGATAATCACTACCAATAAACACGCTATACTACTTACTTATAAACAACATTCCATAATTTTAGCGTTTAATTGAACCGATTTCCGCGCAGCTTAATTTCTTTGGTAGAGTTGTAAAATCTTGTTTCGCGAATTATGTACAGCTGCGGTCAAGATAATAGCGCCAAAATTCAATTTAATATTGTTTGCAACTTGGTTTATTTATTTATTTTAAATAATTTTCACTTAAATATAGTTCGATCTATAGCAGAAACCGCATAAAGTACACAAAAGTTCATCATAGTTCGCAAAATTTATATGAATTTTTCAAACTTTTTATTCAGAAGTTTTAGAATATTTTCGGGTACTTAGTTTTGTCGCCCATTTTAAGTATAATAAAGTGCAAGTTTGGAGTCACTAAAAACTACCGTTGTTTTTTTGAGATTTTTTTTTGTCAATAGTGATCCGCATTTTTTTCTATATGAAAACGTATCCGTATAAAAGTTTAAAATTTTGAGGACTATATTTGTAAGTTTGATTATTATTTTTTAAACTTTGTGCAAGCTTTTAAACGTATGTATTCTTATCGAGGGCTTATATTCAATACCTACCCTCTATCTGCACTTTTCACAAAAACTAGATTCTGATATATAAATCCACCTAAGACTAAACTGTCATCGGTGATGTTAATGCTGACCTTGTATAACACTTGATAAAAGAATTTATTATTAAATTGTAAAGACAGAATTAACATCAGTCATGACAGCTAAGTCCCAGATTGGCTCTAATATCACCATGTAGTTTTTTGTGAAAATTGCAGATAGAGGGTATTGAACAGTGCTATAATTATCGATAGTTTTAGAGTAGTAAAAAACGTAATTTTTAGGGACTATTTTGACAGTAACTCGAAAATGAGGATACTGTTTTCTTGATTTAAGTAAATGCTTTTTTCTGGGTGTTTGTGTGGCATCAAGGCACACACCGCCAATCGGAGGAGAAACTCGGCCAATCATTTTAAACTTTGCGCAGATTGCTTTTCCGAGCACAGTAGGCGTACTAAATGGTAATACAAGCATTTTGTGTCCAATTTGCTGTCAAATTATTCGACAACCGACGAAAGTATTTAATTAGCTTTTTACTTTTTCGAGTTCCTTTTTTGTTGAAACTTTGAACTTTTTAATTTTAATACACATGTGCATACATATATACATATATATTAAATATATGCATTGAAATTTGTTAATTTCAATTTCTTCGTATAATAAAGGAAAATAAATATTTAGTTCAATGTTATCATAAGAGTTAGTTTTTTTTAGAACAGGGGGTTTTGGATGTAAATATTCTAAAATAGGGACAAGAACCACAATAAAGATGAAATAACACCCGCGGGCGTTATTGCCATATCGAAAGGGAAATAATGGCAAATGGCAATAAAACCCGCGGATTTAATTTATTTTTCGAAAAGGCAATAACGCCCATAGTTATTTCATCTTTATTGTGGTTCTTGCACCCATTTTAGAATATGTACATCCAGAACCCCATGTTCTAAATAAAAGGACAACATGGTGGAAAATAGGTGAGGGCCAAATGCGCGCAAATCATTTGACAGCCTTCAAACTAAGTACTTCTGAACTAGGAAATGCAAGTATCAGCTAAATGTTGGTAAATATAACAAACTTGTTTCACTTTAAATACTCGTAAGTGACAAGTCAGACGGTAATACCTGCTGATTTCCAAAGGACTAAGGTCACGTTTTTCTTAGCCCACAACCAGTTGAAGCATTCAGTAATGACTAGGAGGCTTCAAAGATAAGCAAGTAGGATAGCAGACAACTTTTGGAACACCTAGGTGGTCATTTCCCGAGGTTTAAACCGATGGATGTGGTTGGAATAGTTTACAAATCCTCTCCAAGCTTTTCAGGCGTTCAGCGCTTTCCAGGCTTTCGGCGCTCTATCCAGCTATAAATTTTATATTACGACCTGAGCGCCAAAAATCACAAAGCCGCAAAAACTTGTTGTGGAGCTCTACTCTAAGTGCACTTTTCTGCACGCGTTGTGTGTTCGGACCAACAAACGAGCTTACCCTCCAAGAGTGAAAAAGGGTTTCTACAGTCGTAAGATTTAAGTAATGCTTTAATGTGTGTAAATGTAAACTTTTACCAGAACGTGAATGGAAAAATGTGATCGGAAAGTTTTCCAAGCAATGTGCTTTGGCAGTGTTCAATGCGACATCGGTTCAGTTACCTTATACATTTTAGTAAAAAAGTAAACTATCTCGCCAAATAGTAATATAATCAGTCCTTGCGGGGTATGCGAGTATGAAAAAAGTAGTAAACAACTCCTATAGTAGTACTTACCGCTGCACTGGTATTAATATAAGCCCTCGTTATGTATAACATACAAACAATACCATTTTGAATTTTGGCACTATTATTTTGACCGCAACTGTATATCAAAAAATTTGCCATTAATAAACGATCTTGGATTTATTATTTGACTACTAACTTTGGGCTGTTTTCGTAAAGCTTCAAGAAAAAACAACGCTATGCATTAGGGTGGTCCAAAAATACATGCGGAGAAGAAAAATTTTAAATGTTAAGCTCCCCTAGGACTTTTCTAAGTGGGAAAAATACCCATATAAGTTTGTTTAAAAAATATATATATTAAGAGCTGCCTAAAGCCTATGAATTTTTCCTTGTATTTTATATGGGGAAAACACCTTTTCTGAGAAATGGTATAGAATTCTTGAAAATCATTATTTTGGATCGGAAGACTTCGTTTCTTTTCAGGAGACTTTCGATAATAAGACCCAATTGCAATTTTAACAATTTTTTAATATTAACTATGTATTTATTATAAGTCCTCTAAGAACCCCAAAAAATGCAATGGGGACCCATTGAAATCATATTTTAAAAGAAAATAATTAAAAATTTAAATTTAAATAAACATAAGTTGCTAGCAAAATAATTTAGATTTTTGCTGCTATTATTTTAGGTAGAAAAGAATTTACAAAGGGACTCTACTACTATTTTGTAAGATGTTTGTGCAATGTTTTCACTGCTGTTCAAAGCAAAGAAAATAGTAAAGGAAAAGGCAAATCAAGAACTTCAATATCAAATATTAACTTTGTTTCACACGCTACTCACTTCGAGTTACACATACGCCTTCCACAAGTAGGTTTTAGAGTATATTTCATATACGCTGACAGTTTGAACTTTCATCGAGTTTTTCTACAAGTAGCTTGTGGAACAAACCTAATACCTCAAATATAAAAACCCGCACATTTATCAGAACATCCAAAGCATAACAATTAGGCATAAACGCCTACAAAACGGTATAAATATACACATATAAGGTATACATATGCATTCACGCCAGTTAAGTTAAAGTTTCAAGTGCATAAATATAGGTAATACATTCCAAAAATGTAAAGAACCATAACTCAAACGTATGAAAGCTCTAATGATAAAACTGAAGTAGGAAATGTTTATAAATGTCACCGGATTTGTAGTTTACTACCTTGAAACCCACCTTCGATAATATTTAAATGAGCTGAACTGCTACAAACATGTATACATATGTATGTACATATGTAGGTATGTATGAATGTAGTACAAACTTGAATGTGCGGTATACAGGTGCATATTTAGTGAAGGGGAAATACAGCATAGATTCTATTTAAAAAAAACTGTAAATAGTTGATTATATAGACATGACCTTGGGCGCTGTTTTAGATTAAGAACTGTAGTCCCATACCTACCTGCGCAACTTTTCTCACTATTTTGCCTTTCTTTCTATACATATAGCTTTTTTGGAATGCCAAGAAAAATTAGCGTAGTTTTTTTATTATCTTGAACATATAGTGGCTAGAAGAAACAGAAGCGTTTGGATCATTTAATATTTTGTACTAACTTCTTTTTTAAAGCTATGCTCAAAAACTTCTTTGAAAGATTCTCGTTCAATCATTTGAAAAAATTCAAGTAATTCTAGGTTTACGCCATTTTTATCGCCACTCAAGAACACAGTAATTCATATAAACAAAAGCCTTGTTCATAAACTATGAAAAAGAACAAGCATCAAGAATATTCCATTAAATTTAGACCCGCTGAATAGGACGAAACCAAACTCAATGTCTTAATATCCCGATCAAACTAATACGGCTGTGTAAAAGGACAACAACAAGAGCTTCGGCAGCCATTGAAAGGATTCGGTTTTGATTCCGTATACTTGGATTCATTTAAGCATACATACATATGTATGTAACAATGTTTGCCACCCAATGGCGGATATCTCTTGCTAACAAGTGCAAACGCTGAACCCAGTAGGTAACTGAACATTAAAGTCCTCTCTGCCGATTTTCATAAGTCGATGGCGCTATTTTATGAGGCAGCCCTTGGAATGGTCGAGAAGAAATTTCTTCAAAAGATTTATGATCCCGGAGGTGACGAATACGTTGTTGAGCTGCATGAGCTTTACAAAGGCATCGAGATACTGCAGACTGGGGCGTTTCGTAAAAATTCTCCAGTTCTGGAAATACCCCGTGATAGTGGTGGAGGAAGTAGAAAGCCTAACCGCCGTTTGAATAACCAGGCGGTGAAGGACTTTGCTTCACTTGATGTTTCTAATTAACAACAACTCCCAAAAAACAACTAACATGGATTATTGCATTTAGTTAAAATTTCGATTACTTATAAGAATTTTCAGTATGCATTTTTGCGGTCCATTCAATTTTAATACATAAAACAAATTGATGACCGGTGAATTTTGGAAATTTTTTTTGTTGAAGGTGCTGCTCATTTTCTCCATATAAAAAATCGTCGAATATGCTTCGTTTGGAAGAAAATGACTGACAACACTGCATACTCAAAATATATCTAAGAAATCTTATTAAAAATGTCCACATTTTTACGAAAGTTTGTAGATTTCTTTAAATATTGCACAAAAATTTAAACTTGGATTTATGTATAGTTATGATAAGCACTATATTACAATTTATTCCATATAAATAAGTTTTCCTTATCTGTATGATAACACTGGCCAACAGCACAGAGTAACAAGGGTATATTTTTGAAATAAGTCATCAGCATGTCTGTGTTTACTGCTATTTGCATTCAAAAGCTAATAGTCATAAAGAATACATTTTTACAGAGTCCCATAGAACTTAGATGTTGGAGAAAACTTTTTTTATTATAAAGACAGGATCAACTATTTATGTGTCGATATATGGCGCACCTGCTTGCATAACGTTGGGAATGTTGGTTTCAAATTCTTCCATTCATCTAAAGCAGGGATTGCATGATTTGTACATTTGTACAGATCTGTACATTCACAGAGTGGTGCTGTCTAGAAATAATGAGTTCAGCTCAATAGATACTTTCCAAACAACACCACTCTGTAACTGTGAAAATGTACAAATTGTAGAAATGTACAAATCGTGTGATCCCTGCTTTAGTGATTGGATTTTAAAGATCAGACTGGGTTTTATAAATATAAAGTATAAACTCATCATCGTTCGTAAAAGTTGCCCGATCACACGCTTTTTGAATCTTGGAAATAAAAATTCTTGGAGGGAGGACGGGAAAAGTTCTGGAGTCCTGGTGGAAAGTCAGAAAAAAGCATTGATCACAAATCAGTTCCTGTAGAAAGGGAATCCCTGTCGCACGATTTGATCGGATACCTCGGCGACCTCTGGAGCAACCAAACCCTTCCCGTACAAATAATAGATACAAAACGAGATATTTTAACATCCACACCCCTAAAACGAAACCTCAGTGCTGATCAAAGAGGGCAATAGGAGTCCCAGCCTCCGCCTCAATCAGAGGTTATGGCACCCTTGAGGACGGCACCCATCAACATAAGTACCAAAAACCCTTGTACCAAAGGCTAGTGTCCAAAGGCTAGTTCATCTCACAATGAAAAGACAGATTTTAATAAGCTCACCACCCGACAAATAACGTCCGATGAGCTCACGGCGGATTAACACAGAACCAACGTAATTACCTGCGACAGGGTCAATGCCTTTACAAAAGCACACTTATCTTACGTCAGCTACCAAAAGCGACATGCACTTATTGTCTGGCCAAATACACGTTTAGGAAGGTGAAGGACACAATTCATTTTTCGATGTCAATAACTCTGGATTTTGACATTGAATAGCGCGGAAAGGTCGTAGAGCCGTACAGGATAACAGCGGCGTAAAGCAGTGAAGCAGCCACTATTTCAACTAAAAGAGGGACAACTAATGTCATTGCAACTTACTTGAGTACCAAATCTCCCGATGAATTTTTAATAATAAAAATAGCTTCACCCATAAATATATAGGTACACAAATATGAATTTAATGGAGAAATTTGTTTCAATGCAATGGACGCTTCGCACAAGAGTAAACCTTTTGAATCCCTACAATCCTTGACTCCTCAAATAAAAACGAGTTCGTCAAATTGTGCATTGATTTGAATACAAAATTAAATTCAATTAAATTTATATTTATAACTTACATTATTTTTAAAGCCTTGTTTCAGCTTTCGAGATTTTATTGTTCATGAAGTGAATGAACTCCGTTGGATTAAATATTTGCTTTAGTATTATGAATATTTAAACAAAATCACTTTGTGTATACATATATGTGTGTATATATGTACGTATTCTTAAAGCGTTAAATGTCCTTATCTAGTTCTCTTTAACTCAAAACGTACGTCCCATTAAAGCTTTATTCTGCTCAATGCTCTTTAACGGTAAAAATTAGTTTTATTTAAAGCACAAAATTCAAGCGAGTCGTATTTTTCCACTATTTCGAATTTAATTTGTTTAAATTTTTTCGTTTCCATGCAATTTATGACATTTATTGCATTAAACCCTCTTCTATTCAATTAACGAGCTTAAGAGGATATACAATTTACGTATATCCTTGTTTCACCGCCAATATTAGTAATAATTACTATTATTCCAATGCAATTTCACTCGCGTTCGTTTCAGCGATTATGCGTGCACGTAGCCTTTTGAAACTCCCAGGTTATTACTTAGCCGTCACGTATCCGCACCGTGGCCACACAGTATGAGCAATTGTTAGCCGTTTTACTTCAAACTCGGAACTTGATCACGATCACTGCAGTTAATACACCTCCGCACGCGCCACGATCCAAACTCGTTCTGAACGGGCCGTGTCTGGAGTAAGCCATCATAAAGCTTTAGCCGTGACTGCTGTGCTGCCAACAACGGCAACAACTACCGAGCGCTAACTTAACTCAACAACAACATGCGTCGCTGCTGCAGCGCACTCTTAACTCTTTTCTATGTTGTTAGTATTGTTGTTGTGATAATTTTTTTATTACTTGCCAAAGTTGTTGACGTTGTAGCGCTAATGCGATTGTTGCTTTGTTTTATTGCACGAAACGTTCATTGGTATTGCGGTTGTTATCGGTTGATGTTGGTTAACGCTTTCCGTTTCCCCACTACTAATCCAGAATGCACCGAACGCTTTTTCATTGACATGACGAAAAGTACTTCGCGCAGTATATTTGTTGTATCACATGTATCAGTGATTACGTTGCTCGTCAAAAGACTTATTAATATCCACCGATTAGCAACAATAATTTGAACGCGCGAGCAATAAAAAAAACGTCACCGTTTCTTACACAAAAAATAAGTGAGAAGCTGTCAATTGTAATTTATAGTTTCATTAAACGCATAGTCTCGCTTGTCAACAGCAGCACTTCGCCGTTTAAATCGTTGTTATCGCACATAACGCAATTGGCGATCTTTATCACACGCAGCTTAGACAAGGACGTACATACTCATGTTCACTTGAATAGTTCATTTCCCACTTTCAAGAACTAAGCTTATATCTGTGGCAAATGGAATAGTTATGCGAATACATAACCTCTACCATTCAATTGGTATGCTGCTGATAACAGAAGCAGACCTAACGATATATGATCCTATCCCAGCGATGATAAAGTTGCCACAATTATGCTTTTTTGGTAAAATTTTAAACCAAAGAGTACATTGACACCACATAGACCTTTTTGGTACAATTTGGAAATGCAGCGCTGAGTATATTTCGATTGGTTTTATATTTATGATGGTTAAAAACTTCTACTTATTTATACAAATACTTTCTTCCTTCGCTACTCCGCTACTCCATACAAACTTCGACAAAATTTGTATTACATTACAAGGTTGGTAATTTTGATTTTTTATAGTAATGATTTTGTCTTTTTCTACCTCACACCTTTTCTATCGGAACACGAAAGCTTAACAAAATTTAAACATATCCAAGTTTTGGGAACGAACTAAATTAATTAAAAAGGAACTGAATGACCCGATGTTTGCAAACATTTTTAAAATAACTCAAGGTATCTATATATATAAAACGAGAAGGGATTTTTTGTCCAGGATAAAATATCTGCACCGTTCGTTCTATTTTCAAAATGCAGTGTCAAATGAAAGCGCTGGGCCTGAAAAATTGCAAACTGGTTTTATTTTTTCGAAAAGAGTTGCCACCTGCCAGACAAAGGTTATTTAGCATTAAAGGAATTTTTTGTGGAGGTCATTCGAATTGCATCGGTCTTTAAAATTTCAAATATGAGAAGTCGAAGAAAGGCCTTGGCCTGTAGATGTGCTATACGATTTTACATATTTTATGGTTATTTGAAATTTTTTGATATTTAAACTGACACAGAGCGAGACTTTTCTTCACTCAGAGACGGCTTTACGGATTAAGATGATATATGGCATTTGAATCGCTCTGACTAACGTTTGGAATAGTCTATGTACAATGGGATTGTAGATAGATATAAAATACGTTTTATTTTTTAAAGCTTTATGAAAAGAAAAACCGACACCATACGAGACCTCTCGTTACTCAGAAATGTTTTAATATGAATCTTATGGAACATTTTTTGGGGTTTTGAATAGTGTTTCAACCTTTTTAAAAAGTTAAACTCAATTTTGGCGTTTTAATGCCATGGAAATTGTGTATCCCACATTCCTCCGCAAATGTTGAACGTGTCTTTTCTGTCCAGATTCTGATAAGAACTAAACTTAAAAATAGGTTACAAGTAAAAACCCTCGGTTCTTAATAAAATCAAAAGGTTATATCAAATCTTCTCAAAGTTTTTGTCATGATATAAAAATCAGTGGCGGACCCAGGTAGGGAAAATAGGGGAAATTAACCGCCCCCCTCCCCCCCCACAAGACTGTGTACATGTATTTTCATGATATTCAACTGAATATCGTGAAATATCATTTCTAGAATATATAACAGGTTTGTCCCACAAGCTACTTGTATTTAGAAAAACTCGAGCAAAGCTCAAACAGTGAGCGTATATAAAAGAAACTCGAAGACTTACGCAGAGCGCGTATATCTAACTCGAAGTGACTTCGAGAAGCTTGGGGAACAAACCTAATGAATGGATGCTTTTGAAAATCTTAATTCATGGAAAAAGTGTGTCAAATATCACTTGAGTTTGAAATTATAGCTGTGTGCTAAGCTCGAAGTATTATTATTATTTAAGTAGGCCTATCAGTTTTTCGAATTCACTGAATCAAGTCGAATACATATAAGGTGGTATCGATTGAACAAATACAACAATTACTTGTATTTTGTTTTTGCTTTTAGAGGGCCATTGTACCTGTCCGCCTCCGGGAGTAACGGTCGACCGTTTTTTCCCCTTTCCTTATTTTCCGGCCACCGAAAGGCCTCGGCTCAGTAGGTGGCCAAAGAACCAGATGAAAGAATGAATACAAATAAAGAAGCCTCGGAACCCTGCACGGGTAGTGCCGCCGCTGGACACGGCGATGAAAAATGCAAAACACCAACCACCTCGGAAACCGCATCGACGGAACCGAGAGGGCCTGAACGGCCCAAGCAGCTTCGGGCTTCCGCAGAAGCTGGAAGGATTGCTAAACCCCCAGAGGCAAAGCGAACCTCCAGGGATGCCGGTGGTACTATACCCCATGAGGGAAAGTCGAAGCCGGCGAAAAAGCTGCGGAAGGCCCCCTCCCCCATGCCCATCCAGGGCAAACTAAAAACTCAAGGTGCAGTGGTCGAGCAAAAGTCCTTCACGGACAAGCAGAGGACCACTCCCGCGAGTAAATCGAAGACCGGGGCAAATGACCTCGATCTGCGCCCCGGCTGCTCCAAAGCAGCAACGAAAGTTTCGCCCTGCGTCAGGGCCCAGCGTGACCGAAGGGCAGCCCCTAAGGTCATCAAAAGGCTGGGGGTCATCCCGCATGACCAGCTGACGGAGGAGCAAAAAGCCTCTCTTAAGTGGGCCATGGGAGTCTTTGCCGCCAGCGACAAGCGATCCTCCGGGAAAGGCGGGAAGGACAAACCACCCACTCGGGAAAACCCAAGGAAGAACCTTGCCTCCAAGAGACAGCGATCTCAAGACGACACCTCGGGTGAGTCCAAGAGGTATAGGGATTCCTCCCCATCTAACCATCCGTTGATGGCCGTATCCAACACGAAACCGTTCATTGAAGCAGCCAAAGAGCTCACGCTGGCGGTGTTGGACAAGGGGCATCCGGACGGCCACATCACCACGGACAACTGGAAGTCCGTCCTGATGGGTTTATGCAGGGTATATAAAGGGATACTCCAGAAGTACCCCGGCCCTGCACCAGTCGTCCGTGATGCCGGATGGCATCAAGGGCGTGTTAAGCTGGTAGCGTGCGCCGATGAGCGCGCGGTCCGGCTCTACAAAGAAGCTATCTCCACGGTTGGACAGCTGTGGCCCGGAGCAGACTTAGTTGCCGTCCATAGGGATGAAATCCCTAACAGGCCGCGAGCCTGGGCCTGGGTACCAGCTGAGCCGTCAAAACCGGAGGAGATACTCGAGTTCATCCACATGGGCAACGAAGGACTGCCCACCAGCGATTGGAGGATAGTCCGAGTTGGCGAGACCAAGGGGAAGCAGCGTTTTGTTGGCTTTGTCATCAACGATGCTTCTATCCCAGTCCTCGAGGGTAGTGGTGGGGTAATAAGCTACGGCTTTTACTCAATCACAGTAAAAACCCACCAGAGAACGGATCAGCAAGAGGGGGAAACGGGCAACGCCTCGAGCGGACCCGCTCCCTCAGATATTCTTCCCGACGAAGGGGCCAACAAAACAGGCAACGCCTCGAGCGGACCTGCGGCCCCTGCGTCGGCCTCGGTGGCAGGCAGCGCGGGGTACACAGGAAACACCACGAGTGAACCTGTGGACCCACCAACGAGTGTGAGTGTATCCGATACCGCGACATATACTGAGAGCGACACGGGCTCATTATCTGCCTACGTAGGGTCGGTCTACAGTCGATGGGCAACGCTGGACGAGGACCAGCTTCTGGTATCCGAACCGGAGGAGGAGGACAATGACATAACAGTCATTGCCGCCGCCGAGCGGAGGGAGCTAGAAGCAATGGACATAACCGATTCTGAGGATGGTGCAGATCCTACAAATTAATCTGCACCACTCCAAGGCAGCCCCGGCTGCTCTCCTTCTTCGCCTCAGCGATAAAGCTGAGGACGTGATTCTAGTCCAAGAACCTTGGATCGTCAGAAACAAGGTTTGCGGACTGAACTCTGATGCCTACCAGGTGGTAACAGCTCCAGTAATAGGTAGGATCAGAGCTTGCATTCTAATTAAAAAAGTATATTCTCATTTTTACTCTCCCAATACAGCGACGAGGACACTGTCTGCATCAGCATACAGCTGAAGGAGAGCGTTATCTGGCTGACATCAACCTATATGGTCCCCGACAGCCATGCTTTTCCACCCTATAGACTGGAAGAAGCGGTAAAGGAAGCAAATCGCAGAAAGCTCCCGGTCATAATAGGGGCCGACTCTAATTCACACCACACGATCTGGGGCTCAAGCGACACCAACTCCCGGGGTGAGTGTTTACTTGACTTTATTCTTTTACACAATCTTACTGTATGTAACCGTGGGAACGATCTCACCTTTGTGACCTGTGTTAGAAGGGAAGTGCTGGACATCACCCTTGTGTCGAGCGGTTTGTCCGATCGGACAAGGGACTGGCAGGTGTCCAAGGAACACTCTTTTTCTGACCACCTCTACATCAGTTTCAATCTCAATTTTGATCCTCCTCCTTTAACAGCATACAGGAACAGAAAGCGAACCGACTGGGCAAAGTATAGGAATACGCTGTCGGCCTCTCTACGTAGATACGCTTCTCACGATAAGTCCTGCTTATCGTTAAGACCTGATGAAGCGGGTCTCTCGAATACAAATGGTGTTTCTCGGTGAGCTGGACTCATCGTCGAAAATTGATGAAGCAGTGAACTTTGTGACAAATGCCTGTCATGCTGCTTTCAAAGCCTCCTGCCCAAGCACCCTCCCGAAGGGCAAAAAGAAATCCCAGTGGTGGAATCCGGAGATTTCAGCACTGAGGAAGAACAGCAGGAGGCTTTGCAATCATGCTAAGCAAACAGGTCTTTGGCAACCATACAAAGACGCACTCAAAGTTTTCAAGAAGGCCGTAAAGAGGGCGAAACGCGAATCTTGGCAAAACTTCTGCAATAACATAGAAGAGAACTCTGAAGCCAACAGGCTGAGGAAAGTTCTCTCGAAATCCTCTTCGAGTATGAACTCTATCCAGAAGCCTAACGGTGACTGGACGACATCATGTAACGAAATGCTGGAGGTCCTTATGAGCACTCATTCCCGGGCTGCTCGGACGACACCTCCGGTTTTCGCCCTGTCCTAGGACCTACTTGTCTCTGGGTGATACCGTTAGGGACGTCGTAAGTGAGGAGAGGGTGGAATGGGCTTTAATGTCCTTCCAGCCCTACAAATCTCCGGGCCTTGACGGAATTTTTCCCGCTCAACTACTGGAAGCTAAGGACATACTGTGCCCCCTGCTTTCTCAGATTTTTACATCCTGCCTAACCCTGACTCACATACCACATGAGTGGACAAAGGCAAAAGCTGTGTTCTTACCAAAAGGAGGCAAGGCCGCACATGTGAAACCGAAGGATTTCAGGCCTATAAGCCTCACTTCATTCTTCCTTAAAGCTCTAAAGAGGCTCATCGACGAATATATTCGACGGAATATAAAAAATTACAACCTCTCCCCGAACCAACATGCAAATGAAATGAAATCGTATCGACGATTGAAAAAGGATTGGCCTTAAAGGAATACAGGCTCGGAGTTTTTCTCGATTTCGAGGGTGCTTTCAACAACGTCTACCCGAAGTCTGTTGTTAACTCCCTTCTCATGGCGGGGCTGCAGCGGGGTCTGGTGGATTTTGTTGGGCTCCTTCTTGAGAAGAGAACTATTCTATCAGAACTGGGGGATGGTTCCATCACAAAGTATGTGACCAGAGGCACCCCCCAAGGGGGCGTTCTCTCCCCTCTGCTCTGGAATCTAACAGTGAACACCCTCCTTCTAAGCCTAAAGGGCACCGGTTGTCAAGTCATAGCGTACGCTGATGACATAGCAATCGTGGCAACGGGCAAACATCTTCAGGTTCTGAGTGAGATATTGCAAAACGCACTCGGTCTGGTAAACATCTGGTCCAAGGAGTGTGGACTTAGCGTCAATCCTACCAAAACGGAAATGGTACTTTTTACAAGGAAGTATAAAACTCCCTTATTTAAACCTCCCACCCTAAACGGAGTGGCACTTACTCTCTCAACCGAGGTCAAATACCTTGGAATTATTCTAGACAAAAAACTTGACTGGAAGCGAAACATTGAAGACCGCTCCAGAAAGGCCAATACCGCCCTTTATGCCAGTAAGACGGCAATAGGGAAAAAATGGGGAATAAAACCACACATAGTACACTGGATGTACACAGCTGTGATAAGACCCATCCTTTTCTACGGGGTCACCGTATGGTGGCCTGCGCTAAACAACACTTTGTCCAGAACCAAGGTGGAACGGGTGCAGAGGACGGCTGCCATGCTAGTCACGGGAGCACTGCCCACTACACCTACCAAATCTCTGGAAATATTGTTACATCTTTCACCTGTGGATCTCTACGGAAAATTTCGTGCCGGCTGCAGTGCGGTCAGGTTAAATACAATCCAGCCATGGAGAGTCCTCAGGTTCGGAAACGCAAAAGTACTTAAAACTCTACCGGATAATCTACGACAGATAGATTATACCACTCCTCTACTCTGCTTAGACAACAAATTCTCCACAAGGATCCCAGAGAGGAACGAATGGGAAGGGGCCACAGACCTGAACCCAGGGTCTACGGCCATATATACAGATGGTTCCAAGCTTAACAAAAGAGTGGGTAGCGGGATCTACTCTGACGAACTCGCGCTAAACCTCAGTTTTCGCTTACCGGACCATTGTAGTGTTTTTCAAGCAGAATTAAACGCCATATTGGAGGCGACACGGTGGGTTACAGCCTCCGCCCCTCCAGGACGGCCTATTGCTATCTATTCTGATAGCCAGGCTGCTATCAAATCTCTCAATTCTAACGGAACAACGTCCAAAGTAGCCATAGAATGCAGGAAGATTCTCAACCTGCTGGCATCAAAATGCTCCTTGACTGTTGTATGGGTTCCGGACATAGGGACATTCCTGGCAACTGCCAAGCCGACGAGCTGGCAAGGAGAGGGACGGAAATATCTGAAATCAATTCCGCTCAGAACGCGGGCATACCTCTAACCTCCTGCAAACATAGACTAATGACGGAACTCGTCGAGGAGGTAAATTTCAGGTGAGCTGTGGAAACCACCTGCCATACTACCAGACAAATTTTGATGTAAAGCGATCCATAGCTCTTACCCTGCTGGACCGCTCCTCTCTCAGATTAGTAGTCGGGGTTATCACCGGACACTGCCTGATGGGCACACGCGGAAAAAGGCTAGGATACCCCACCAACGATTTTTGTCGCAGTTGCAGAGACGAGGAAGAGGTGGAGACCGTTGAACACTATCTCTGCCATTGTCCCGTCCTGGCCAACACGCGCAACCGATTCTTCAACAAGTACTTTCTAGATTGTTTAGCCGATTTGAACTCGGCGAACGTCCTCGACTTTTTGTGCTATATAAAACGCACTCGGTGGTTCAATTACTAAGGAAGGGAAAGAAACAAATGGCTTCGGCCAATGGTATCACAACGGGCTTTTCCAGCCCACGCGTGCTCCGCGCTCGGCGCGGGGCTGCCACTCCAACCTAACCTAACCTACCCTAGAGGGCCATTGTCAAATTTCAGCTATTCTTCCCCGAATGAAAAAGGGCGAAAGAAAATGCAAACACTCTCACGTTTTCAGTCACTCACTAACGAAATTCAAGATTTTGACAATCAGACGCTACTCACAGCTGATGAAACAACACCACCTTATATAAATTCGCCTTGCACTGAATTTTCAAAACTTTGAAATTATGTACTTAATTTCCAATTTTTAGTTTTTTGTTATATTTTCGAATTTGCATTATTTCACACAGTTGAAAGTCACTGAAAATTTGAATATTTTCACAGGTACAGAAAACAACGAAAATTCCAAAATTTTGAATTTTATACTATTATTAAATTTCTTGAGATTTCTTGTTTTTAGGATAATTTACAAAATTTCAAAAACTATCGAAATCCGGGAGATTCTTGAAGTTTTGGTAAAATGAGAATATTTTGAAATGTACAAAATTATTGAAATTTTATATTTTCCAAAATTTTGAGAATTTTATTTATCCTAAAATCCATCCTAAAATGCAAAAATGTGAAACGTGACAAATTGTCGAAAAATTCTTATGTTCATGTACTCGTGTGTAAAAAATAGAAAATTCTTAGAATTCTACGATATTAAGATTTTTTAGAAATTCCAAAATTGTTCCACTTTTCTGAACTTTTCCAAAATTTTGTATTGATATAACAAAAATTAATAGTTTTAATATTTTTTTTTTTAATTTTGAAAACATCAACGTCCAAATTTTTTTTTTAATCTTCAAGAATTACGAAAATTTTTTTAAATTTTCAAAAACGAGGAAATATGAAATTTTTTTCAACATTCAAAAACTTTTAATTTCACTTTTATTTAGAAAAAAATTGTTAGAATTCCTAAAATTCTCAAAATTTTTGAAAAATAAAAAATTTCTAGAAATCTAGTATTCATCCATTATGTTGGATTAATTGAATTATTGGGATTTACTAAAATTTCTCAAATTCACAAAGTTTTGAAAGTTAAGTTTTGGAATTCCCCTCGAGTTATTATAAAGGGGAAACTTCAAGAAATTAAAATCTATCAAAACTCTAAAAATTTGAAATTACGGTGATTTTTAAATTTATATACACGATATATATTGAAAAATGTAATCACATCCGCCCCAAACCATGTACATGTATGGAATAGGGCATTCAATCCCGGGATCCCTGACACTTTTCCATGTCCCGAAATACCGGGATTACATTACAAAATGAAAGAGATGTTGAAAACGAAGAAAATAATTGAGCAGAACCCGAGATATAACGATTTGAAGAAGGACACGAAAAAATGCAAACTTTGCCGGATCAAAACTTCGAAAGTGTGAAACCATATTTAGTGTCCGATATGAAAAAGAATGTCTCATATGTGTGATGATCTCTTATTTTTTACTTTTATAAAAATTACTGCCACTGCAATATGAATGAATTTCAGTTCCTTATGTTTTTATTTATTCAGTTTGTAATTAACTTTTTAAATTGATATAAAATAATCGCATTTATATGTCTATAATATATAAAACACAAATTTATTTTATTTCTAGTATTCACACTAAAGCAAGACTAATTAAATTAATAGCAATAATATAAAAGTAATAATATCCCGAAATATCCCGCGAGCCCGGGATTACCAATTTAAGATCCCGACATCCCGGGATTCACAAAATGGTCCGGGATTCGATGCCTTAATCGCTATGTTTGGCACGTTCCCGACCGTGATCTAAGCGTCGCTCAGTGCGGCCGAAATGCAAAAGTGCAAACAAAATTCTAAGGTTTAAAAAAATGATTCGAAAGCTCGTACTTGGGGGTTTTCGAGGTTGCTAATTACAAATCTGCTATCAGAATTACCAGATTCGAAATGGCGGATCCAGTAAGGCGTCTGGTAAATTTCGGGCTTTTTAATTAGAACTCTTAAAAAATTTTTGGGTTTGAAGTAGCTAGGACTTACCGTTGATTTTTCAGAATTTTTTTGTTGACAGTGCCAGTTATTTTCTTCCATACGAAGTATGTTCGATGATATGAAGAAAATGAGCAACACCTTAAACAAAAAAAATTCCAAAAATCAACCTAAGTCCCAGCTTCTTTAAACTTCCACCTTATCATACTTAAATTAAATGGGTAACAAAACTGCATACTCAAAATCTTTCTGTGAAATATAATCAATTATATAAATAGGCAATCATGTTTCCTTTACACCCCTTTTACGGCTAAACTGTACTTCAAAGGTATAAACAGTTATATATCATTAGATAGGTATTTTGATGCTGATGTGCAGGCAATTTTTAAAATTTCAAATCAGTTTAAAATAAAGCGAAAAAATCTATTCAAAAGTCACACCAATACCAATGCACACATGTACATGGTTGGGGCGGAAATGCCCCCTAAATGTATGCTTTAATATTGATATCGAATTGAAGAAACGTGCTAAGCAGCAGTTCAGGAATAAAATGTATGTATGTAT
>NW_023458559.1:24515321-24531857 GCF_013731165.1 Rhagoletis pomonella | reverse complement strand
TTAACCCATTCCAACTAATGTTATTTTAGCTCATTCAACTTACATAAGCTATCCTTAATTTTATCGGTTGAATTTCAACCGCTGGGCGAACACTAGTATAATTAAAAAGATCGAAATTTTTACATGGAGGTGAAGCTAATATGTAGTATAAGCGTGTTACAAAAAAAAAAACTCAAATTTTGTTTAAAAATACGCGACAAAATACATTTAAATTTTTATTTCTTAAAAATTCCTGCTACAGTTTTTCAATTCATAAATTTCTTAACGTATTTTACTAACCTTCAGACGTAGAATCCATTTGGTTTTGCTTGGCTTGCTATTCTCTAACTACTTTTATACGTTAATAACTTTTCACTTTTTATTACAATAATGTTGTACTTGGAGTGCAATGGGTTATAGTCATTGCGCTGGGTATGCAGTTACAGTTGCATGGCTATACTCAATCCCGACTCTTGCGTCCTCGTTCGCGCACTCTGGGCAACGTGAGCAACCCATGTGCGAGATGCGGTAACCAATCCGAGTGGAGCCTTGGGTCACGGCAGAAAGAGAGGGAGCGTCGGTGGGGCCACTCTGACTTATTCGGTTTAAGGGCTCACTGAAGTCTGCAGCGTCTGTTCACCAGTAGGTGCGGCTGCAAGCGGGTGACTGCTTGGAGCAAGCGGCTCGCTATATAACCGTGTATTTGGTTGCGAAACCACCCCCGTCCCAGCAATGGGTTGTGCGCTGGGCTTGGGACCCGCCACGTAAAAACCACTTCCAGTGAAGAAGCAAGGCAAAGCCTCGGATGAGACCCCCCTTATGATGACGACCACGGCAAACGTTTAAAGGACTACGATTTGAGGGCATGCACCTGGAATGTCCGGACCCTTAATGGGGAAGGTGCCTCTGCCCGGCTGGTTGATGCCCTCGTAAGGACAAAAGCTGACATCACCGCCATCCAAGAAATGCGTTGGACGGGGCAAGGCAAACAATGTCTGGGGCCTTGCGACGTCTACTACAGCTGCCATGTAAAGGAGCGCAAATTCGGAGTTGGATTTGTGGTGAAAGAGAGACTACGTCGCTAAGTACTGTCGTTCATCCCGGTGGACGAGCGTGTAGCCACAATCCGCATCAAAGCGAGATTCTTCAACATCTCGCTCATCTGCGCCCATGCCCCGACGGAAGAGAAGGATGAGGCATCCAAAGATCTCTTATATGAGCGCTTGGAGCGCACGTACGAGCGCTGCCCCCGTCATGATATCAAAATCGTGCTTGGCGACTTCAATGCCAGGGTGGGCAAAGAAGGAATCTTTGGAACCACCGTCGGAAAATTCAGCCTCCACAACGAAACGTCCGACAACGGATTGAGGCTGATCGACTTCGCCGGAGCCCGAAACATGGTAGTATGCAGTACTAGGTTCAAGCATAAAAAGATCCATCAAGCTACCTGGCTGTCTCCGGATCGAAAAACGAGAAACCAAATCGATCAACTCGACTCTCACACCTGCTCTCAGAGAGCACTCTTCAACAAACCTACATATGCGAGCAGTGGAACCACATTTCCCGCTCATTAAGTACCGCCGCCGAAGAAGTAGTCGGATTTCAGCGAGCCCGAAAGAACAACTGGTACGATGAGGAGTGTCAGGAAGCTGCAGAGAAAAAAGATGCCGCCTACAGGGCCACGCTGCGATCGGGCGCAACGCGCGCTATGTGGGACCGCTATAGGGATCTGAAGAGGGAAGCGAGACGTATTTGCCACAACAAGAAGAGAGAGGCTGAAATACGTGAGTGCGAAGAGCTTAAAATGCGGGCCGACAGGAGGAATGCCCGAAAATTTTACCAGAGAGTTAGGCGACTTACGGAAGGTTTAAAGACCGAGGCGCACTCCTGTAAGAACAATAATGGCGACCTAGTAACTGATGTCCAGAGCGTACTTAAATTATGGAGGGAACACTTTTTCGCCCTACTAAATGGTAGCAGCACGGAAAGTTGTGGAGAAGAAGAACCCGAGCCCGCAGTCGATGATGACGGAGTCGACGTTCCACCGCCTGACTATGACGAGGTACGTATAGCAATAACGAGGCTGAAAAACAACAAAGCCGCTGGAGCTGACAGCCTGACAGCTGAGCTATTCAAGTACGGCGGCGAGGAGTTGATAAGGTGCATGCTTCAACTCTTGTGCAGAATATGGTCAGATGAACGTATGCCTGACGACTGGAATCTAAGTGCGCTCAGCCCAATCCCCAAGAAAGACGACCCCGCCATTCGCGCCAACTACCACGAGATCAGCCTTCTAAGCATAGGTTACAAGGTCTTATCGAGCGTATTATGTGAAAGACTGAAGCCCACCGTCAATGAACTGATTGGGCCTTATCAGTGTGGCTTTAGACCTGGCAATACGCCAAATCCTGGAAAATAACCGCGAGAAAAGGATAGACACTCAGCACCTATTTGTCGACTTTAAAGCCGCTTTTGACAGCACTAAAAAGAGTTGCCTATACGCCGCTATGTCTGAATTTTGCATCCCCTTAAAACTCATAGGGCTGTGTAAAATGACGTTGAGCATTACCACCAGCTCCGTCAGAAGTGGGAAAGACCTCTCCGAGCCGTTCGCCACAAAACGGGGTTTCTGACACGGCGAATACCTTCCATGTGACTTCTTTAATCTGATGTTGGAGAAGATAATAAGAGCTGCAGAACTGAACCGCTCAGGAAAATTGCTGGCTTATGCCGATGACATCGACGTCATCGGTAACAAAAACCGCGAAGTCTGTTCTGCCTTTTCCAAGTTGGATAGGGAAGCAAAGCGCATGGGTCTGGTGGTAAACGAGGACAACACGAAGTATCTCCTGTCATCAAACAAAAAGTCAGCACATTCGCGCCTTGGCACCAACGTCACTGTTGACAGTTACAATTTCGAGAAAGTAGAGAATTTCGTTTACTTGGGAACCAGCATTAACACCGATAATAATGTCAGCATTGAAATCCAACGTAGAATCACTCTTGCCAACAAGTGCTACTTTGGACTGAGTAGGCAATTCAGGAGTAAAGTCCTCTCTCGACGTACGAAAACTACGCTCTATAAGTCACTCATCATGCCCGTGCTGGTATATGGCGCAGAAGCATGGACAATGACAACATCCGATGAGGCGGTTCTTGGAGTGTTTGAGAGAAAGATTTTGCGGAAGATTTACGGTCATTTACGCGTTGGCGACGGCGAGTACCGCAGACGATGGAACGATGAGCTGTATGAGCTTTACAACGATATGGACATAGTGCAGCGAATTAAAATACAGCGGCTCCGCTGACTTGGTCATGTCGTTCGAATGGACACCGACGCTCCAGCTCTGACAGTATTCAACTCGGAACCCGCTGGTGGTAGCAGAGGAAATGGGAGGCCCCCACTGCGATGGAAAGATCAGGTGGAGAAGGACTTGGCTTCACTTGGCGTTTCCAATTTGCGCCAGTTGGCACAGAGGAGAAACGACTGGCGAGCTTTGCTGAACTCGGCCAAAATCGCTTAGGCGGTTACAGCGCCAAAGAAGAAGAAGAAGAAGAATGTTGTGCTTGGGAGAAGGTAACACTAGAAATTAATATAAAGAGAGGACTTAGGGTACAGGTCGCTATAGTGAACAGATTTCGCTTCTTGAGTGATTCCTTTAGTCAACTCAATGTCAAAAAAGGCTTATGTAGAAACTTTATTTTCTCGAATTTTGGACGCACTTTTGGAATTCGGCCGCACTGTGCGTCGTGCAAAAAGAATGTTCGATTAAAAGTTGTGGAAAATGAAATTCTCTAGTGTTTGCTAGTTTTTCACAATAAAAATGCTTTTTTTAACCTTCTATATCACAAATGTGGGAAATTAAACTCTACATATTTGTGCTTACAAATTTTCTTTTCGAAAAGTACAAATCGCGAAAAATCCAAAAAACCTAAAATCCAAGAAAGCGGAATGTTGCCATATGAAATTTAAGGGCAAGACCATGACCTACGTGTCAAATACAATTTTTTTTCTTCGTACCACTTTGATCTAATTTTACTGGGCTATAAAGTATTAATCATTTTTCGGAACCGACAAAATCGGATCACTATAACATTTGCCACCCATACAACTGGTTGTTCAGATATGAGTTTTAGTATATAACTCCTCTATCTATGTATCTTTGTATGCAGTAAATATAAAAACTGTGTTTAGCTCGGAAACAACTACATAATTTAAAATACAGTAATCGGTTGAAGTAAAATTGTCTGATGTGTTTATAAATGCTATGAAGCCTTCGGCATAGCCGAAGTCAGCACTTCCCTTACTCGTTTTTATTAAAATGTATATTTAACTTACATTTTCGTTACACATTATCTATTGAATTAAATATGTCATTGAAGTAGATAATTGAAATCAATTATGAAATAACTACGTACATATGTGTGTACATATATTAAGTATCCGATAAGGAATCATCATCGGAATAATAAATTATCTAACCTAAATCTTTGCAGTATATATGTACATATGTACACACGTAGTTTATTAACATTGCAACACATACATTTATACAAATAAAGGTTTCTACATTTTTTTAGCTACATATATCAAAAATAGTATTAAGACAAATCCGCTAAATTAAGGCGGTCGTCGTAGGGCAAAAGTGTGCTTAATAACAAATATAGGCAAATTGCCAGAACCGTGCGAACGGTCATTACTTCTTTATTTATCCCTCGCTTTCCTTCATTAGTAACTTTATTTTTTTTTTTGTAACATAACAGGCTTAAGCACAAGTACAAAAATTTGGCACAGAACCTGTTATTTTTTAAATTTTTCTTCTGTTAAAGTTAGATTTATTTTCATTTTTTTATAAAAAAATTTAAAAAAAACTGGAATGATTAATTAAGTTGCCAGAAACTATCAGTCCCATCGGAAAGTGATGTATAAATGTTTTATGGAGAACTTTGTTATTAGCTTTAATTTGACGTAGTATCTCAATTTAAGATTGTTAAATTGGTTCGTAAGATATACGCGATTAAGTGGAACCACTTTTTGTTTTAAGCTGAATAACGGTAAATTGCAAATATCTCGAAAACGTTTCCATAGAAAAAAATTAACTCGATTTTCGGAATCACCGAGCATATCTACAGAGAAATTGGATAGTGCCATTTTTGCTGTAAACCAGTGTAATGCTAGTATTGAATAACAAAAAAAAACAGGAACTAAATTTAAATGTTAGTTATTTACACTGGCGAAAATATAATTAGGGACGCGACATTTTGGCAAGTTTTGGCTATTTTTCTTTTGTTTATTTAAAGTTTATTTTTTTTTATGAAAATTAATGTAGCTCGCTATCTATCAAAACCCGTGTAGCTCCAAACTGCAATCTTTGTACGAAAGTTAAGAAGAGTCGACAAAATTTCGTAAAAATCGAAGTTTTTAATTAGATTTCTTAGAAAAATTTCGGGTATCAGTTTTGTAGACCATTAAGTTTTAGTTTTTTCGCTGACATTTAAGGTGAATTGTGAGCTTTGGTGTGTTCAGATACTTAAAGTAGAATTTAATGGCAAATATTTTTGTGAAGTGTTTTAACCCATTATATCCCTGTTCTAAGTGTATTTTCTCCACCTTTCTAAGAATTAGACCAAACCTAAAGACCTACTAAAGAATTAGAGGGTTAAAATGTTCAAAAGAAATGTTCTCCGTCGTATTTTACATAAGATTTCCCAGAAGAATGTGCAAAGGGAAGAAATTTTGAGTACCCCCTAAAATATAACTCATATGCAACTTTCAAAACGCCGATACTCGTACATATATTGCTTTTTGGATCACTCTACCACAATCCGTTTGTTAGAACCTTGTTATTTTTTTTTGTGTTGTATAATGTAATATAGTATGTACGTATGTGTTTATGTGTACGTATGTACATACATATGCATATGAAGCTGAAAGCACATCCTAAATTTTTAAGATTTTCTTGTTTCTTAAATAGGTAATGATTGTTAAAGTGCTAAAACAATAAAAACTGTACGTTCTCTTTTTGAAAAAGCTTGCATACCTACATACATAGAATTTGCGTGTACAGCGTTATTTTGATTCTCATTTATGGAACTATCAATCAGAGAATTGAGGTCAAACCTTCCTACTATATTTCTATTAAACAAAAAATATGCTAGTAGGTCACACTTTCAAATTAAAACAAAATCATATATGTATGTATGTAATTATAAATTCATAATATATGCACGGTTTGTATAACTGACGATCAAACCGCAAGCGCCACACAGTCGACATTGCGTATTAATTCAAAAAATGAATTTCAAAATACAAAGAAGGGTTTAGTACCAAATGAAAGTAGATAAAATTCTACATCACTATGTAATCAAATATTTGCCCAAAAATTTACCGTTTTCTTGCAATATGCTCTTAAAGTCGTCACTTTTTCCTTCTTGATGTAAAAACGGCAACGGTATTTAGGCAATATAAAATGGTTTTAGTTTTCTTTACTATGGTTCTAAGTAACATTATTTTATTTGTTATCATAAGCGTAAAAATAGGGGGTTTTTGGCTATATTCGTTGACATATGGGTGAGAAGTAGGGGCGATCAAGCAAAAGTGTAATCATTTGCATATACCTTGGACGTTATAGTGTAATTCTGTAAAAAAAAAGTTGTGGCATGTCTGCGCACTTTTTCAGTATTTTAGTAAGATTTAGTAGATTTATATAATATAACCTCGTTGGTGAAATATACATGAAATTCTCGATGAAAAACAAAACCAAATATAACAAGTGAAAACTAAGTACAGAACATACAAGAAAGTCCGCGTTCGTTGTTTGCTCCATTACTGTTTTTTATACCCTACATATAATATAAAAAGTAGGCTAAATACTGTTTTGTTTCAAAGGCGAAACTTTGAGTACTTGCATGTATCAAAGAAAGTAGATGTACTTTTATATACATATCTGCTCAGACATACAAAACAAAATTTGGGTTTAGTAAATTTTACAATAATAGCTTAGAATGACGTAATTTACTTGTCCAATGATTTATAGGGTATATGTGAAACCGTAAAGAATGGTACACATTGCATATTTTTAGTGTTAATTATAATCAAATAAAACACCTCTTTGAGGTAAAATTTTCGAGTGACGAAAGCTGAACTAGAAACACAAAATTTATGATAACAATTTCGTGACGAAAATTATACGCATTTTTTAACCGCCTTTGAAACGGGCGGCAAATCCTTTTATTTATTCATACGATTCGTTGCTAAAGTTCTGTTTTTTATTTTGTGTTTCTAGCAGTAGACGCAGTTTTGCAACGTTCCGAATAAATAAAACAAGGATTTTCCGCACGTTTCAAAGGCGGTTAAAAATGCGTATAATTTTCGTCACGAAATTGATATCATAAATTTTGTGTTTCTAGTTCAGCTTTCGTCACTCGAAAATTTTACCTCAAAGAGGTGTTTTATTTGATATCAATTATTTTGGGGTAGCACATTTAAAATCGACCTTACTACAAACAATAATCTTAATGTTTTATTTTTCTCAACTAAATTGCTAAAAATATTATCTAAATCTAAATTATGTATTCAAAGCGATGTGTCCATTGAAACATATAATTTTCCGTATACGGAATAAAGCAAAAAAGAATGATCATATCCTCTGTATTCGAAAAAATTTAAATTAAAAGCAAATTATGAGAAATGATAAAATCTTATCAACTTGGTACCAACTTTGGATACAATAAACAACTATACTCGTGTGATTGTCTCGTAATATATTTTTGTTATGATTTCTACCGGGTGTGTGGCGCACAAAAGAAGTTTTACTTCTATCACGGGTACGATGTTGCACTCGTGCTATTAAACTAATGCTTTTTTCTCAAGTAGTTTTGCTCAGTGCACGGTTAAAAGTTTCGGTTTTAATTTTAAATTTTTTGGACTACATACATATATGACCAAACTAAATTCAGTTTCAAATACAAACCTTCCAAGATTAAAAAAAGATAGCACCTATGTTGGGCTTAGAATTTAAACAGTGCGGTTTAAATTTTTAACCCAAACATTTTCATAATTTAGAATATAAAAAAGGTCTTAAATTTCATGCTCCGTCTGATGGGGATTGAACCCGGACAGCCTTGGTAGCAACCAATTGTATCAAGCATCTTTGCACACTCAACTACAGCCACGCATGTAAATGTGCTTTCATATGTTGAGTTTGAATCAACACAACATTTCGCTGTGTGCAAACATTTTCTATTTCGGTTTAGATTTTAAACAAAAATTTCTATATATGAAACCTAGAAACTAGAATTAAAACATTTTAGTTTGAGTTTTAACCCACGAACTTTTTCGACTAAAATTTAAACCAGAACATATTAAAAATTGCTCAAAACTATTGACTGGTTTAAAAAGTAGACTATAAAAAATTAAAAACGGCCGTAGTCCCAGCGCGGTTTAAAATTAAACCCAAAATTTTGACCGTGTGGCAATT
Organism: Rhagoletis pomonella; assembly: GCF_013731165.1. Taxonomy (NCBI): domain Eukaryota; kingdom Metazoa; phylum Arthropoda; class Insecta; order Diptera; family Tephritidae; genus Rhagoletis; species Rhagoletis pomonella. The sequence continues at coordinate 24,523,398 of NW_023458559.1, read as the reverse complement.
TACATATGTATGTAAGTAGTAGCGGCACATTGGGTGAACTAAATGCATTCATACATATATATTTATGTACAACTGTAGCTAACTGTGCGGGTGATAAACACATGTAGCATAGTTAAATACTGTGTACATAACTATAATTAAAACGTTGAAAATGTTACAATTTCGGCATATGACTGAAAAAAACTCTAAAATACACACAAATTGTGGTTTCCAAGCCATGTACGAAGTGATTAGCACAGCTGCAACCTTCAACTTGTCAACTCGCGGAAAATTCCCCGATTTGCAGGGAATTTCGGTTTAAGTAGTGATCGGGGAATGGGAATTTTTTTCGGGGAACTGGGTATGTTATTTTTATATATTAAAGTAACCAAATTAGACGAGTATGTTAATTTTAACCAATTTTGGAGCGACATTTTTTCAATTTGAATAGCAATATCTCCACAACAAGAGTTTTCCCAGATATAAGCTATATACCAGATGAAAGCTAAGATTTTGGGCTAGACTCGTGGAAACTTAGAATAAAATCGACTGACCAGTTTTTGAGAAAATACCCGAAATCTCTATTTTCAGCAGCCCGATTTTTAGTTTTCAGGCGATAACGTTATGGCGTATTTATATTTTATAAACAAAATAGATAGCGTTAGATAGCTTGTTTGAAGACCCTTCTACTGATATCCACATCAATGACATGGACTGAGTAGTGCGGCCTCAGTGGTAGTTAAAAAAATTGCCTTTTTTCGAATTTCAGGCAGCAGCCACGCCCACACAGGCATACGAATCAAAACATCCTGGAACAAAACCTTCTTAGTTTTTCGTGTACTTTAATTCCTGAAAGTTTGAAAAAAATTAAATGATGGTACGTACAGACGCCAGATACATACCAAAGCATCTGGTAGTGGAGACACGAACCAAAACACATATACCTCTAGATCTTTCCAACTAGTGGCCGGAACTTAATATATAAGGTATCGTTTGAAAGGTATTGGCCTATAGAATAACACTAAATATGTTGGGTGTACCCACATGCCCCTTAAACCGGCAAAAGCAAAAAAACGTTTTTTGTTTCGCAACACTTTAGCCTAATTTTTAAGAATCCGGTTAATCGCTAATGAAGCTTTAATACATTTTCTGGACACACTTTGCAAGACCTTTCCAACGATATCTCAAACATGTCCATTGGACGTCTGGATAAAAACTTCCAAATCTCGTGTATATATAAGCGAGTCATTTCAGCATGCTACTGCGGCTGCTTTCGTCACTCGCGCGCACTGCCGTGCGCTGTGATCTTTGTTATTGTTTATAGTGTTGCTATTTCTATGCATGAATGTCATGTGAAGTGAATAGAAATAATGATAGTGATGATATTTTTATCTAATATGGTCACGGGTAGACGGGGAAACAGAGAATAACCATAAATTTAAGGGCCTAATTATATGATAATTTTCTTTATAGGAACGAGCTCAAATATCATTTGGGTTACTCGTCAAGCCTTTATGAAATAATGAAAAACTCTGGCTGCGATCAATTCAATGATAAATTTAACATTTAACGGGGCAACTGAAAGAGCGCATTAGGCCATCTGATGAAAATTTAAAAGAATTGAATGAAAATATGAGATATTTTATCTCTGAGTTAAAAATTCGTTGGAATATGTCCTGTAGACACGAAGAACGTTTTTTTAAAGCAAACGAAAGTTGGCTTGAGTCCTCTACAAGTTTTTCGTGTTCAAAACAAAATAAACGTCAATTGCCACAAGAAGCTCTAGAGGCGTGAAAAAAGATCTTAAGAGCTACAGAGAAAATTTTTCTCGCAAGTGCAACAAGAAAAAGGCGAATGAAGAGATATTCAATATACTTTTGATTAGTTCCTACCCTGTTGCACCAAGTATGAGAAAACTACCAAAAAAAAATTGCAGGATTTGCCGAAAGAAGTACAACAGCTGTTAATTATGCCTTATAGTGATGATGAAGATGTTGAAAATGATGACAATGACGCAAGCGAAGATGATGATTATTTTTATTAAGGGTTATATATTCTAAATTACTTTCTAGAAATTTATACAATTCGTATTCATTATCATATAAAAAATTACCTAAACAAGTGATGATGTGGGTGATGTTGATAATGAAAATAGTAATGAAGATAATGATGAGGATAATTATTATAATGATAGGAGTGGTGTTTAACTTGTATTTAATGATGATTAGGATGTTAACAAATTATCATTAATAATAAACAATTGTTTTGGGAGCAACAGCTAAATTTTAACTTTTTTCGCTCTTTGGTAACGCCATAAAAACCAACTTAAAAAAACAAATCCTACCAAAATATTTTAGGATTTGTCTGATTTTTACTTCATTTGGTGCTAGTTATACAAATAAATTAAAATATTTTAAATTAAATGTACATATGAATTGATCTCCATTTTCAGGTGCGATTACCCCACTGTGCACCAGTGTATGTATGCCTTTTTTATACTTTGTTTTTTTTTTTTTTATTATTATACGCGAGCTAAGAATCGAATTCAGGTTCTATGAAATGGTGAAGTGAAAGTGAAAAATTCAGACTCAATAAAAAATCTCGACAATTTAAGGCTCTTCCATTAACATGCAGCTAGTAATCATTTGGTAAATTATTTGGAGTTAAAGATAAGTATATTCTTTATCATAAGATGCTGTTTTCGAGCGAAAAATATCATATTTTATTTTTAACAACCAAAAAACTTAAAAGAACTTTTTGTAGTGAAAACTTTTTAGAAAATAGTTTTAGTATTTTCCTTTGAAAACGGAATGGCATTTTTATGTGAAGTGATGAAAAATGCTTTCAGTGCGCGTTTTCACAAAACAAGGATTGTCACCCTGGCCATCACTAACAGTGCACGTAACATATTACATAAGAAAATGGTTGTAGTTGGTAAATCTTTTAAAAGTAACGATATTAGATAGTTTTCTATCACATATGATAAAATACGGCGAATTCATACAAGATGATGTTACCAGAGCAGCTGGATTTTCGTCGTGGTTCTTAATGCCAAAATTATATATTTGTTGTAATTCTTACTAGTATTGTGCATGAAATTGGTTAATTTTGTGCTTCTACTATCACCTTATATGAATTCGGCTTGGGATAAATTGTATTTTTATAAAAAACCCCAATAAATGTATTTCACCACAATAAAATTTTTAACAAGAAACCTAATATATGTATGTATAAAACTGGGCCGATTGACGGCATCCGTGATCGAATAAAACTCGATTCGCATCGCCTAGCTCGGTCTCAACAATTCATGTAAGCTGCCGGGCTACGGCAACATATTCCAGGCGAATAAAACTCGATTCGAATGAAATTAACTAACGGCTGTTTTTCTCCAATACAATTTGAAAAGCGAACTCACTACCGAAAGTTCAAAAATTAAATCTCTTTGCTTTCTTTCCGGAAAATATTGGTACACATTTAGCCTCTGTTGGTAAAAATGGTAGAAAATATAATATATCTAAAAATTTTGTAGATCTACCAATAAAGTGATAAAGTCTGTGCACTGATCACTAATCACTCGGCTATGGCGATTTGGATATTTTTTTATTTATCCCTCTCGGTACAAAAAATCAACCGCTGATGCTAAGATTTGAAAATTGGTTTACCGGCTAATTTTGGGTCATTGATTTCAAAAATACAATCAAAAATTTTATAAAACTCTTAGTTTTACCGTTATTCAGCGTCCATTATATTGGGCAGTGGTACTCTAGATTTGTAAACAAGGAAGTGATATCAATAATTTTTTTTTTTTCTTCTGCGAAATATATTTCAAAACTGAGAATAACATTTCACATTTTTTTCGGATCTCAATTCCACCGAAAAAAAATTAATTTGTTCATATATGTTACACTACTGAATATCGAATTTTGTGACACTTTTCACTTTTATGAAAAATCAAGATTAGCTGCATCCCGAAAATACAGTAAAATAAATGCGGTAAATTAGAATAAATAGTATACTTTTCTCAAAACAACTGTTGTTTTAAAATCAAAAGCTCTTATTTAAAATAAAGAGCTTCAAGTACAAAAAAGTTTGTCCAATATATTGGAAAATTGTACTGAAAGGGTTATTGTTCTGTTTTTTGTTTTAAATAATGGATTACCTTAATACAATTGTTTTACCTGCACAAATGTTTATAATACTCGTAGTATAACAAATATAGCAAACCAAAATTATGCCGCGACCCCCTTTTCAGCGAACTCTAAAAAAAATCAATGTTAACACTGGTAACTCAAATCATCGAATTCGCATCTTTGTTTACAACAAAAAGCGTGGCACATACAGTCAGCCAAAAAATTGTGCAAGAGAATGTAATATTTTTCAAAGTGTAATTGTAGTGAAGATGTTTGATAAAAAATTATGTTAAATAATATTTTTTTAAAGGAATAAAAGTTCTTAATTTATATTTGTTCTGTCAGCCAATTTGCCTAATTGATCGTTATATACTTCATATTCTTATTATTTCGACAATTTTCATTGCTTATTTGTATTTTTTCCCTTAAAAAAATAAGGGCTAGTTTGGTTTTTATTATTTATAAAATAAATATAAAATGCAAGAAATAGAGGAGCAATTTATGTATAATAATTTATAATTATTCAAAATAATAAAAAAAAAATCACAAAATAAATCTAGGCGTCCGATTGCTTTGATTTATAGCTAAAGTAGGTTAAGCTATAAAATAACAACTCACATGTATGTACATATTTGAGTTTTTATTATGATTTTAAATATACAATAGGGATGTTCATATAACGTGATAAACTGCTGATAAACGTGATAAAATCATAAATTCCCCACAAATTTATAATTGTACCACGTTTATGATGTAAGATGAATTGTAAACACTCGTATTTTTCAACAAAAAATTATATATCACTACGTAAAAGTTGTGGAAAAGTCTATTTAGATAAAATTTTCAGTTTTAGTATTATCTACTACAACTGTTCCTAGTTTGTATATGATACAATGAGAGCCAGAGTAGCTTGTCTACAAAAAAAAAATAAAAAATAGTAATATGAGAAACTATCTATAAATAATAATTTAAGTCTTTTATTAAAAAGTTCATTGTACTTACTAATTATAGTAAAAGAAAACTAAAAGGACTCGGGTTATTACCGTTTCGAATCTAGTAATGCATTTTAAGCTCTACCAAAGTTTTTTTTTAACTGTCAGTTTTGCTACTCTGGCCTCAAGGTCTCGTATTTACATTCCGGAAAAAGCTGAAGCAATATGTTTTTCTAGGATAAAGCGAAAGCAATGTTGATCGAAATTTCGCAGACGGAGATGTCAGCCAATAAGATCTCTTCAAAGTTGATTAGAAATTACAATTCAAGGTGTTTAGACCGTAGCAAAAGCTGAGCAGCTTAAGAGAAAGTATTCAGTGAGAACCCGTATGATATTTAAGCTCGAAAACCAACTAGGTACCCCACTCTCTACTTTCCTTTCCTAGTGGTATGATCCACAAAGCACTTCCCTGCAATAATCCCATGGCCTGGTATATATAAAAGTATTTTAGGTAAATATGAGAGGCTATCAGAGTAGATGTTTAGCTGTCTTTCTGACGTCCCACAGGACGGCGCCCTTACCGAAGGAAATATTTAGTGAACGATTCATTTACTGAAATAGATCAGTAAATGGCCACCAATATTACGTATAGGTAGTCATTGGTTTATGTAAGCAAACCGAAAACTTTGGACGGGTTGGAAAAAAACATTGTGCAAACTATTACCGGGATACGATCTCCATTGCTTGAAAAAGTATTCGAAAATTGGACTTCTAGAATTCGCTAAATCCGCATACCTGATTTTTTTTTTGTCGATATCCTTAAAATTGCATGTTTCATGCACTTTTGAAGAATGACTCATAAATATTCGATTCTCAAAAATCGAAAATGTTTTTGTTTTTATTCGTATTTTTATTGTAATAAGAAAATAATAATAAATCTAATACAAAATAATAAAATAAAAAATACAAAAATTCGCATTGAGCTGAAATTTGGTACGAATGTTGGGAAAAATATCCAAAAATAAATTGGTTTAAAGTAAACAAAAGGTCTTTTGGCGCAAAATCATATGTGCTTTAGCTTGAAACAAGGAGGATATGGTTCCTATTTTCTCAGTGTAGGCATAGCACATCAAAATCTTACGTAAATTTAAAAGAGAAAAGATACATATAAGCAAGTAAGGAAGTAGCTCAAAAACACTTAACCACCATTTAGGAGTAATCTTCACTTAGAAGGTATCCTCATTTTTAAAGGCGAAATTTCAAATAATGCAAACTATGTATATAAATAATATGAAGAAAATATTTTCAGGTGCAAAATCTGTTAACCCAAAATTTAATAAATCATGATTACTTTGGTGGCTTACTGTACAAATAATCACGAATTTGGCTGAATATTCCATAAAGAGAATTAGACACAAGATATACATACAAAACTTTGCGTGTCTGCAAAAAAAAATATAAATAAAAAAGTTTAGCTTGACCGCATAATTTTCACATTATTTGTAAATTAATTGCCTGTAAAAAATTACCAGTATTGAAAATAGTAATCCAAGCAACAAAGTTGATTTATAACCTCCAGTAAGAACATTGACTTGACTTTATACTTTGAAAACAGCAACCACAAATTACATTAGCGAAAAGTTATGTATGTATGTGCATAGTTATGTATATATGAAGGCTTCAAATCTTGTATAAATTACCTCATTTATACATTTGATAGGCGTGCGAGCATAACTACTGTTTGTAAACTTGTTAATGTAAATATATTTGTCGCATTAAAATGCCTTAAAATAAGCTGTCAGCCGGCGAGTTGAGAAAATGTAGACCAAATTGTGCCTTAGGGGCAGTGTTGCCAGGTTACTGCAGTGAGAAATCGTCGGTTTTATTCTCAAAATTCGTCATTTGCATGTAAAAATCGTCATCATATAAAACCAGGAAGCTCTTTTGTTTTTTTCTGATTGATATACGTAAAAATATAAAAGTTAAACGTTTTTACGAAATTTTAAAATTCACATTACTTTTAACAAAAATATTTTTAATTGCAATAAAATCGCATTTTCTTCTTAATTTTTAGATCATTAATGCCCGGCTGCACCAATCAATTTTGAATTTATCAGCCTTTTAAAATTTATAATGACACAATTTTGTTCAGAAAATTAAACATTTTAAATAATAACAAGAAGAACTTTGCCGTTGGTGTAAATTTTCTTGAGCTACATATACTACTTATCGACAACTGCTGTTAGTGCTGCCACATGGATACAACAATTATGTATTAGCAGAAATGGTAAACAAGTGTTTACACTGCAATTTTTAGTTGTCTGTGTAACTATCTTCAAAGTTGAGAACCAAACCAGACTTACACATAAATAAAAATCGTCATTGGGGCAAAAAAACCGTCAAATCGTCATGGGCGTAAAATCTTCAAAATGTCGACCAAAGTGTTAACCTGGCAACACTGCTTAGGGGCTTAAACATACATACAAACATGTGTACATGTGTATATACATATATACAGACGAGCAAATTCGGCAATAATAAGACAAGCATGCACCCAGCACAAAATCGGTAATCGCTTTTAGTGGTAACGTGTTCTAGACCTCATTGCCTTATTATGTCTTCTAATTTTTTCGCTTCTTTTAGGCATTGCCGGTAATACACAGTAGAATGTTCTCCAATATTTAATTAATTTCGCTGCTTTGATTCATTACAGGGAAACAAAGTAGAATGCTTCATCGTAGTCAGCTGAAAAATAGAATGAATACCCAAAAAAAAATAGTTTACCGTTACTTTCTGTTGAAAATGTAATCGAAATTAACTTTAATTAATTTAATTCTCATTTAACTTAAGTTCATTTAAGTCTCAATAAGCCCTTTATTTCAGTGAGGAAAAAAAGCACTGTTCTAAAAGTGGTTGTAAAAGCAGGGCTGTTATACAAATAAACAGCTGATACACAAAATTGTGGTGTGTGTATATTCATCAGCTGGTTAAACGTGTAACATCTCTGAGTGTGGTTATTCTGATTTAATTTTTATT
>NW_023458559.1:24501578-24515311 GCF_013731165.1 Rhagoletis pomonella | reverse complement strand
GGTATTGATTTATAAATAATCTTAACTTGATTTTTTAAAATGTGGCCATTCTTTCCGGAAAAGTAAAAGCCTACTGCACATGTACATATCAAGCCCTTTAATTTGATACCTCATTTTTGAAAATCAAACGAATGGTTCAGATCTTTCTTTCGCATATTTGAGAGATTCACAGCGATGTCGTAAGTGTCGTATTGTTGTATGTCGTAAGTTTTAAAAGCTTAAAAAATGTTTAGAGAACTTGAAACCACAACCAACTACTTTTTAACACTGCGAAAATACATAATATGACTTTAATGGTACTTTGCAAACCTCTTTAACATGTTTTTTAGGCGTTTAAAGTTTACGACATACAACAATACGACACTTACGACACTGTTCTGAATACCCCAATTATATATATAGATATAGTAAAATTCGACTTTTTAAACAGGTGGCAGCCCTTTTGAAAAGTAGTTTCGCGCTAAGATATTCTTAAATATTCTTCGTCTAACATTGCGATACATATTTTAATCAACTGATGAATTAAGTTGAGTTATATTAATTAAACATGTGGCAACTCCGCTAAATATAGTTCAGAAATAAACATTTTTCAACCCCCCTTCGATTGATACCAATATTTTAATAATTAATTTAACTTATTTAATAATTGGAAATTAATTTTTAAACAGGTGGCAACCCTCTTCCAACACTTCAAAACTATTTTGTGTGTTCAAATTAAAAACTTCTTAATATTCTTCGTTTCACAACATAATTTTGTCATTTCATATAACTTCTGGATAAGTTAATTAAATTCCACATTGCAAGAAGGTGGCAACCCTCTTCAAAATATTTTCAAACGGCCACCTTCTGATGTCCCTTTCGTTTTGCGCCCATATGTTGAAACATATTTCTCCTAATTAATTTTCTTACTTCAAGTTCAATTTAATTTTTTAAACAGGTGGCAACACTCCTATGTTAAGAACCAAATATTTTCAAACCCCTTTCCACTGATACCCATATTGTAATAATTTGATTTTTTTTTAGAAAATTTGAATGACACTTTTTAAAAGGTGGCAACTCTTTTCAAAAAAGTAAAACCGTATTAGATATCTGCAGTCCAAGAGTTTTAATTTGACACCTTATTTTGGAAAATCAAACGAAAGGTGCTGTTATGACGGCATTGCTTATTATATAGTGCTTATTATATAGTTGCAAATCTACAAGCCAAGCGCTTTAATTTGACACCCTATTTTTGAAAATCGATCGAACGGTGCAGATCCTTTATGCGGAACAAAAAATACATTCGCGTAATATTTTGAACTTAATTTTTTAAAAGATGGCAACTCTATTCGAAAAAGTTAAACCTTATTGCACACGTAAAGTCAGAGCCCTTTGATTTGACACCTCACTTTTGAAAATCGAACGAACGGTGTGGATCTGATGGCATTGATTATTAAATTATTTGAATGCAATTTTTTATCAGGTGGCAACTCTTTTCGAAAAAGTAAAACCTTGTTGCACCTCTACAGACCAAGCGCTTTAATTTGACCTCTCATTTTTGAAAATCGGGCGAACGGTACAGATCTTTTATGCTGCACAAAAAGTCTCTTCGCGTATTAGATATGTACATTAGAATGCATCACCAAAAAAAGTTGCGGTTTTTCCGCCGGGATTACAAAATTTATTATATTTTAAGACGTCAACCAAAATATTTCGGACAAATATTAAGATTTAAGTAAGCTGGACCGATTTGAAAATACCTCCAAAAATGTAGTTTTTTATGAATAAAAATAGTTTCTTAAGGAACTTTTTGAAAAAAGTCCCCTCAGATGACAAAACAGATTAAGCTTAAAAAATCTGTCTTAAGATATAATAGATTTTATAATTCCAATGGAAAAATAGTAGCGATTTTTTTTTGTATGGAGAGTGATGCAGTCTAATGTACATATATAGATAAGAAGCCAATAAGGGGTTCAATTCACTCACTTTTTATTTAAGGATAGTGCCTTTTATATAGAAGAAAATGCCTAGCACCGTCAGCCAAAAAAAAATATTTAAAAACTAAGGCGATTTTCTAGCGCCTTGAAATTTTCACTTTTACCAACACAAATTTAATGGGCTACAAAACTGCATACCTGGAAATTTTCGAAAATTCTAAACAAAATGTTAAAGGGTGTAGTTGTTAAAGTTTGTTGAATTTTTATAATTTTTGAACGAAGTTTGAAATGTGGATTTATGTGGTTCTGGTTATGTAATGCGCTAGACTTTTATGAAAAAAAACTATAAACGTTAAATAAACAAAAGAAAAAAACCAAAACTGGTAAAAATGTCACTTAACTTAACCAGCTCACCACAAGGGTATATAGGCAATGGGCTATTCCGCGCTTCATAATAATATTTTTAAATTTTCACTCTTTGGCAAGGGGAAAACATAACTTCGGTATACGGCTCACCATTCCTCAGTCTGCTACCGATAGACTTTGACACTTACAAACTTTCGCGAATTAAAAATACTCAATAATTTTGTAGGTCATAAATAAACTTTGTAATTTATTAAACCGCAAAGTTTATTTCACTTTTTATAACCACATACGCACACGTCAATGTGTACACATACATATGTATGAATATGCATATACTTATTAACGCTATCTACCATGATTCATGACAAAAACACTTTAATAAAGTATTAAGTTAGCCGATTATCAGGCCTTTTCTGCTTGTTATCGAAAATTTTATAACTGAGAAATTTTGTTAGCAAAAATTTACGCCACTTCATGTAACCGCAATTCTAGATTCCTTGGTAACGTTTTAATTTATAGCAATTCAGCTATGAAGTTTTATAGAAATTCTGGTGTTGCATATTTCACGGGGCAATATTTTGTTACCTGCCATTATCAAGCAATTGTCAGCGTACGAGACAATAGAAACTTCCTCTGTGGGTATTGTCAGCACCGATTTGTGCTGGACCCTGCAAATTTTTACTGGAAAAGTGTATAATAACCTAAAAAAATTACAAGAGAGCACTGAATCGAGAGCGTAATAACACGGGAGATCCGCAAGTTCTTGTTTGTGAAATTTTTACTAGCAGAAATTAGCTAACAGAAGAATAAGAAGAATAAATGTCAAAAGCCGCCATTTGTTGAAGTGGATAAGCATAAACGAAAGAAAAATGAGTAGAAATCAAAATATTAATGATGTACTGAACAGTGTAAGTGCTTGTGTGTAAAGCAAAGAGTTTAAAACTGATTTATAAATAGTAAAATGCTTACAACAGAATTTCAAAACGATGGAACAACTATTCACTTGCAAGTTTTTACTAGTCTTGTATTCATTAGCTTTGTCTGCTAGTTTTCTCTTCTTCTCAATTTTACGTTCTATTTTGCTTTTACTCTCTCGTTGCAATTTTTACTGGAGAAGTTACTATACACGCCTTTTGTCTCTGTTGTTTTGTAACATTCTTTTGTTACTAGCACTAGTGATGTAAATTTTCGATACTTTCAAGTATCGATCCATACTCGATACCAAAACAAATACTCATAGTGACTCTTTTTTAGTAAAAATCGAAAACGTTGTATAGAAACTACTGAACTGCTGTTGAAGCTTATTGTTACCTTTAACATTTACCATAAATAATTTTTAACTATTTCAGCTATTTGGGGATATATTCTTCCCATTCTTTCCACCACGTAAGCGGATCTCGATGTCTCTCCAATAAATCTTCTTGATTATCACAGCGCACGGCATTGCGCGCAAGTGACGAAAGCAGCCACAGTAGCATGCTGAAATGACTCGCTTATATATACACGAGATTTGGAAGTTTAAATCCAGACGTCCAATCAACATGTTTGAGATATCGTTGGAAAGGTCTTGCAGAGTGTGAAAATGTATTCAAGCTTCATAAATGATTAACCGGACTCTTAAAAATTAGGTTAAAGTCCTGCGAAACAACTTTCTGCTGCGAACAAACTTTCAGGAATCAAAGTACAAAAAAAATTAAGAAGGTTTTATTCCAGGATATTGATTCGTATGCCTTTGTGGGCGTGACTGCTGCCTGAAATTCGAAAAAAAGCAATTCTTTAAACTACCACTGAGGCCGCACTATCATGTCATTCATGTGGATATCAGTAGAAGGGTCTTCAAACAAGCTATCTAACGCTATATTTTGTGTTTATAAAATATAAATATGTCATAACGTTATCGCCTGAAAACTGAAAATCGGGCTGCTGAAAATATACATTTCGGGCATTTTCTCAAAAACAAAGTTTCCACAAATCTAGCCCAAAACCTTAGCTTTCATCTGGTATATATTTAGCTTATATCTGGGAAAACTCTTGTTGTGGAGATATTGCTATTCAAATTGAAAAAATGTCGCTCCAAAAAGGGTCAAATGGTTAAAAATTAACATATCCGTCTAATTTGGTAACTTTAAGATACAATAATAACATACCTAGTTCCACGAAAAAAATTGCCCATTCCTCGATTGCTACTTAAACCGAAATTACCTGCAAATCGGGGAATTTCCCGCGAGTTGACAAGTTGAAGGATGCAGCTGTGCTAATCACTTAGTACATGTCTTGGAAACCACAATTTGTGTGTATTTTAGAGTTTTTTTCAGTCACATGCCGAAATTGTAACATTTTTCCCCATTTTAGTATGTACACAGTATTTAACTATGCTACGTGGGTTTATCACCCGCACCTACCTGGGAAGACACAATACTACCTATAGTTGTACATCAATGTGTATGTATGAATGCATTTAATGCTACTACTTAGGTACATATGTATAAATTGCCACTGAGCAAAACTACTTGAGAAAAAAGCATTAGTTTAATAGCACGAGTGCAACACCGTACACGCGAAAGAAGTAAAACTTCTTAAAAAAAGCACATGTGTGCCCCCAGACCCGGTAGAAATCTTAACAAAAATAAACTACGAGCAATCAGACGAATACAGTTGTCATTTCTCATATTTTTTGCCGTTTGTTTGATCCACGTTGTGTTCCGGTAAATTATCATTTTGAAACCTGGTTATGCACTGCTTCTCAACCATTCTCCATTCAACCATTAAGGGTATTCACGATCCGGTGCATACTGTCTAGCATGGTGCATAGATAGCATAAATAGCATGATTGGGTAATTGTGTTGTTGTTTCATGTGCTCAAATAACATCAAAAATGAGCCAATCATGCTACTTATGCCATATATGCACCATGCTAGACAGTATGCACCGGATCGTGAATATCCCTATTGCAACCTATTACTTAGCTTTGGCGACGCTTGTTATGAAAATATATTTTAACTATGATGATTGGGTATCGAAGTATCGACATAATTTTTTCAATACTCATGGAATATTGAAATTGCCAAACAGTATCAAATGGAGTGCAATGGGGTATAGTCGTTGCGCTCGGTATGCAGTTACAGTTGCATGGCTATACTCAATCCCGACTCTTGCGTCCCCGTTCGCGCACTTTGGGCAACGTGAGCAACCCATGTGCGAGATGCGGTAACCAATCCGAGTGGAGCCTTGGGTCACGGCAGAAAGAGAGAGAGCTTCGGTGGGGCCACTCCGACTTATTCGGTTTAAGGGCTCCCTGAAGTCTGCAGCGTCTGTTCACCAGTAGGTGCGGCTGCAGCGGGTGTCTGCTTGGAGCAAGCGGCTCGCTATATAAACGTGTATTTGGTTGCGAAACCACCCCCGTCCCAGCAATGGGTTGTGCGCTGGGCTTGGGACCCGCCACGTAAAAAACACTTCCAGTGAAGAAGCAAAGCAAAGTCTCGGATGAGACCCCCCTTGTGATGACAACCACGGCAAACGTTTAAAGGACTACAATTTGGGGGCATGCACCTGGAATGTCCGGACCCTTAATGGGGAAGGTTCCTCTGCCCGGCTGGTTGATGTCCTCGTATGGACAAAAGCTGACTTCATCGCCATCCAAGAAATGCGTTGGACGGGGCAAGGCAAGCAATGTCTGGGGCCTTGCGACGTCTACTACAGATGCAATGTAAAGGAGCGCAAATTCGGAGTTGGATTTGTGGTGGAGAGAGACTCGGTCGCCGAGTACTGTCGTTCACCCCGGTGGACGAGCGTCTAGCCACAATACACATCAAAGCGAGATTCGTCAACATCTCGCTCATCTGCGCCCATGCCCCGACGGAAGAGAAGGATGAGGCATCAAAGGATCTCTTCTATGAGCGCTTGGAGCGTCATGATATCAAAATCGTGCTTGGCGACTTCAATGCCAGGGTGGGCAAGGAAGGGATCTTTGGAACCACCGTCGGAAAATTCAGCCTCCACGAACGACGAAACGTGCGACAACAGATTGAGGCTGATCGACTTCGCCGGGGCCCGAAACACGGTAGTATGCAGTACTAGGTTCAAGCATAAAAAGATCCATCAAGCTACGTGGCTGTCTCCGGATCGAAAAACGAGAAACCAAATCGATCATGTTGTGATAGGCGGAAGGCACGCTTCCAGTGTTTTCGACGTACGCACACTCCGAGGCCCAAACATCGACTAGGACCACTATCTTGTTGTTGCAAGATACGCACCCGCCTCTGTGCAGCAAAAAATGTGCGCCCAAATATGCAAGGAAAGCTTAACGTCGAAAAGCTGCCATCACAACAGACAGCCAGCGCTTTCGCTACTCGACTCTCACACCTGGTCTCAGAGAGCACTCTTCAACAAACCGACATATGCGAGCAGTGGAACCACATTTCCCGCTCATTATGTATCGCCGCCGAAGAAGTAGTCGGATTTCAGCGATCCCGAAAGAACAACTGGTACGATGAGGAGTGTCAGAAAGCTGTAGAGAAAAAAGGAGCCGCCTACAGGGATCTTAATAGGGAAGCGAGACGTATTTTCCGCAATAAGAAGTAGGCCTGGGTAACGGCACACTAACTCCAGCGCCACTGTCGGAATCGGCACAGTGTGTTGGCGCAATGGCGCCTCTTCAGCCACTAAAGCTGATTTCCTTTATTGCTGCACGCTGCATCAAAGTGAATTACATAATACAAGGTTATATCGGTTGAGAAAAAACTCAAGTATACCCAAGTTAAAAACCCAAAAATACAACAAACCCATCATTTTCACATTCAGAAGGACCGCGACGAATTCTAGCAACACCACCTTGTATAAATTCGCCTTGTGCTGCACATTTTACAAGAGACCCTTCTATTTCGGGTGTCCTTTGCTGGTTCTTTGCGACATCCGGTGTTGTCAGAGTTCCGGTGTAGAACTAAGACGAATTAATACAAGGTGGTATCGGTTGGGCAAAAACAACTCAAGTATACCCAAGTTCAAAACCCAAAAATACAACAAACACATAATTTTCACATTCAGAAGGACCGCGGATAATTTTAGCAACACCACATTGTAAAAATTCGGCTTGTGATTCACATTTTACAAGTGAAACTTCGCTTTTGTGTGTTCTTTGCTGGTTCTTTGCGCCGCCCGGTGCTGTCAGTGTTCCGGTGTTGCTGGCGCCATTGCGTCACTGAGTTGTGACAATCGGTATCGGCGCCAGTAACTCAGCTCTCGGTATCAGCGGCATCGGTGTTACCCATGGCTAATAAGAAGAGAGAGGCCGAAATACGTGAGTGCGAAGAGCTTGAAATGCTGGCCGACAGGAAGAATGTCCGAAAATTTTACCAGAGAGTTAGACGACTTACGGAAGGTTTAAAGACCGGGGCGTACTACCCTAAGAACAATAATGGCGACCTAGTAACTGCTGTCCAGAGCGTACTTAAATTATGGAGTGAACACTTTTCCGCCCTACTCAATGGTAGCAGCACGGAAAGTTGTGGAGAAGAAGAACCCGAGCCCGCAGTCGACGTTCCACCGCCTGACTATGACGAGGTACGTATAGCAATAATGCGGCTGAAAACCAACAAAGCCGCTGGAGCTGACAGCCTGCCAGCTGAGCTATTCAAGTACGGCGGCGAGGTTTATCAGAGGTTGCCTATACGCCGCTATGTCTGAATTTGGCATCCCATCAAAACTGATACGACTGTGTAAAATGACATTTTGCAATACCACCAGCTCCGTCAGAATTGGGAAAGACTTCTCCGAGCCGTTCACCACAAAACGGTCTTCCAGACAGGGCAACCACCTTTCATGTGACTTCTTTAATCTGATGTTGGAGAAGATAATCAGAGCTGCAGAACTGAACCGCTAGGAACAATTTACTACAAGAGCGTGCAATGTTTGGCTTATGCCGATGACATAGACATCATCGGTAACAAAAACCGCGAAGTCTGTTCTGCCTTTTCCAAGTTGGATAGGGAAGCAAAGCGAATGGGTCTGGTGGTAAACGAGGACAAGACGAAGTATCTCCTGTCATCAAACAAACAGTCAGCACATTCGCGCCTTGGCACCCACGTCACTGTTGACAGTTACAATTTCGAGAAAGTAGATAATTTCGTTTACTTGGGAACTAGCATTAACACCGATAATAATGTCAGCATTGAAATCCAACGCAGAATCACTCTTGCCAACAAGTGATACTTTGGACTGAGTAGGCAATTCAGGAGTAAAGTCCTCTCTCGATTTACGAAAATCACACTCTATAAGTCACTCATCATGCCCGTGCTGGTATATGGCGTAGAAGCGTGGACAATGACAACATCCGATGAGGCGGCTATTGGAGTATTTTAGAGAAAGATTTTGCGGAAGATTTACGGGCCTTTACGCGTTGACGACGGCGAGCACCGCAGACGATGGAACGATGAGCTGTATGAGCTTTACAACGATATGGACATAGTACAGCGAATTAAAATACAGCGGCTCCGCTGGCTTGGTCATGTCGTTCGAATGGACACCGACGCTCCAGCTCTGAAAGTATTCAACTCGGAACCCGTTGGTGGTAGCAGAGGAAGAGGGAGGCCCCCACTGCGATGGAAAGATCAGGTGGAGAAGGACTTGGCTTCACTTGGCGTTTCCAATTGGCGTCAGTTGGCACAGAGGAGAAACGACTGGCGTGGTATGTTGAACTCGGCCAAAATCGCTTAGGCGGTTACAGCGCCAAAAATGAAGAAGAAGAAGAAACAATATCAAATACATACTATTCGATACTCGATACTATTCACATCTCTAACTAGCACCTAATAAACATACGGTCGTGTACTTAGGAGTATGATGGCATGTATGCATATTTTCTACCTATTACTACAAGCCATGTTTTATATCATATGGGTTTTAAATTTCAGCAAACAATTTTTATCAGGGACCGAGAACGCGTTCCAGTTTTGGGTTAGTTCTGTGAAGAACTTTCCCGCAAACGAGCCAAAAGCGAAAAAAAATCTCGGTAACGTTCTCGAAAAGAACAAAATCCGAACAAAACTCTCGGGAACTTTTTCAAGAGGAACAGAATGAGAATGAAACTTTCGGTAACTTTTCTAATGAGAACTAAATGAGAAAGAAAGTACCGAGAACGGTTTCAAGGAGGATCAAATATGAACAAAGGTCTAGGGGACGTTATGCTGGAGAATAAAATGAGAACAAACGTTTTGAGAACTTTACGTTAATAATGAGGGGGCATCTGCGTGTTAGATAAAAGATCATTTCAGTGAGAACCACTATTGTTAACTTTAAGTCAAAGGAAAGCTGGATCAAAGCAACTTCCAGATGGTTTTTCATTAGGGTGAACTCTCCATTTATGGAACAATTTTTCTGTGCAATAAAAGTTCGTGTCTTAGGTCTTTCGTTGACTTTATTTGCATAAATATGTTTCAGTTATTTTTTGATTAATTTTAATATTCAATCACTCCTAAGTAATGGAATGCTGGGAAAAAGGTTTTCTCGATACCTTTCTTCGCAGATAGTTCAGATAATATTTTTTCCCGTTTAGTTCCCTGTCAGCAAGTTCCTGAGACTCTAGTTTCCAAATTGTTCTTCGAGAGAATGTTCCCGAAAGTATTGCTCGCGTTTTGTTCTCTTTAGGAACGTTCTAAAGGGGTTTGTTCTTATATAACTTCCATTGAGGACGTTCTCGATAGTCTTTGGGTTTTGGTTTTCAAGCGCTCTTTGGAGCAAAACTATGAGAACGACATTTAGTTGCGATCATACCTTTTGTTTTCGGTCCCTCATTTTTATACATAGAATTTCACCTAATTGAAACCCATTTAAATATACACGTACGTACATAAGTATGGTCTTTTAAATGTTGGTACTGGTTTAATACATATTTTTTTCCACTTAGTACAAAAGTAAGAAAACTCATTTATCATCCCTTGCATGCATATTTCGTGGGGACCAATGGCTTAGACGGCTTTCGCCTTCCCGGTACTCACCTAGACTTCACCCCGGGTGAAAAAAGAGGCGCACTTGATTTTGGCAGTTTGTATAGTCTTCTAGTCACTCGACGCTGGGCTCCGTCCACCCAACGATGTAGGGTGAACTCTCGGTGATCACCGAATTAAATTACGGTTGACCAAAGCTTGCTTACACCGTAGGCGAAGTTGCAAGTCTTCAGGTGCTCGTCCCACTTCTTCTGCTTGTACTGGTTTACTGTTTACCGATTCTCGGCATTTAAATCCCTGATACAAGGATGGCCGATGTCGGCCAGGCGAAGGTGAATTTTGGTCGTGTTTTCGAAATGCATTCGGCAGCAATGAAGCGGGCTGCAACGGCAGTGACTACCGGGCAGCTGGTGGCAGGTGGTATGCAAACGTCAAATATTTCGAGATCGGCATCGCCTTGACAGATGGCAATGCCCTTACACTCTAGTATGGTATCCCTTCGGTCGATGTCTACTTTTGCAGCCTCGACTCTTGGATCGTAGATATAAATATTCCTCTCGCGAAGCCACATCTCTCAGTTTAGTGGATGTACTGACAGGTCACTATCCGATTGGGATTGACGGAGTGAGATATTAAACATCAAACCGCACTCTCTTTGTCGCCGCTGCATGGAAGACGATGAGGTGGAACCCTCGAAACACTTCTTATTAGACTGCACAGCTTTTGCCAGACACCTGGGATCCTATTTTTTAATTGGCCTGAATGAGCGCACGCAGCGATCTTCGCTTTAATCCAGCAACCGCTCGCAGCTCTATCATCGGACCAATGCTCATGATGTAACCTTACAGCGCTCTTAAAAGATATGTATTTGCATATGTAAATGTTAATGTTTTGTATCTACTCGTATGTAAAATATATTACAACGTATCAAAAAATATGCAAATACATATCGTGTAAGGGCGCTTTTACCTAGCCTAACTTAACCTAGTCGCGTCAGTATATAAAAGTTTAGAAGCAAAATTAAGATACCAGACTTTTTTTTCTTTGTATATCGCATACTTGTTTTCTTTAATATATATACTTACATATGTAGTGCCTATGTATTTATATATATATTTCTTATGACAACATACTTTCAAAATACTTCAGAATGATAACTAAGAAATTCGTACATTTTCTAATAAGCGATAGTCAGTTATTGTTTTCCCAATGCGTACGCTCGTGCCCGAAATGGTACTTAAGTATTTATTATGTGCCATAAAATTTGTCGCAACGTGTGGAACTAACATGCACAATGAATAGTGCCTATATATTTACCTACACAAATGTTGAATTGCAATAATTAATACATATATGTATAAGTTATAATTTTGGGATTCACGAAATGTCGCAAAGTAGCATTTTTGGCGAAATGGCAACGTTGCGAACGAAATTGTATGAACGACCTAATAGCTACTCCGGATTGCAAATGTAAAGTTTTTTTTTTCAAATGCTGCGCATAAGTAAAAATTAAAAGTTTTTATGCTGACTACACACGAGGCAACCGTTGAAGCAACCAGGGTATGTTGCTTCGACCGTTGCCTCGTGTGTAGCATTGTTGCTCATATAAATTCGTGTTGCCGCAACGACGGTTGCCACTTCATCAAAATTTTTTGTACCATATTATACAAGTAAAAAGGCCCAAAATAAAAAAAAAATTTGCATTTTTGCCTTCAAAAATTTTCATCAAAATTGCAATTTTTAATCTGAATCTTTAGAACATTTTTGGGTATGCAGTTTTATAATAATAATAATAATAATAATAATAATAGATTGGCGTTACATATATGTTAGTGTTAGGCCGAGCTTCTCCTCCGATTTGTGGCGTGCGCCTTGATGTTGTCACATAAAGAGGAGGGGCCTACAGTTTTACAGAAATACACTCGGAGGTTTCCCATTGCCTGCCGAGGGGCGACCGCTGTTAAGAAAAACCTTTTATCTAAATTTTATTGCAATGATGCCTTCACAACGGCTTGAACCCAGACGCCGCGGAGTGGAAGCGCGCACTGCTTACCACTACACCACAGCGGCCGCCAATGCAGTTTTATAGCCCATAGAATTTTATTCTAATAAACTCAAGTTTCAACAGCTTAAAGAGCCATTGAGAATTTTTTTAAGTGACGCCTTTTTATACTTTTTTCCATACAAGCATAAATTCCTTATGAAATAAAATGTGTTAGACCGTAAGCAAAAAAAAGCAACCCCAGTTTGTGTAAATGCACTTGTTTTATAAAACTAAAAAAAAACACTGCAAAGGTAGCCTCCAAACAAAAATTCCCAAAATGCAATCCCTTTTTTAAGGCGGTTGAAACTTGCACTTCATTAGACTAAACTAGTATGGGCTACAAAACTGCATACCCAAAAATGTTCTAAAGATTCAGATCAAAAAGTTGAAATTTGGATGAAAATTTGTCGAATTTTCCTAAATTTTGTATAAAGTTTGAAAACGTGAGTGCTACTTATTCAAACGAACGTTGCTTCAAAATGGCCCAAAACAAACAAAAAAGGCCCAAACGGAGAAAAAATGCCCATATTTGGTACAATTGAACCAAAGTGGAAACCGTGGCCGCAACCGCCGCCCGAAAATCAAAATATTTTGATATTTGTGTTGGTTACTGTTTCGGTTGCCTCGTGTGTATCGCTGTGTATTGAGTTTTTTGGCTTAGTTCAATGGAAACAAGTAAGCCGAAAGGGTGTTTTGGTTGAAAACAAAGTTTTCTTCCGTATGTTTATTTTATAACATATCACACATTACTGAGGTTTCCGCAATGGTTGCCTCTGCGGTTGCGGCGTGTGTATTGAACAAGAAAAACATGTTGCCTCAACACGTGGCTTCAACGGTTGCCTCGTGTGTAGTCAGCATTAAAACTAAGTATGTTTTGAAGCAGTCTTAACTGAAATAATTTTTCTTGAAGTAGTCACAATAAAAACATATGTTTAGCGAGTTTGACTTTGCAAAGATTGCCAGATTTTTTCAAAAAACTGAATTTCCACGTGAAAACCACGAAACTCCAACTATCAAAAACGAAGAGTTTTGAAAAAAGTAAGGTTTTTTAATTTTATTAAACATAAATAACAAAAAACGATTAATTTAAAAAGAAATACCATAAACCGTTTGGATTATACTTAACTAAACACAGATAGACTTTATAAAATGGAACATTTAAATCACATTTTTAATGAAATTCAGTTTTATTATTCTTCGTAAATTTCTTTGTTAATTTTTTGAATATTTCATTCAACACGTTAAAATTAGTACCTCCTGAAGCATTTTTTAAGAAATCTTTCATTCTTAAATTCATTATTTATTATTTTATTCAAATTGATTTGGGAAAATATTCTTACCACATTTTTTGTAGCGACGGGAGTGCAAAAGACAGCTGTCCTTTTTCTTAAAGATTGGCATAAAAAATGTAATTTGTGCCATGAGGTAATTTAAATAACTGCAACTTCTTCTAAAACACTGTAACTA
>NW_023458559.1:24477287-24491578 GCF_013731165.1 Rhagoletis pomonella | reverse complement strand
AAAAAAGTTAAAGAAAACAAATGGTATTCCCTTTTTGTATCACATTGAAATCGTACGACTGTCACGTGCGCCACCATGGGAATACCCATATGTCATTTAGGGGCGAGACTGTGGATCCATGATCTACGTGTTAAATAGAAGTAAACTGCATAAAAAACACTGTTAAATTTTTTTTTTAATTGTCCTACCAAATTTAACTAATTTTTCTGGGTTAATCGCTATGTTTCGCACGTTCCCGGCCGTCATCTAAGCGTCATACAAAACAAATGTAGGTATACAAGTTGGGAAGAATGAAATCCTCTACAGCTTTTGAATTTAAATATGCTATGTATTTTCAACAGAAATTGTCAAAAAATGGCGAAAACCGTGGCAATGTAAATTTTTTTGCAGTTTTTGCTAATTTTTTACAATAAAAAATGCTATTTTGAAAAAACCTTCTATATAACAAATGTTGGAAATTAAATTCTCTACATATTTGTATATAACCATTTTTTACGAATAATGCAAAATAAGCTTGCAAATTTAAAAAAACCCACAAAACTTAAATCCAAGATGGCGGAATGTTGCCAAATGAAATTTTTTCAATTTTCCTACCAAATTTATCTAATTTTACTGGGGTATGTATTTTGATTAGGTATTTGCGTCGTTCGATTTTTAACTCATAAAACCTTACTCTCCGTAGTTTAGTAACAGAAAAACCAGAAGCATCTTCAAGTTTACGAAAGAGCACGACGTAATACTTTGGAAACTTTAATATTTTCAGGAATAAAGGCATTGTTATTTGATGGCGGCAGCGTGGTCGAGTGTTATTTATTTTTAAAACGTAAGATCGAAGAACTCGGAGAAAAGTGGTTCACCTTTTCGAAAACATAGTTTTCTCTCGAACTTCTCGAAAAGATTCTTTTCGTAGCCATATTTTTTTTAATGTGAGTCTAGAAGTACATAGGTATGGTATCGAAGGGAAAGATTATCCTCTTATTTTCTTTAATACATACATATAAAACTACATTTTTACTTTTTTGGTACGTTTATAATTTGAAAAAATCAGTTTCCATCCCTGATGGAATATCAGCTGTAAAGGAGGACTACTTTAAGCGATTTTGGCCGAGTGCAAAAACGCACGCCAGCAGTTTCTCTTCTGTGTCAACTGACGCTAATTGGAAATGCCAAAGGAAGCCAAGTCCGTCTCCACTTGGTCTTTACATCACAGTGGGGCATCACTCTTTCTCTTCTACCACCAGCGGTTTCCGAGTTGAATACTTTCAGAGTTGCAGCGTCGGTGCCCATGTGTTTTAATTCGTTGCACTAAGTCAGTGTCATTAAAATTTTGGAACAAATGCAGAATAGCTCCGATTCTCAAATAAAAAAGAAAAATAAATATTGGGGTCGATAGAGATGATTGAGCTGAACATAAAGGATTTTTTTTTTTCGGGGAAACAACAACTACAAAAGTTATTAAGGGTCAAAGTCAACTTAAACAATTCTATGAATCAAAATTTTTTGAAAACGAATGCATGGATTTTAAAAATTTCGATCTCATTTGATATGAACTTTGATTCCCTTTAATTTGATATAAATATAGTCCTCCTTAAGGAGAATTCTCTTTTCTGTGTTGTCGCAGAGGAGAAGCGGAATTCCTCTCTGCGTACATTAATTCGATTTTTTGAAAACTAAACAAGACATATATAAAGTAGGTATATCAAATTAAGGCAACTTAAATTTCCTATCGATTGAGGCCCCAACTTTTAAAATCCATACATTCGGTTTTAAGAACTTTTGATTTAAAAAATTATTTATTTTGAACTTTGACCCTTAATAACTTTTGTAATTGTTGTTTCCGCAAGAAAAGAAATATACCGTTATACTCACCTCAATGATCTCTATCGATCACCATATGTTCTTTTTAAATTTGGGAATCGAAGCTATTCTGCATTTATGCTAAAATTTTGCTCAACTTCTGAATTTGACAGAAATGCAACTCTGAAAAATCACGCACGCAAATTTATTTCGGTTACTCAAATGTGAAAAACTTGCGTGCGTGCGTAAAAAAATTCACGCAGGTATTATTAGGTTGGCCTGTTATAGAGTGTGATCTTTGTACGATGAGAGAGGACTTTACTTCTCGATTGCCTACTCAGTCCAAAGTAGCACTTGTTGGCAAGAGCGATTCTCCGTTGGATTTAAAAGCTGATATTATTATTGGTGTTAATGCTGGCTCTAGATACTATGTACCTGCATATTTACATTCATACATATATGTATAAGAAGTCTTGGGTAGTTCCAGATGGTTAAATATGTAATGGAATTCTTCAGATAATACGAGTGTGCAAATATTTACGCAATCTCTGCGGTACCAACAATTCATTCCATCATTCTTTCTTTTGAAATGTAAGAATAAACGTATGTACATATGTATGTATATGAATACATACTTTTGTAGGAATCAATTGTTTATATATAAATATATGTACATGTACATTAATAAATAAATAAATAAATATAAGTGCATACGTGTATATTTGTTTTTTCGATGCTATGTGAATTTGCATTATTTAAGTAACCAATATTTATAAATGTGAAACGCACAAACTAAGTAAGTATGTATGTATGTATATCTGCGAAGCGTTTTAATGCAACAATAATTACTAAAGTAAATGAATACGAAATGGATAGGGAAGTAGATTCTCATACAAACATACATACATATGTAGAATATATGTACATATGTATGCATGTGTTCATAAAAATTTGGTGGCAAAATCAATACGAGGGAGTAAAAATCTCCAAATCGTAGTGATTACTTAAACGAAATGGTTTCTAAGGCATTTAATATTTAATTGTGCAGTTTAATTGCATCAGTAGTTAATTTGTTAATAATTGACTGGAAAATTTAGATGCCAGAAATATATGAGTGTGCATAGCAGTTATTTGGTTGTAAAAAAAACTGTAAAGCTCGCGGATATTGCAAGCACATGAGATTGACATAAAAATATCTAAGTTTTTTCGATTCAACGATTTTTATGAATTCATTGGTTCTACTTATATTTTACTTTGTTTTGGTCGGAACCAGGCACAAAACAAGGCGTGCAGAGAACAGCACTCAGACTACATGCCGCCTATATTTTATTACTCCAAGCTTACATACTGTATTTCCAGAGATGTTTTGCAGTGCATTTCCATTTCGGCAAGTTGATATGATAGTCCTCATTCACCATAAGTTTTTAAAGTTTTCTCGAAACAATGATTTTCGATAAAAGCGACTATTGCGTTGTTTGAACTTCTTAGACTCCAGTAAGAAAAGACTCTTCGACTCGATAACTATGGGTGGACTACGTCGAAGAAATTGACGTTGGTCTCGGCCCAAATCGTCAAACTGTTCCAACTCGTGCCACCACTTCTTTACTATATCTATATTTTTAAGCACTGCCCTCAAAAACTCGCGTATTGCATTTTCAGTTTTAATTATCTATTTCTAAACTAACCAATGCGTTCATATCAGGAGCAGACCGAATAAGTGCTTAATTATTTACGCAGTCATCTAGCTATCTTGAGATTTTTTCCACGTGCCTCTCATATTTTTGATATTTGCTTAGCAAATATTTTGTTATATGAATTTTAAACAATGTTTGATTTTAAACTTTAGAAGTGGAAAAAAAATTTGAAATTATAAAGTATGATTGTACTTAAGCTTTAGAACAATTACATATCTACTTTTTCTTGTCTAGATTACTTTGTTCAAATTACTCAAAATCTAGCGTTTTAATTAAATAAATTACATCTTTCGATAACCGGTTCACATTTTTAATGTTTTGAGTTACTACCATTTCTCAGACGAAGAGAAGACGTATGTACTATCGATTACCAGGCCCCGGATACTATGGAATTTGCTTATTCTAGCTGCAGAACTCCATACTTTAGTTAACGAAACATCAGCACGAATTAAGCCAACACTATCCTGTATATCCTTGTTTCGTTTTGATTTCTCTTAGCTATTTCACTTTTACTGCCTGGTTATCTACACTGAGAAAAGAGTTTAGTTACGTCAACTAAATATGTTTTTCTCAACACATGATTTGGTTATACATAGTTACAGCATGTGTTGAGAGAAATATACATAGTTAGCTCACCCGTTTTCAGAGTCTGTTTTTGCATTTTATGGTTTTTGAACAGATCAAAATTAAATCACAAAAATATAAAAAAAGTAAAAGCAAAACCGACTTCTTATTAAAATTTAAGAGTATCGTTAATTTCTTCTTGATCCAGTGATCAGATTTATGCCATATTAGTATTGGACGACCTTTAAGGTACCACCTTTACTTTAAAAGATAATCCTAGAGATCGGTTATCGTGGTCCTAAATTATGCGGTAACATATATAAAAAAGATATATTCCGACGAAGTAATAACCTCCTCCTTTTTGAAGTCGGTTAAAAACATATGCGTGGTACAAAGCTCAATAACAATATGGAAATAAATATTAATAAGCACAATAATAGTAGAGGGTGTTGCGCATTTTCTTCCATATAAAAGCCAGTTTTGCTCACACAAAATCCAGAAATCAATGGTAACTTTTAGCTATATTTCTCTTACCGCAGAACTCCACAGCAAACACCGATGGCCTACCAACTGTCATTTTGACGAGCAATATGTTTGCAAGGTTTTGTGTGTGGGCACTTTGATGTCTTGAAATAAGCATTTGCCACATGACGCCACCAGACAACATTCTCTCAATTTCGGTGTTTAAAAACATTTAAATCTTAAAAAAAGTCGCTGAATAATTTCCTAAAACGTAATCATAAATAATCCAATAGGGAACAGATTTTTATTTTTATTAATATCAAAATTCCATCGATGTTACCACGCTTTCTTTCAAATGAAAATATAACTGTAAAACTATCGAATTGCCGGCAATTGATGTCAAGCAATAAGCGCTGACATATATTACAGCCCATAAGAAATAGGCGGTCTCCATCGGAAATATATTTTGTGACATGGTTATCATGACATCAGTGTTTTCCGGTTTCCTGTGGAGACAGGTCCTTACAGAGTTGCATGCAATAATGCTTGCTAATGACCTACTCACAATAACCGCGTTAAAGCATGATCATCTTGACTAGAAGTTTACAGGTTGAAATGAGTAATGAAATTGTCTAAAATTCGGGAAAAATCTTGTCCCGGCGGAAAATTTCAATTGTCTTGTAAAACTACGCAGAAATATTAACGCACAAAAAGTTAAATTGGAAATGTTTAGTTATTTGCCCACTGTCTTTGGGTTAGTGGGCGGAAAGGAGGGGGTGTGGGTCCTGATATCTAACCCACTAGAAAGAGCACATACCCCTAGGGAACCATCGGAAAATGGTCTAAAATTTGCATTTTTAAACCGGAATTATAAACTTGAAAAACAGTATTTTTGGGCAGAACACCTTTCTATTGTCAAAGGTATTCAACATCTATTAAGCATATAACTCCGGCTACGCCATCCACAGTATATTTGCGTAAACTCACTCCGAAATTCACAAAAAAGGGCATTTTTTTACGGAATTCATTAATAATTTAATGACCACAAATTACAAAATTAGGTTTTACAATAACCCTTGACCCTTGACTACAAGTGTGTTTAAAATTTTTTGGATCGGGTCACCCATTCGGACACAATAGCCCAAAGAGCGTATTAACTGTAACGCGATGGGCGCAATCCACCGCCTGATTATGACGAGGTACGAATAGCAAAAACGGGCTGAAAAACAACAAAGCTGCTGGAGCTGACAGCCTGCCAGCTGAGCTATTCAAGTACAGCGGAGAGGAGTTGATAAGGTGCATGCATTAACTCTTGTCCGGAAAATGGTCAGATGAACGCATGCCAGACGACTGGAATTTCTCTCTTCCACAATCCACAAAAAAGGCGATCCCGCCATTCGCGCCAACTACCGCTGGATCAGCCATATTAGTATACGTTGCAAGGTCTTATCGAGCGTATTGTGTGAAAGACTGAAGCCCACCGTCAATGAACTGATTGGGCCTTATCAGTGTGGCTTTAGACCTGGCAAATCCACCATAGACCAGGTATTCACAATACGCCAAATCTTAGAAAAGACCCGCGAGAAAAGGATCGACACTCACCACCTAAAACCAGCACTAAAAGGAGTTGCCTATCCGCCGCTATGTCTGAATTTGGCATCCCCTCAAAACTCCTACGGCTGTGTAAAATGACGTTGAGTAATACCACCAGCTCCGTCAGAGCTGGGAAATACCTTTCCGAACCGTTCGCCACCGAACGGGATTTCTGACAGGGCGACTCCCTTTAATGTGACTCCTTTAATCTGATGTTGTAGAAGATAATAAGAGCTGTAGAACTGAACTGCTTAGGAACAATTTACTACAAGAGCGTGCTATTGCCGGCTTATGCCGATGACATCTGTCTTTTCCAAGTTGGATAAGAAAGCAAAGCGAATGGGCCTGGTGGTAAACGATGACAAGACAAAGTATCTCTTGCCATCAAACAAACAGTCAGCACATGTGCGCCTTGGCAACCACGTCACTGTTGACAGTTATAATTTCGAGAAAGTAGAGAATTTCGTTTACTTTGGGAACCAGCATTAACACCGATAATAATGCCAGCATGGAAATCCAACGCAGAATCGCTATACCCAACAAGTGCTACTTTGTACTGAGAAAGCAATTCAGGAGTGAAGTCCTTTCTCGATGTACGAAAACCACACTCTATAACTGCCATAGCTAAACAAATGCGTCAGCGTAGTCTGGCTGTCAAAAAACTCAATTTGTATGAAGCATACCGAAACAACGCGGCGTCAATGCTGAGCGGTTGGAAAATCCGATTTTGACAGGGCGTTAGGAATTGAAGTTGCCTGAAGAAAACGGCGAAACTATAATTTTCGTGTTACACGCAAACAAACCTATGCTTATTGTTGGTGTTATTTCTGCATTTGACGTAGCGTTGACGCTTTCGGTTAGGTATGGCAGAAATCGCTCCGCCCAACGCTTTTGTTTAGGTATGGCAGTAAGTCACTCATCATACCGGTGCTGGTATATGGCATAGAAGCATGGACAATGACAACATCCGATGAGGCGTCTCTTGGATCATTAGAGAGAAAGATCTTGCTTAAGATTTGCGGGCCTTTACGCGACGCCGTCGCGAGTACCGCACTCGATGGAACGATGGGCTCTATGAGCTTTACAACGACATGGAAATAATGCAGCGAATTAAAATACAGCGGCTTCGCTGGCTTGGCCATATCATTCGAAAGGACTCTGACGCTCCAGCTCTGAAAGTATTCTACTCAGAATCCGCTGGTGGTAGCAGAGGAAGAGGCAGGCCCCCACTGCGATGGAAAGATCAGTATATAACCCTTCGGCTACAGCGGCCAACAACACATACCGGTTAGAAAAAAAAACAAGCTGTCAAGCGTAAGCTCAACGCTATTATGTAGTAGGTATGGCACCCCGTACGGTAATCATACCAACTACGAGTACATATGTGTACTTACGGTAACCATGCGTCCTGTATTATACGAGACAGTCCTCTTTTTTGACCCATTGTCTTGGTAATTTATTTATTTTATACGGGACGCCAAATGTTCTGTATTTATTCTAATGTCCTGTATTTCTTTTTTGTTATTTTTTGGCCATTTAACAATTATCCTGTATTTCTTTTATTGTCTCATTAAAATGACACGCCTCTGAACGAGGTTTAAGTGGTATTGGTATATGTTCGTAATTTTCTCCATACATAGTTATTATTTTCTAATCTGAATGGTCGGTTTCACACTGGAACATTTCTGCCACCAGAACAACTCTGTTTGTACGTAAGAGAGGCAGTGCGGTGAGGTAAAGTTTCTCAAAAAGTTGTTACAGCTTCTACCCCGCATTAAAGTGGCAGTTCTGCTGCAGCGCACCAACACATGCGCAACTTCGAAAATGCCGTTTCGCAACTTTCGAGAGCAAATTTACAAACACATCGAAACGTCCTATACGTATACACCCAAACTACAACCTCTTCTTCTTCTTCTTCTTTTTTGGCGCTGTAACCGCCTAAGCGATTTTGCCCGAGTTCAGCACGCCAGTCGTTTCTCATCTGTGCAACTGACGCCAATAGGAAACGCCAAGTGAAGCCAAGTCCTTCTCCACCTGATCTTTCCATCGCAGTGGGGGCCTCCCTCTTCCTCTGCTACCACCAGCGTGTTCCGAGTTGAATACTTTCAGAGCTGGAGCGTCGGTGTCTATTCGAACGACATGACCAAGCCAGCGGAGCCGCTGTATTTTAACTCGCTGCACTGTGTCCATGTCGTTGTAAAGCTCATACAGTTCATCGTTCCATCGTCTGCGGTACTCGCCGACGCCAACGCGTAAAGGCCCGTAAATCTTCCGCAAAATCGTTCTCTCAAACACTCCAAGAGCCACCTCATCGGATGTTGTCATTGTCCATGCTTCTGTGCCATATACCAGCACGGGCATGATGAGTGACTTATAGAGCGTGGTTTTCGTACGTCGAGAGAGGACTTTACTCCTGAATTGCCTACTCAGTCCATAGTAGCACTTGTTGGCAAGAGTGATTCTGCGTTAAATTGTGCGACTAATCTCTAAGAGAGTATTCCGAAATTACTCTCAATCAGCTACAATTGGGCATTCATTAGTCGCAACTAGTCTCATACGGGTACTAATGGGGATCAATTAGTCTCGACTCATCCTTTACGGCTATAATTGGAGATCAATTAGTCCCCGACTCACCTCTAACGGGTACTATTAACGATTTAATGATACGTACGCACTTAGTCAATGGAATTTTATGTGCGGCGTTGGCCCATAGAGAGGGTATTCGCTTAAAAAACCTGAGCACCCTGGTTCGAATCGCAGCTAGCGCAAATTTGTATTTACATTTTTTTAAAGTAACTAGTCGCTTTTCGTTCCGTTCGGCTATAAAGGGGAACGATTAGTCTCTTCATAGGACCTGCTCGAAAAGAAGTGAACAGTTAATTCCATATAAAGAGATCAAAAGCTGTATTAGTCGCATGTTCCTTTGCGATTGCTCCCGGAATCATCCCGGATTAGTCGCATTTATTGTAGGGTTGTTCTGCTAGTTTTTATCCAGTGTGAAACCATGAGAATAATTATTCTGTCATTCTGGTGTGAAACAGCCCTATGCCTGTGATTCGAATAGAGGAATACATACAGTGATAAAAATAGAAATTAAGGGTCGTTTTCTCATCTAACCTTTAGTTTACCGGCCACTTTATCGTCTCGATATACGTCTCGTTTTCTCATCAGCGCATTCATTTATCGAATCGATAAACTGTTGCTCACCCGATGCAACCTTTAAAATTTGTACCCAACTTTAAATTTTGGTTGGTTTGTTTTGGTTCATGAGCCAGATATATTAGATATTTCAACCAACACATACGAGGTTTTGCATTTCCATGATACACGGTTTTGTACTTTGGGCGACGATATGCAAATACTCATATATATTCGAAACAACTAACCAAAATTTTATCGCAATCGGATGAATCGAAATATTTCATGCTCCCAGAATTTTGATGACGTAATTCCAGATTGCTCACTCCTGTGGCTGCGACGTCACTCAAGAAACGAATAAGGGAGAGGATGGAGAGAAAAAGTAGAATTGTCCGCCATTTGTGAACAAATTAGAAATGTGTTCATCTACATTTCGAACAGAAAATGGAAGAAAAACAAGGAGAAAGTCTAAGTTCGGGCGGAGCCGAACATTAAATACCCGGCGCAAACATTAAATATATGTTTTTCACCTGTGCAAAAGCTGCCGCCACATGGTAAGCCGGGGTGTATCAATTGTGAGTAAATTATCGTCCTTAAATTACGAAATATTGAAGTTTCAAGAATTTCTGAAATTTACCGTTATATGAAAAGCGGCCTCAATTTTATTAAATTTTAAATTTTTTTCAACGTTTTGCTTTTATGTGGCAAGCACAATAACCATACCGAGTTTGGTACAAATTGGTAGAACGGTTACCGAGATATATATATGTGATGATAAGTGGACGGTGCCACGCCCATTTTCCAAAATTTTATCATAAACGTATTTCTTGGTAAAGAATTGTTCCAAGCATCAATTTTGAATAAATTAGCTTTAATATTTACTGATTTATCGAAGATTTCGTATTTCTCTAAATTACCCTTTACCCATTTTCAATACCATCCGTCCTACGTCCGAAAGAAGTGAACGCACAAAGTTTCGTTAAGATATCTCAATTTTTACTCGGGTTATCGTGTGCACAGACAGACGGACGGACGGACGGACAGATAGTCACCGCTTAATCGATTTCTCTTTTCATTCTGATCATTTATGTATACATTTGTCTATATCTATCTCGATTCGTTTTGACTGTTACACACAACCGTTAGGTGAACAAAGTTATAATACCCTTGTGCACAAGTGCGCTCGGGTATAAAAAACAAATAAACAACTTTTTTAATTCTTTTAGCTTTAAAATTATGCTGCAAGTGCATGCAAAAGTAGTAAGCTACGCAGACGGAGTCGCGGGTATCAGCTGGTTTATATAAAAATGCATCACATAGCCAGGGCCGTCGAGAGAAAACTCGGTCCCGGGACTAAAAACTCACGGAACCCTATATCAGTTGTTTTAATTTAAAAGCATATGGCACAAATCGGCGAAAACGAAACCGAGGGGAACAATTTTTTTCTCAGGGTTCGCGGATTTTTGACTATGTCTGGGTCATACATATTCTGAGGTATCAGACAATATAAATATTAACACGAATCTCCTTCTCTCAACCATACAAATTCACTTAATCCTGAGACACCTTTAAATTAATGAAAATAAAAAAAGCACAACATGAAACTAAAGGATAGTTTATATTTAAGGACCACCACTTTTTTGCGATATATTTGTTTATATTCGCTTGCTTTGTATTACTTTGCAGTTAATAAAAAAGTACGCGACCAAAAAATCAGCGATTAGCTTTCTATATGAAAATGAATTCGGTAGTATTTTTTAATGTAATGTAACAGTCCAAAATATTAAAAAGTTTTTTGGCGCGGAATCCACTAGGCTAAAAAATGGAAAAGTCTGGTATTCTAGCTTTTTCGGCCTTCTTCACGGTGACAGGTAATAAGATCAACGGACATAAGGTCTATTGACTCAATTTCCCAAATAAATATCATTTTGAGGAGTAACATAAAATATTTTCTTTTGAAAAAAAAGTTAATTTATGTACAAACACGTATGTGTGTATGTATTTTCGTATGTATGCCACATAGAAAAGAAAAATAATAAGTGCACTTAATAAAGCCATCAACTGGTTAACAAAAAACGCCATTATTTTATTAAAACAAAAGTATAATATAAAAATTTAAATTGTCATGCATCGTTTTTTAAGTTATTGGAAGATTTCTTTAGCAACAACTTGTCTGCAGTAAAAAAGCATATAATTTTTGTTTCAAAAGTGTGTGAAAACTAATCAATTAACTTACATGATCTCGTTTTCGATATTAAATAATAATTAATTGTTTATACCCGCATTTTGGCACATTGGCTTGAATGTACCTTAGCTGCTTTTAAATGATGTCGTCACAAATTGCTGGCGGAAACATGAATACAGTGTAAAGGTCTGATTATGCATACTTCGCATAACTTCGCACAACCATTTGTACCAGTGCAATAAAAATGTAACTTAAGAAAATGTGAAGCACAATCTAAACTAAACAGATCGCTAAGTTTTTAAAAGTTCCGCTTATTTCTGGGTAATGGAGTACATAAAAAATACATACAAAGAACATACGAAATTACAATTTGCAGGTTATGCGAAGTTGTGCGAAGTTATGCGAAGTATGCATAATCAGACCATAAGAAAATTCCTTTTATATAATTGTTTCCTTATAGAAAAGTTGGTTTCTTTTCCTCTTTAGCCATTCCGAATTCGTTCAAAATATGCTAATTTAAAACACAGAATTCTTTCAGTGTTCCTCTGGGGTTTTGGGACATGGACAGTTTCTTAAATTTAATAGTGTTCGCTGTAATTTTGTGGAAACGTAACATGTTTTGCAAGTTCTGGATAATTTCTTTCTTAAAATATTTCTCGTAATCCAGCTGCGTTTTGCTTTCGGTTTTTTTCGCATCGTGTTTTTACTATATTTGTCATTTTAAATTGTTTAATAAAATCAATTGGTGGTAGTTGATGAATGTGTGTGGATTTATAGCACCACACTGAGGATTTGGCAATAAACAACACTTACGGGCAATGTTTGTTGTAAAAACAACATTTTTTTCTATGAGTCGACATACTTTAGGCATTGTAGACGCTATTTCCATTTGAATGAGGAAATAGCGTCAATGACTTTATTTCCAAATGTTGTTGACTTTATTTCGCACCAGGATGGGGAAATAAAGTCAATTGACCTTATTTCCGTTGATTATGTTGCCTGCCACCCTTCTTCACAATAAAATAAAGCAGTTTCCTATACTCTTAGTAATCCATGTGTTTTCGGTGTACAACTACTATTTGTAACGCTAGTCTTTTTTAGTAATTGAGTTTTCAGTAAATTTTTTTTTATTTAGTTGGAGATAGGGCTCATTTGAAAGCAACATTGTTAACTATTCAACGTGCTATTGACCCATAGTTGAAATTTATATTCTTTCTAACTCAAATAAGCTCAGAAAATAAAAATTACGTAGAAAAGTAAAAAAAAACGCGAAAATAGTACTACTTCAAAAAGCAACGAGTCTAAAAGAAGCAGAATAAGAAGGTAACCGAAGAAGATTTTATGATTAAATAAGAAAAATCTATTGGAATTATTTCAAGTACTTTTCTAGTACTGTTATTATCCTTCAAAATGCACTCTCGAATGGTGTTATAAGATTTTTCAATCAGCACGAACCGGAATATATTTATAAAACGTATAATAAAAACCTATGACGAAGGAGCAATTACATTGTAAAAACAAAAAAAAAGTTATGGTTCTGATATTTTGGGCCCCTTAAGAAGAACGCGCGCGGGGGGATTCACCCCTTCACCCCTCCCTCTCGACGGGCCTGCACATAGCGCATTTCTTCAGATATTTCCCTCATTTCAAGTCAATATAACGTTTGGACGAGTTGTGAATTACAAATTACGAGCGTCTCCCATAAAACTGTAGTCTGAAATGCCACCTTTAAAACGCAATTGGATTAGTGTTGCCGGAAGTTTTGGCATCAACCCCACATAACGACAAAAATCCGCAGAGACTTTTCAGAGTTATGACCCAATATTTCAATGGTTTCCTCTCCAACCTCTTTTCCATCGGAATTTCCAATGAAACTACATGGTACTGAAGAGAGAACTACAAACACAGATAAATACATGTACATACATACATATCATAAATTTGCTAAAACAACGACATAATCACAAAAAATGTTCTTCCTCGAAACTTTACTTTGATCACAGCTTATTTATTAGTTATCATACACCATTTTAATTTTTTAATGGCAAACCTTAACTCAAAGCTTTAAAGCCTTTTTCTCGCACTTTTTTATGTTCTTAGTAATGACGTTCTTCTTGCAAACGAGCAATGAATATATAATTCAATTATCTATTGTGATAAAAAATAAGTGCTTAGTCTATATTGTGTTTTTTTCCTCTTTTAAATTACGATCTATTTTCTATTGATAACACAGTTTTAATGGTTTCTTTGAATTAACTTGTCGGCGCAATGATTTTGCACGCTATACTATTCAACTTATACATTAGTGGAATTCACTAACCTTCTAAAAGTTGTTGAAAATGTCGCATTTGTTGCAAATTTTGCGACACAGCTTAAATCGCGGCACTGCCATATTAGATTCTTTCCCTAACAATCCGGACTGGATCCGGTAATTAGAGATTAAGCGAAAAGTTTGCTCTCAAAAATGGAACATAGTCCAGAAGTACGGAAACGCAAAAAAACACATTTCGTGCCCAGAATTTGAGAAACAGCTGATTCACGCTGTTTTTGTTTTTCCCACTTAAATTCAGACACTTGGAAATTGAATTTTGGTTTCACAAATTTAATTTGAAGTATATAAAGATTGAAAATACATCAATAGGCGATTCACTGTTCATTAAACACACTCCAATTTTCGCTCTCTATTACCCATTTTGTTGAATACGGGAATGATTTCTGGGCTGTTGTGGGCACCCGCGGGATCCCGCGTTGCGTACGGGAAAGAATCTATTATTTGAGCTGGCAACGATGTCGCCAGGCTCAGAATTTTTGTAGTTACAGTGTTTTAGAAGAAGTTGCAGTTATTTAAATTACCTCAT
>NW_023458559.1:24443059-24462287 GCF_013731165.1 Rhagoletis pomonella | reverse complement strand
TTCAAGCAGGTTAATGTGGTTTTGCTTCTGCCTATCACTCCACCAACCATGCGAGTATTTGCCTGCGCATGAAATTCCCCAGCCAGAAAGCGAGGCATCGGAGAAAATTTCTAAAATAAATTTCCCTTCTCTGATGGGATTATTTACTGCATCGATGTAATTGATCCACCAATCAAGATCTTCGTGCAAGTAAGAGTCAATATGAACATTTTGCTCGTAATCTCCATTGCTTTTCCTAAGAGCTAAAAATTTGTGTCTCTCCAGCTGCTTTGTATAAAGCATTCCATTATGAACTGCAGGACAGGCTGCGATAAGGTAACCTATAAATTGAGCTAGAAACGTAATTTTCACCACAGACATTGACTTCAGGTTTTTGGCTGCTATTTTGATTTTTTCACGTTTCTCCAATGGAAGACTCATACAAAAGCTGTGTGTATCTACTACAAGTCCTAAAAACCTGCAGATCGGAGACGGTTCTAATTGAGATTTTTGCCAGTTTATCCTG
The DNA here is from genome assembly GCF_013731165.1 of Rhagoletis pomonella. Lineage (NCBI taxonomy): Eukaryota > Metazoa > Arthropoda > Insecta > Diptera > Tephritidae > Rhagoletis > Rhagoletis pomonella. The sequence continues at coordinate 24,461,782 of NW_023458559.1, read as the reverse complement.
AAACCTAATTTTTGCAAAAGCGATGTCGTTTCCGCGATGTTTTCTCTGCAGAGTAAAGCTGAATCTCCTAATAGGAGCATATCGTCAAGGTACACGACTGATTGCCACCCTCTCGACCGTAACTCCTTTACGACTGGTTTCATTACTCTGGTAAATATATAAGGATCCACGGATAGACCAAAAGGTAAGCAATTAAACTCGTACAACTGTTTTGCGAACCTAAATCTCAAAAATTTTCGGAAACTTTCATGAATTGGTATCAGGAAATATGCATCCTCAATGTCAATGGAGGCCAAGAAAGCATTTCTTGAAAGTATTTGTGTTACCGTTTTCCAATCCTCGAGCTTGAAATGAGGAGCAACAATAAATTTATTTAGCATTTTCAAGTTTAAAATAAAGCGTTTCCCGCCACTAGGTTTTCCAATTAAAAAATATGACGACACGAATTGACCCTCACTTGGGTTACATGCACTAATTGCACCTTTCCTCAGAAGATTTTTAATTTCTGCTTCACAGTCAGCGATCTCCTCATCGTTAAAATGAGGTTCATTGGGTACCTGACCCTGATATACACGTGAGCAAAATGAAATTTTATATCCAGCTATAGCCTGCAATGCTATCACGTCTGAGGTAAGTTGTCGCCAATGGCTTATAAAATATTTCAACCGCCCTGAAATTATGCATACCTTTACTAGCGACGGTAGTTGCTGCGATTCCTGCTGCGATTTCTGCTGCTCCGATGATGCCCTGTTTTGTTCCGAGATACATTGCCCCCTGTCGGGTAGCTCTTCCTCTGGTTATACTTCCTGACAGGGGGTTTCGAGTTTAAATATTGCTTCGGCTTATAACCTGATACTTCGGAGTTGCAGTTGTTGAGATAGCTGACGATGTCTTTAGCATGTCTTTTCCAGCTTTCTCCAACGTTGAGGCTGTCTTGACCCGTTCGGTGAAAGATTCACCAAACAGGAGCGTGTCCACTGGACCCTCTGTTGCAACACTTTTGGACAATAAGGTTAGACCAGGCAATATAAATGAGCGCCGGGTTGTAGATAGCTTGTAATGCAAGTCTGTTAAAATTCAGCCTGCGTCTCCAAGAGCTGCATTAACGGCCCTATTTGTCTCATCTTCAGGGTCTTGTTTGAATGTTTTTGAAAACGCTTCACCCAAAGCGCTTAATGCCGCACCAAGCTGGTTTTGAAGCGCTAATTGAAAACTATCCCTTTTGAGAGCATGCGGCGCCAGTGTTAATTTCAGCTCTGGGTTTAAAGCTGGACCACCCAAGCCGGGACAGTCTTCCGGTATTGGATATTTTTCTAAAAGTTCTTCTCTGCCCTCTGGTGGTAGCCCTGACCTTGCTAGAGCTAACCAGTTTTCTGCGATTGGCTGAAAAATCTTCAGCCCTTGTCTGTGTGAGCAATAAATGCCAACATGGAGTCCGACAAGACCTCTTCATGGTCTGGCGACTCCGGCGACAGCCCCGAATCTTTGGCCGGCTCGGCACACTGTTCGCCTACTCCACTTCCTGAAGTTAAGAAATTCGAGGGAATATGAACAATGTCAGGTGAGTTGCCTGACGCCCGTGTCGTGCCTCGCAGGTCACGCTCGCCGGGGTTCATTGTATATACTGGTTGACGTGTCGTTCTTCTCGAGATACGCTTTCCGTCATTTTGCTCAGAATTCCGATAATCATCCATGTAGCGTACTCTATTAGCATTTCTACAACTTCTCGAGCGTGAATAACGGGTAGAACCCGAGCTACAGGATGAGCAAGAATGGCGTCTCGGATTACGCACATGCCCTCTACGCTGCGAACCTCGAATTGATTGATGCGAAGTAAAATGGCTGCTTGAACTGGAGTCTCGATGAACAGACCTGCGACCCTTCCGTCTGCTTTGACGATACTCGCGTCTTACGCCGCTTTTTCGACCTTCAGCATCCCTCTCCAGTTTTGCAATTCTGCGCATAGCATCGGCCAGAACAGATTGCGGAGCATCCATTTTTGCTGAATTCCTCTGCTATTTTTCCGTTTAACAAGTAAAAACACGTGCGACTAGATCAGCACAACAAAACGTAATGAAGAAACGAATGCTAAGATGGCGGACCAAGCCAAGGGCTGCCACCTTTCGTGAAATTCTACAAGCTTCTTTTAGAATTGTGAAATGTTGTGACTAGATCTGGCAACTGGCGTTACTACGAGTTATTGATCTCGAGGACGAGACAGTGTGGTATAATAAATATTGTGCCGGATAGACAGGCAGAAAGGCCTTAGAATCATTTAAAACAGCATCAAGGCTTGTTGGCAGCCAGTGTTGCCACAGACACATTTTTTTCCCTACCAAAACTTCCTACCAAAATCAACCAAAACCTACCAAAATTTTATTTAAGTTTTTAATATTTTTTTAATGACAAGGCATCGAGATTTATGCATAAAAACCGTTAAATCGTTATTAAAACAAAAGATTTGTAAAACAATAGCTAGAGAAGATATCGCCTAACAAGGCAATGCCTTCAAAGAATAAACTTTTTTTTCGCTCTCCTGTAAAATTATTATTATTACGTCTGGGATACACGCGCTGCGACCTTAGAAGACCTATTGTTCTTAACCCTAATTGAAGTTAGGCAATTTGGAGGGCGCCATGTTTAAATAAAATGTTGGATGAAGACAATCCTTACCCAGAGTGTATCAGTCTGGTATTTATGATACGTGATCACATAGAATATGCTCTGGAGTTTCCTCCACCAGCTCACTAAAGGCTAGGGACCATGCAAGTGCGTTTGGGCTCCACGCTTTGCGAGACAGTCAGCTTTTAAACCCTTCATGTCCCGGAACCCCACACAGCGTTACGTTATAGTTGGCTTCCAAGTGGTTCAAAAGAGTTTTACAGCTGTCCACAAGCCTGATGCCGTTTTGAAAGAGTCTAAAGCGTTTAACCTGCCTGAATATCCGATATAATATTTAATTTGGCCCATTTGTCCGTCTACACAGACCACGATTGTGAAGACTTTCGCCTGGAATATAGTTGGGTATGCGTAAATTGGCAGACGTTCGGGAATTTTGGTCCAAATACGCCTGCCCCAGTATTCTCTTCATTCATCTTTGATCCGTCGGTATACTAAAAGAAAAACGCCTGCTCCTGCAATGGCCACGCGGACCAGTCGGTGCAGCTTGGTTAAGGTGAAAACCTCCTTTACTTGCGTAGCTTTTGTTCACCAGGCCAATGCCACATATGTGACAACGGGTCTTACTACCATATTGAAAGATCAATAGGTTGGTTTGGTGATATTCCTCAAGTCTTACAATAAAGTCTCTGTCAGGTTGACAATGGTGGACTTCACCGGTGAAATATTCGTGTAAACAAGGTTGCTAAAGTGTTTGAAGATACATATTTTATATTTTTCGCAAATAACTGTTATTGTCGCGGAACCTACCAAAATCCAATCTATCCTACCTGGTAGGAAAAGCCCATGTTTGGCAACACTGTTGGCAGCTGTAAAACTCTTTTGAACCACAATAGCGGAACGATATGGTGGGTTCCTGTCTCTCAAAGCATGCAGCCCAAATGCGCTTGTATGGTCCGGAGGCTTTTGTCGGCTGGTGTGGGAAACCCTATGTATTACGAACAGCAGACTGATACACCTTGGGGAACGATTGTCTTCTCAATCCAAAATTTGGAACATGGCAAAGTGCTTAACTTCTTAACCCTCTAATGCATGTTTTTTTTTGGAGGAGATACATTTTGTAACAACCAACATGTCAGAAATTCATTTTTAAATAAAATTTACCCTCTTGAGGTTCTAAAATATAGTCCGCCTTAAAGCGGACCAATGCATTACAGATATAAATAGCCTAAGGTGGGAGTGATTACTATTAAGGTTTAGAACAATTCTTAGGTTGCAGCGGGGGTGTTTCCGAAGTAATAACAATAATAACAAGTAATTTTGAATGAAAAAACACAACCGACTTCAATTCTCATATGTATAAAAAAAATTTGGAATACCGTTAATTTTATCATGATCAAATGATCGGATTTAAACAAAATTAGTATGGGACCACCTGTAAGACACTACCTTTGCCATAGAAAAAGAATTATCGATATCGCATGACGTGGGCCAAAGTTAAAAAAAAAAATTATTCCGACGATTTGATAACCTTCTCCTTTTTTTGAAGTCGGTTAATAATATGTATGTGTAAAGCCACCATGCATCTGTACAGTAAAATTTATTGTTATACGCAGTTAATTTGTTTGTATTGTACTAGCTCTGTTTTAGGTTAACTAAATGTTATGTTATCCACATATTTAATAAACTTAATATTGAAAAAGATATTAAAAACTCAAACAAAATTTTTGGTAGGATTTGGTTGCTTTTGGTAGGAAAAATAATTTGTCCGTCGCAACACTGGTTACACTCGAGCGTGAGCTCGTTCTCTGCCCATGCCTGATTTACAGTGACTCAAACTCATTTCAAGTTTAAATTTTCTTAAAAAACTTAGAAAAAATCAAAAAATTAAGCTAGTCAGTTTACTCAAAAGATGATGATGGTCTATCACCGCTGATGACCTAAAAATTTACTCCACCATATCGAATGCTGAAGATTCAGATTTATTGCAATCCGATATATATATAGGGTTCATTCTTGGTGCGGAAAAATCGTTTATATTAGAATACCAACAAACGCTTTCACGTAGTTTTTTCAAGAAAAGTTACACCATATATTATAATTATGGTATTTCGGGGTCTAAACTGAAAACTGTAGACCAAATCAAAGACTTAGGGGTATTCTTCGACTCTAAACTCACATTCATACTACGTTTATATGATGCTTTAATTCGTGCTAAATTAAACTGTGTTATTTGGACACACACATATAAACACATATTTAAATCGAATAGGAAGTTTTAACCGTGCCACAATAAATCTCATTTTGAATGCGCGTTAGAATTGTTAAATCGTATTAAGTGTGCATATAAACACGGGATGGTTCAACATGGTTGTTTCATGCAGCTTTATTATAAAAATATAGCTTGCAAACACAGAACAACAAAATATATGGGTAACTACATTTCCTATCGCTCCAAAATATGCAACGTCGAGACCTATGTACAGTGAAACCCGCTTAGGTACCCCCCCGCTTAAGTACCTAACCCGGTTAAGTAACCAACATTTTTGGACACTGAATCTTTTAATATAATCAGAATAAAATCCCTCTCTTAAGTACCTCCCCGCTTATTTACCCAACTCGCCTAAGTACCTCAATTTTTCGTGCCCCATTTACAATTTTACTTATAATTTTCACCTTTTAAGTGCTCTTTTAAAGTTCCTTAAAATATTTACGTACACTGAGGGAAAAAAATATTAAAATCAAATAGAAACGTAATTGATTGATCTTACTATAAACGTCAACGAAAGTACTGTATATCGGTAAATATTCAGTTCAAGTACGCGCATATTAAAATGACCGCATTCGTACTGAAAAAGCATCCGTGAAGTGAATAATCAAGACAAAAACGAAAAAAAAAAATTTACATGTTGCCTACGGTGGAATTCGAACCCGACCATCTCCGGATATAAACAACATGTGGCAAGCATCTTTGCGCACTCAGCTACACCCAGGCATATAAATTTGTTTTCAAATGTTGAATATCCATCAACACAACAGCATGTGATTTGTACGGATAAACAGTATGTACTATGTATGAATGTGTGTGTTGTCACCGCGCTCTCAGAGCGGCGCTCTGCATGCTCGGAGTGCGTACCCTGCAAAAAATTGTGCGACTAATCTCTAAAGAGAGTATTCCGAGATTACTCTCAATCGGGTACGATTGGGCATTAATTAGTCGCAACTAGTCTCATACGGGTAATAATGAAGGTCAATTAGTCTCGACTCATCCCTTATGGGTATAATTGGAGATCATTTAGTCCCCAACTCATCTCTAACGGGTACTATTAACGATTTAATGATATGTACGCAGTTAGTCAATGAAATTTCATGTGCGGCGTTGGAACACAGAGAGAGTATTCGTCTAACCAAACTGAGCGACTAGGTTCGAATCTCAGCTGGCGCAAATTTTTATTTTTATTTTTTAAAAGTGACTAGTCGCTTTTTATACCCTTTCGGGTATAAAGGTGAACAATTAGTCTCTTCATAGGACATGCTCGAACAAAAGCGAACATTTCATTCCATATAAAGAGATCAAAAGTGTTATTAGTCGCATGTTCCTTTGCGATTCCTCCCGGAGTCATCCCGGATTAGTCCCATTTTTTGCAGGGTATGTACACTCACATATACATACTCAGATGTGAATAGTCAAATACGTGCGTAACAAATTTTGTATGAAAATATTATTTTTAAATACGAATATTTTTAAACGATAATCAAATATAAAGTATTCATTTTTACTATGCATTATTTCCCTCAGTGTATTTTCAAATTCGGTAAAAGAGTTCTAAAAAATCAACGGTAACTTTTAGCCACTTGAAACTTGCACATTATTGCACTGAAATTGAATGGACTATAAAACTGTATACTCAAAAAACACTTCTGAGAAAAAAGTTTGAAATTATGATGAATCTTTTTTTAAGCGTTCTACAAAATCTTAAGCCTAGGTTTATATGGTATTTGTTAGGGAATGAACTGCATTTTAATTGATTGAAAAACCTTAAAAATTAATAAATAAACATAAGTGGCAAACAATATCATTTGAATTTGTACTAAATGATATGTCCAACCTTGACGTTTTAAACATTTTAATCTTGTAAAAATGACAGACCATTGCACTAAATATTTTTTTAATAAAGTTTTTTCTTTACTTGTTTATGTGTTTAAATAATGCTACGATTTTGGTTTTAAACTATGTATACTTCATTAAATGTTGTTATTCAAGTCTTTATATAAGTTAACAAGAAGATGCAACTACATGAGTAATTATGTTCTCTTAAGTACCCGCATCGAGGTACTTAAGCGGGCTCTTTCAAGTACCCAACCCGCCTAAGTACCTCAAAAAGCTGAAACTTTTCGTGAGGTACTTAAGCGGATTTTACTGTATATATTTTGCATAATATCATAGCAAGATAAATACGACCCTGTGCTAGTTGTTTTGTTGTTGGAATTGCTACATACAGTGACGAGCAAAACTGTAACATGGAGTAACACTTTTTATTTCAGCTGTCGCTATCTTTCCAAGTTCTAACGACATTCATACGGTTGTTGTATATTTTTATTGGTACATCTTTGCTTCCTCTGTCATAACGATTTGAAGTCAATTCAACAACATTTACAAAACCAGCAGACAAAAATGTAAATTAAGGCATATGTTACAGTTTTGCACTCATATATTTTTAATAACTTTTTGACAATTTTCACAAAAAAAAAGAATTATTAACACGATGTTCAGTATGCTTTTGCTTTATTTAGTTCCGGGTTGCAATTTGGCATACCTAATGTAACGGGTGATTTTTTTGAGGTTAGGATTTTCATGCATTAGTATTTGACAGATCACGTGGGATTTCAGACATGGTGTCAAAGAGAAAGATGCTCAGTATGCTTTGAAATTTCATCATGAATAGACTTACTAACGAGCAACGCTTGCAAATCATTGAATTTTATTACCAAAATCAGTGTTCGGTTCGAAATGTGTTTCGCGCTTTACGTCCGATTTATGGTCTACATAATCGACCAAGTGAGCAAACAATTAATGCGATTGTGACCAAGTTTCGCACTCAGTTTACTTTATTGGACATTAAACCAACCACACGAATGCGTACAGTGCGTACAGAAGAGAATATTGCGTCTGTTTCTGAGAGTGTTGCTGAAGACCGTGAAATGTCGATTCGTCGCCGTTCGCAGCAATTGGGTTTGTGTTATTCGACCACATGGAAGATTTTACGCAAAGATCTTGGTGTAAAACCGTATAAAATACAGCTCGTGCAAGAACTGAAGCCGAACGATCTGCCACAACGTCGAATTTTCAGTGAATGGGCCCTAGAAAAGTTGGCAGAAAATCCGCTTTTTTATCGACAAATTTTGTTCAGCGATGAGGCTCATTTCTGGTTGAATGGCTTCGTAAATAAGCAAAATTGCCGCATTTGGAGTGAAGAGCAACCAGAAGCCGTTCAAGAACTGCCCATGCATCCCGAAAAATGCACTGTTTGGTGTGGTTTGTACGCTGGTGGAATCATTGGACCGTATTTTTTCAAAGATGCTGTTGGACGCAACGTTACGGTGAATGGCGATCGCTATCGTTCGATGCTAACAAACTTTTTGTTGCCAAAAATGGAAGAACTGAACTTGGTTGACATGTGGTTTCAACAAGATGGCGCTACATGCCACACAGCTCGCGATTCTATGGCCATTTTGAGGGAAAACTTCGGAGAACAATTCATCTCAAGAAATGGACCGGTAAGTTGGCCACCAAGATCATGCGATTTGACGCCTTTAGACTATTTTTTGTGGGGCTACGTCAAGTCTAAAGTCTACAGAAATAAGCCAGCAACTATTCCAGCTTTGGAAGACAACATTTCCGAAGAAATTCGGGCTATTCCGGCCGAAATGCTCGAAAAAGTTGCCCAAAATTGGACTTTCCGAATGGACCACCTAAGACGCAGCCGCGGTCAACATTTAAATGAAATTATCTTCAAAAAGTAAATGTCATGGACCAATCTAACGTTTCAAATAAAGAACCGATGAGATTTTGCAAATTTTATGCGTTTTTTTTTAAAAAAAAAGTTATCAAGCTCTTAAAAAATCACCCGTTATATGTCTGTAAAAATTCTGGAGGTATAGCCTCCCATGTATCCTTGGTGTGCTTTCACCGCTCATGTACTCCATTGGACGGACTTGGATACTTAGTAAGATGCGCTTTTAGTTGATTTCGCAAATTCTCGATGAGATTCATGTCCTCGGATTGTGGAGGTCATTTCAAATTAGCAAACTTCCGCTTTTATTCCAGTCTTTGCGAACATGTGCAGTGTGTTTTGGTTGCTTTTTCAGCAGAAACTCTAATTTGTTCGACTACATCTTGCAAATTTTGTTAAAATATGAACAGATACTGTTCCTTACGCATAATGCGTACAAACGGATCAACAACATTTTTGAAATATAACCCCAAACTATTATTGACCGACCACTGTGATTCACAGTTTGCCCTACATGATGCGCTTAGGCTTAATTTGGGCCTTTGATCCAATACCATGCCCGGCCATCTGATTGAAAGCGATTAATTTAGTCTTGTCAGACCACATAAGCCTCAATTAAGTCTTAAAAATGTGTTTTTTATTGCATTCTGTAGGGCCTAACATATCCCAATAGGCAACGGTCCGGTTTTCGTGCGATGCAGCAAAACGCTGCCACACTCGTACATGTATTTTGATCAAATTTACTTTTTTCTTCTTTTATGATCCATTTTGCTCAATTTGGCAATTTTTCGCCTCACTATCTACTGATTTGCATTCAATTTTAATACCTTAAGCGCTTCTGTAGTAGTGCCTGCAGCGCTACTTGCTACTAAGTTCACAAGATATCGGACTGTAATATATTTTGACAGACTTTATTTGTCCTTAGTAACACTTAAGGCTATATTTTTTCTCAGTCTTAACATTTTCATGTGGCAAACTCCACAATTTTTTGCCACTTTCCCTGCGGTCCCGCCTTTTCGCAGTAAATCTATTATTTACATTTATGTTTCCTGATTAACCATATTATTTATTGGTGATCACTTCTTGAATAAATTACAATACAGAAAAAAGTCATCTGACTTCCAACTAAGCAAAAGATAACTGTAAAATGCAAAACTGAGAGTGAGTGCAAAACTGTAACATTTGCCTTAACTTACATTTTTGTCTCCAGGTTTTTTTATTGTTGTTGGATTGACCTCAAATCGTTATGAGAGCGGGAGTAGGAGTGTACCAATAAGAATATACAACAAAAGTATGAAAGTCGTTAGAACTATGAAAGATAGCGGTGGCTGAAATAAAAAGTGTTACATCATGTTACAGTTTTGCTCGTCACTGTATTTCTCTCATTCCTCTAATCTCGCTCACTTCATTTTTTTTGCTGTCTCTTATTGTTGTATTTGATACATAATTTCGCTGCTTGCTACCACTTTGCAATGGGGTGCTCTTGTACTCTTCGAAATTTAGAATACCCCTATTGATTACTTAATTCTCAATGCGTACGCTATGTTAGCGTTTGTAAGGCGAAATAGTACACATTTTACAGATCCCTATACTCTCAAAAAGTTGTATATAGCATTTGTTAGGTCTCCTTTAGAATATGCTGCTTTTGTATGGTGTCCTTTTCAAGCCAATCACATAAAAAGAATTGAGCGTGAACAAAAGGTATTTATAAAATTTGCGATGCGGTCGCTGACCTCACTCCTTTGTGTTACATATACTATCAGGTGAAATAGATTGTTCTGCGATCTTAAGAAGATTACCTCTTAATATACCGGGTAGGATCCTCCGCCATTTTGACATGTTTCATGTGTAATTAAACAAATCTAATTATGCCATAAATGCACCCGTTGCGCGAACTCTCACTTCCTGGAGCGATACTGAGAAACTGAGTCCTAAGTTATATTCGAAATCATAAATCCTTATTATAAGTGCATAGGTAGTAAGAATATTAATGTATTCCATAGCTAAATAAACGCGTAAAAAGAGGCGAGGTAAAGTCCTTTTTTGGTGTGCTTAAAGTTCGAAAACATATATCTCCGAAACTGTGTGTGTCAAATGAAAATAAAAAAATACGTGTATCATATTTTTACCCAAAGAATGCAAAGAAAAATAATTTGAGCGGAAAACAATGTTTTTGTGTAAATTTTGCATGGATTGACCCATATATTTTTTAGCGTAAATTAAAAATTTTCCCGTTACCATTTTATAATACAACCTATGCCCGGTTGCTTAGCGGCGCCTAATAAGATCTTTTGCGTTGGCCAATACAAAAATAGCATTTAAAAGCAAAATCAGTCGGCAAAGTAAAAATTTTTAGTTTAAATTGAAACGAATGAAGAGCAGAATTCTCCTCACACATACGCCAAGAATAGTGGTGACAGGTAATAAGATCAACGTAAATAAGGTCAATTGACTTTATTTCCCACCCTGGTGCGATATAAGGTCAATTGACTTTATTACCTTTTTAAAAGCGAAATAAAAGCCACATCACGTCACGCCACCACACTGAGGATTTGGCAATAACCTTTTCCATCTATTAAAAAACAACACTTCCGGGGTAATGTTTATTGTAAGAAAAACATTTTTTTCTATGAATCGACATACTTTAAGCATTGTTGACGCTATTTCCATTTGAATGAGGAAATAGCGTGAATGACTTTATTTCCAAATTTTTGTTGACTTTATTTCGCTTATGAAAATGTAATAATGTCAATTGACTTTATTTCGCCCCAGGGTGGAAAATAAAGTCAATTGACCTTATTGCCGTTGATATTGTTACTAGTCACCAGTCATGAGTTTTACCGATGGTCTTATATCGACTTGTGAGATCTCTGCCAAGCCAATAAAAGTCTTTATAAGGAAACTAAAGAGCGCAGATGAGCGTATTCAGTTATAGGAGGGCCAAGAATCATCGGCCCTCCCACAGGATGAAAAGTTTGCCCGTACATTGACTAAATGAGTCATCTCTAATCTTCGAATCTTCCGTAGTCAATTTGCGACTTTTACAATTTAACTTAATATTTATTAACTGGTTTCTTTGCATCTTACTGCTGTACTAATGGCCGCCCCGTGCAATTTCGTCAATCGGAGGTGCAAGATCGCAAATGCTTTTTTCATCATGCAGGTAGCTTACATTTTGAATTTAAAAGAAATCGGTTCATAATACGATTTTTATAAATAACTCGACTCCAGTGCCACCTAGCGGGTATATTTTTTGCACACGTGTTTCTCATCATGGAGGTAGCACACGTTTATAATTTGAACAAAATCGGTTCATAAATACGACTTTTATAAATAACTCGGCCCCAGCGCCACCTAGTGAGTTTTCTGGTAGCCTATAAACGGCTATTATCTTATATATATATATATATATATACATATATATATATATATATATGTCTTTCAATACATCTTAAGTGGTGTTGCTACTAAATATTTAAATAAAGCACACTTAATTACCATCAATTGTGAAGATCAAAGTCTTACCATGACATACATATGTATGTATTCTTTTCATACATACATACATACATATGTTGCTTTAAATCTAGTAACATAATTGATCCCTCAGGCTAAATGTATGTACATATACATATACATATATTAAGTATTTAACTGATTACTTGTGATAAAAATGACAATATCAAGAATTAAAAAATCACTTGTATGTACATAAAGTCATTGTATCAACACGGAGGGGTGTACTTGAAACCATATTTACTCACAGATACAGGTGAAGCACTCGCAAATAACTGCAATTAAACGCAGACAGTAAAAAAGGAAAGGCAAATAAACAAAAGTAATTGCAAAAGTACAAGTGTCTAATTTCAGAATACGTATGTACGTACATTAGGGCGGGTTGATTATTTTTTTTTTAATCGTATAGCAAAACCGTAAACTATGTAAAATTCTAAGAAAATTCTCCGAAGAAACCATGTATCTAAAATAAATCCTAATCCGCGCCTCTCGACTTAAAAATTTATATGTCCGCCTTTGCCAAAAAAATAAATGTTAGAAAAAATAGGTTTTTACAAAAAGAAATCGAATTTTCTGAATAAAATTGTTTAGTAAGGTAGTTCTTTTGCACTTTATATTTTTTCTACACTCAAAATTTTTTTTCATTAAAAAAAATTCACCCAAGTACGCAAATCAGAGGAGATGCAAATTGGGGTTCAACTGCTTTTTTGATAATTGAATATTTTGATTAGTCTCACTTCAAAACCTGTATTGCATAAACTATAATATAATATAATAAAACATAATATATTTCAAAAAAAGAAAATAATTTTAGCGAAAAAAGAGGAAACAAATTTTCAAGTCGAGAGGCGCGGATTAGGGTTTGATTTTAGACCCATGGTTTCTTCAGAGAATTTTCTTAGAATTTAATCTAGATTACGTTATACGATTTTCATTTTTTTTCATCCATACAAATCAACCCGCGCTAACGTACATACTTATGACGCATGTGAGTAACTCAGTTTTTTTTCATACATACTACTTGCTACATACTTGTACTAATTGTTAGAGTCCGACCGATTCCAATTTTTTTTCAGGTACCCATGCCGATGCCGATTAATCGGCTTGTGCGGAAAGAATCGGCCGATGCCGATTCCATAAAAAATTACAAATAAATATATTAGTTCATAAAATCAGTTTATTTAACTGAGTTAACAAAATAAAAGAAAAGAAATAATATATGTACATACATATGTATGTGTAAAAATATATGTAGATACATATATCACATTTATGTACATTACATAAAAAACTTTTTTATATGGTGCTAAGCCAGAAATATTTAGGAACATAAAATTTCATTTCGTTTTGTACTAAAATACGCTCTTGCACTCAATGCATAACTTATATGCTAGGTATATATGTACATACATATAGTGGTCCACAAAATAATAGAATTGCGGTATTTTGACCGGTTTTGGCGTTTGGGATTTGTCTTTTGTTTAATTAATATTTATTGAAGTGAAACTTCTTTAGCGGCGGTTCGTTGGTTGTGAGTAAATTGGCAAATTCAACGGAAATTGCACACGGAAACAGTGCAACGGAAATGATGCAACGGAAATGGTGCAATGGGAATGGTGCAACGGAAATGGTTGGGGCTGAAACAAGTGCTTCTTGTGTGTATGCATATGGTATTAATTTAACAAAAATTTGCTAATAAAAGATTAAAGAATAACGCTTAGAAAAAGACCAATACAAGAATGAAAGTAAAGGTGAGTACATACATAGATGAAGAAAAGGATAAAGGCAAAGGTAAAAATAAAAACAAAAACAAAGATGCTTAACGATAAAGGCAAAAAGGAAAACCAAGGTAAATTTAAACACTTTACTTAGATAAGGGCAAAGGTGAAGGGGAATATGTAGATGAAGAAAATGATAAACTTAAAAGCAAAAACAAAGATAAATATAAACAAAGAGATGAGGATGTGGATACTGATAAAAGTAAAGACGAAGATGTGAACTGTTTTGGGATTTTAGAGATTTTCGGGATTCTCGGGACTTATCGATGCAACAATCAAAATTTTTATCGATTTTGCTATCGATATCTTTGGAACTTTTAGAAATAGTAATCGATATTTTTATGGATTTTCTTATCGATATTTTTATCGATATAGTTATCGACTTTGTAATCGATATTTTTAACGATTTTATTATCGATAATTTTTTTAGATTTTGTTATCAATATTTTCATCGAAGTTGTTATCAATATTTTTATCGATTTTGTTATCGATTTCGTTATCGTTTATTTATCGATTTTGTTATCGATTATTTATCGATTTTGTTAGCGATTATTTACCGATTTTTTTGTCGATATTTTTATCGATTTTGCGACCAATATTATTATTGATTTTGCTATCGAAATTTTTACCGAATTTGTCATGGGTTTTTTATCGACATTTTTATCGGTTTTGTTGGATGTTACAATCGATTTTGTCATCGATAGAGTATAGAGATAAAAACGAAGATAAGGGAAAACAGAATAGCATAAATGTAATTAGAACGAACAGGGGTAGAGGTAGGGATCTAGATAGAAAAAAGATGTGCATATGTATGTCTATTGGTTATGAGACAAAATAGATATGTAACGCAAGTTTCAGTTCTGCAGTGTGGCCCAGGCGCACTTACTTTTTTTAATAAAATTCATGAAATCGATTTAACAAATCTTTTATTTTAAAAATTAGATCTTGTTATCATATAGTTTTTTAAACCAAAAACGAATATAATACCTTCAGAAGGTAATACTAAATAACACAAATCACTTATATAATAGTGATGTACAAACAATTTTCTTTACAAATACACATACTTTTTAAAAATATTTGTTTCAACACATTTTGCAATAGGACTGCGCCATTATTAAACTTATTATAACTCATATTAATTGACACAAAATTCGATTTTAAAAGCTCAGCGCTAAAACCTATAATAAGGCGATATCAGCTATTTCCACAATTTCTTCAAAATCACCTATAGTGTCTGAATTATTTTTATTTCTGTTGTTGTATATTGATTTATTCCACCTTGATAACATACTTTTTGATAGTGGAAACGTTTTGCAGCAGAAACTATTAGCCTTCATATAAAACTTTATTCAAACTATTGAATTAAGGCTTTCCAACCTCATGCCATTTCGAATCTTGGTTTTTGTGGAATTCATTCCGGAAAAAACGCGCTCAACAAAAGCATGTGAGTGCGGCAAGGATAATAATATGAAGGCTATTTTGCTTACATATATTTCCAAATATTTTATTGCCTGTTGCGGTTTTCACTCCGTAAGCAATTATCCAAAATTCTTCAGAGTCGGATGGAATGGTTCTGAAAAAAGTTATTCCATGGGAAAGTTAAAAGATTTAAGTTTAAGATTTATTCATTTTATGCTGCTTTTCTTTCATTCAAAGTCAAATAGTGAATTGGCTGGACCCTGAAACTCGCTCTCTTGTGATTCACACACCTTTCTGGTGACAAAATCAAAGCTTTTTGAAAGTATTTAATTGACTAGGTAATCGTTTCAAAAGTTCTTCGATTAGGGCGATTAAAAATGTTTGTCTTTTAATAAGCTTCTTAAGTCCAGTTTATCACGCAGTTCATTAGCCTCTTCTGTAAAATTATCGTGGAAAACTAAGGTTTGTATATTTTTATAAGTGGCAACGCGCAAACATCCAAAAAAAATCGCCAAATTTGTCTTTTAATATGCTTCTTAAGTCCAGTTTATAACGCAGTTCATTAGCCTCTTCTGTAAAATTATCGTGGAAAACTAAGTTTTGTATATTTTTATAAGTGGCAACGCGCAAACATCAAAAAAAAGTCGCCAAATCTTGACACTCTGTGTGAAAGATACTTAAATCTGGATATTTTTGCCGACTTCAGTTATACTTAATTAGAAAAACTTAAATAGTTAGATGTGGGCGGTATCACGCCATCTTTCCAAAATTCTATAGTAATGTTACTTTTTTTCAAGGGATTGTTGTTGGTATCACTTTTGAGTAAATTAGCGTCCTCAATCTTCGAAATATCGAAGTTTCAAGAATACCCGAAATTTACCGTTATATGAAAATTGGGAGTAATTTTAGTCCGATTTCAATAATTTTCAACGTTTTCCTTTATGTGGCAAGCACAATAATCGTACCGAACTTGGTACAAATTGATCGAACCGTTACCGAGATACAGATATGTGGTCATTAGTGGGCGGGATCCCGCTCATTTTCCAAAATTTTATTATAAGCGTATTTTTTGCTAAGGAATTATGGCAAACATCAATTTTGAATAATTTTGCTTCTGTAGTTACGGATTTATTTATTTATTTCTCGTCCGATTTTAAACATTTTCAGGGTTGTGGTATTTTGTACCAGGGCTAACAACTGTGCCAAGTTCAGGAGAAATTGGTGAAGCGGTTACCAAGATATATACATGTAATCATAAGTGGGCGTGGCTACGCCCGTTTAAACACTTTTTTGAGTTCATTTCCAATGTAAACAAATTTGGAAATTCTTTGCGGCTAAGCTTCCACCAAATTAAAGGCTCTTCGTTTCTGGGTATAACTACAAAAACTTGAATCAGCATCAGAGCCGTTGGCGATTTCTTTAAAGAACCCCAAATATCCTAGTGAGCTCGCTCTTTAATAGAAGCTTTCACTAGCGGTCGGCCTGTAACGATATCTAAACATGCACGTTAAAAAAATACAGCTGCGTTCATTGTTGTTTATATTTTGTCTTCGACGTTTCTCCTCTCTTTATCAAAAATAATCGATAAATTAGGGTTGCAGATGGAGAAGATATAAAAGATAATACAGGATTATTTTATAACTTGGAGGAGAAATTTTGTATTTTTAATTACGTATTGGATACTTCAGCTCGAAAAGGCAGATAATCTGGTCATAAGTATGTTGCTAAAAAATATACCTAATATAACAATAGTTATTGTGAAATTTGTAAAGGGCAGCACAGTCTACCGGATATCCGATCGGATATCCGAATCCGGCTCTTATTTTTTACATGCTATCCGGAATCCGGTTATCCGATAAAATCTCTATCCGGCACATCCTTAGTAAAAAGAGTCACAACTTAAAATAATACGTTTGTCAGAATATCCGAAAAACTATTTCTTAGCACATGATAATCATATGGGCAAGGCCGAATTTACCTTGGGTTTTTTTTAACAAATTATAACACAAATTTGCTCCAGCTTTAGCTGAAAGGTAAATAAAAGCTCTGTGTACATTTTTAGCGTAAAGCACAGGGAAAGTTGTGCCCAGGATCGTGTTACACGCTGAATTTCCAGTTACACCGTAAGAGAACAATAAACCCCCTGCTGCACAGTCGTTAAGAATTGGCATTTAGTGTTCGTAATTTTATGAAAGCTTACAATGATTTCAAGAGACCAGTTGACACAAACAACCAAAAAGAAGACCAGTTTGATTTGTGAATTTTTATTTGATTATATTAAATTTTTTAGTGGAAAATGCAGAAAAAGTAGCAAAATGTTATAAAAAAAGTTCACCAAAATAATTATTTTTTTTTTGGTTTTTAGTAAAAATTAGTTGAAAAATGAAGGCTCCGTTGAATTATGAACATTCAATTCTAATTTTGAACCACTGTGTGCTAGCTTCGTCGTGCAGTATGAATTATGGTAAACGCATTTTGGTAGCAAAGGATGGCGAAGTCCTTGAAAAGGATTTGGCTTCATTTTTCGCTACGGCAGGGGTGCTTGTACAATTAAATAATATAATTAACTGATAAATATTTGATTTAAATTACGGCTCACATTTTACCATTAAGAAAACCTTACTTGAGATTTTGAATAAATAACATGTAAACCCTTACATTGCACCTTATCGTTCAGCTGGTGAACTGTATGTCTGTTCAGTTTATGAGGTAAACGTAAACGTGAATCGCTTTTTTGTAACTAAATAAATTAATATCTTTAACCGGGAACGATAAATTACACAATATCTATGACTGCTTAGTACAACTGTAATCGGCTTCGTATATTTTCGCGACCGCGTAAGACAATACGAGCATGGATCGGAAACTCAGCCTTTCCGACCATGATCAACAGCTTGTCCACAGCGCGGAGCGGAAACTAGAGCTTTCCGCCTGTCACACACTCAAAATAATGACTTCGGGAACATGGATCGGAAACTCGTTCTTTCCGACCATGCTGAACAGCTTGTCCACAGTGCGGAGCGGAAACTAGAGCTTTCCGCCTGCCACACATTCAAAGTAATGACTTCGGGAACATGGATCGGAAACTCGTTCTTTCCGACCAGGTTTAACAGCTTGTTCATAGCGCGGAGCGGAAACCAGAGCTTTCCGCCTGCCACACGTACAAAGTAATGTCTTCGGGGACATGGATCGGAAACCCGGCCTTACCGACCTTGATCAACAGCCTGTCCGCAGCGCGGAGCGGAAACTAGGTCTTTCCGCCCGCCGCACACAAAAGTAGACTGAAGACTAGGCCTCGCCATCTACCAAACCTGCTATTTTATGCTGTTATTATTATTATTATTATTATTATTATTATTATTATTATTATTATT